>NC_140802.1:29097261-29699761 GCF_037176805.1 Vigna unguiculata
CACTGCACATAAGGCACGAATTTCCCAGTCAAACAAGAATCAATTTCTTGATTGAAGTTGGGCAGAAAAATAGGGGTTCTTTGATTCACCAATACCTTGCTTTAATCTCTCTCTCTTACTGCCCCTTCGTTCTCTCTTGCCCTCTCATATTCCCTCCAAAACTACACTTTTAAAATAATAAAGTTCCAATTTCATTCCCAACCAAGTTTGAACCCATGACCACTTAGTCACCATTAAAGTGCATAACCAACTCAACCAAATCATGTTAGTGATACACTCCAACCATGATAAACTTACAATACCAATTCCCTACTCATACATATTATTAAAAATCAATAATAAAACAACAACACATAATTGGCATACATAGGACTCGAACCCAAGTCCTCTCACACAATCAAAGTACTCTCAACCACTTGAGCTAGTACTTCTCCACGTCACATTAAACAATAATTAATGCCATAAAGGAGCTTTCTACCCGCATTTCTAGGTTCCTTAGTGGCCTAAGTCTTGAAATGAGAGATAAAATGAAATTGTTGCCCTACCAAGATTTAAATGACTTGGTATAACATTGCATAAAGGTAAAGCAACAAATTTTGAGAAAGAGCTTTAGAAATGACCACTCTAGTTCTTATATCAAGAAGGATTTCAAAAAGGAGGGTAAACAAGTGAAAGAAGAACCCTTTAAAAGTTTCACAGAAAAAGAAAAGGAAAAACCAAGGGAAGGGACTTCTACACACACTCACACTAGTGGCATTAAGTGCTTCAAATGTCTTGGTAGATGTCATATAGTTTCTCAATGCCCCACCAAAAAAACCATGATTCTTAGGGGTGTTGCCATTTATAGTAGCCAAGATGCAAGTGAAAGTGAGAGTGATAACATCTTCATCTAGTGAGTCAATAAATGAAGATGCTTACCCTTGTGAAGGGGAATGCTTAACAATTAATCTAGTCCACAAGCACTAACACAAAGAAAGAATATTTTTCACACAAAGTGTAAAGTTTTAGAAAGCATTTATTCTCTACTGTGGATAATGGATCGTGTTGTAACTGTTGCAACACTAGGTTGGTTGAAAATTAACATTAACTATCTTACATCATCCAAAACCTTACAAACTTCATTGGCTTAATGAAGATGGTGATTTTACAGTTAATCACCAAGTGAAGGTCAAGCTTTCTATAAGGAAGTATGAAGATAACATGCTTTGTGATGTAGTACCTATGGAAGCTTATCATGTATTATTGGGAAGACCCTGTCAATTTGATGAGAAAACTATGCATAATGGTCTCACCAACGAGATTACCTTCACTCATAAGGAAAAAAAATTGTTCTTTATTCTCTTTCACCATCTCAAGTGGTAGAGGATCAAGTTCAAATGAGGAAAAAAAGAGACAAGGAGAGAAAATAAGATGAAAAAAAGTCCTTAAAATCTCCAAAAGTTAACTAAAAATGAATCTAAGGTGGGAGAGATTGGTGTTCCTTCTTCCAAGGTCATTCAATATAAAAACATGTTGGCAAAAATAATCTTTAGAAAAAGCTTTCCATGTTGAACAACCTTTATACCTTTTGTTGTGTAAAGGAACACTCACATGCACAACCACATCTCCTGAGCTTAAGAGTCTAGCTCCTAGCATTGAAAATCTTTTGAAAGAATTTTTTTGAAATATTTCCTAAAGAAAGGCCTATTGTGCTTCCTCCTTTTAGGGGAATAGAGTATCAAATAGATTTAGTGCATGGGGAAAGTCTTCCAAATAAACCAGCCTATAGGACAAACCCCAAAGAAACAAAAGAGATAAAGTCCCAAGTCCAAGAGTTATTGGAGAAGGGTTGTGATATTGCTATCGTTAAGCGATCAAATTACCACTACTTAACTATAACAACTTCAATATTGCCAAGTTAGTAGTAAACAAACTAGATCGGGTTAAGCTAACCCTGAGTTGTCTCTCAATGAATACGAAATTGATTTCAAATATTTGATTCTTATTATGAAAATCTATCCTAATGCAATTAAAACTAGTAGCTATGAAAATATGGGGTTTTGATATGCAAAAAATGAATGTCACACAAATAAAAGATTGTAAACACAGTAATAGTAAATAGGTTAATTCCACTGCTCTTTCAAAATAGGATTCATCATTGGTTTTCTAAAGATTATTGTTATTGATTTCTTGTCTAAGATTTCAAATTAATCAATGTAAATTTTTAATTAATTTGTTGACGTCCTCACTTTTAACCAAAGTAACTTCTCGATCAAAAGTAAGAACTTTGTAGATTAATCCTAGTAAATTTAACCAAAGTAACTTCTCAATTAAACATTACTAGTCTTAATCATGTCTATTCTTTTACCCCTTATATATAGTCAAAAGCTAATTAATCAAAGTAACTTCTTGATTAACTCTAATCTAAGTTTTTACCTCTGATCAAAGTAACTTCTCAATTATTAGCAAAAACTCATGCAATCATATGAAACTTTCTAAAATTAATCAAAGTAACTTCTTAATTAAAATTTAAAAACCGTTAGACTCATACGATTGTTATGTTATGTAGATTTAACACTATGCTACCTTGGTATAATGTAAAAATCATTACTTTTACTAGATTAAGAACCAAATGACATAGATGAAAAATAAATCTCAACAAGAATCAAAAGAACAAATACATTAATTCATCTAACCCTAGAATCCAGTTAAGAAATTATAGTGTAATCAACCTTAAAAGCTTAGCCCTCCATGGATTGGATGGAATACATGATAAATGATGAATGAAAGAAAAATAAAAGGGATGGAAGAACGAGAGATGTGCCATAGTGACGTCTAATCCGTTCTCCGGCTAGGAAGGGGTGGCTCTAACGAGCGTCACGGTGGTGATGGACTGTTGCGTCGTGGTTATAGGTGCAAATCTGATTCTAGCTTGTTCACACGTGTGGAGGCTCGTGGATCTGGTGGAGATGATGGTGCATTCGCTTCTTCAATAGTTGCTGGTGTTCGTCGTTCTCACTAGGTTTAGAGAGCTTCGGTGGTGGTTTAGTCTGGATTCATGAGAGTTCACTAGTGGAACGTGGTGCAAATGTCTTAGGTGTTCCAATGCTAGTTTTGTGTTTGCGTTTTGATGCAATGTTCATGTGCATATATGCTTCACAAGTGAATGGATAGTGGTTTCCAAGTGTAACAATAGTGGCTCGTGGTCTCGTTTTCGGCGTGGCTATGGTGCATATGATGGAATTGTTAGTGCTGGTGCGTGAATGGTTCGAATAGGTGCATGCTGCCATGGAGGTCCATTGTCGCGTTAATGCAAAATGTGATGCTTCAATGCTCTTGCGGTGGTGGTGTGTAGTGGATTGGAGGTTTGTGGTGGCTGTTGGCGTGGTGCAGGTGTATCAACTTGAAGAGATGGAGGTTAGGGTTTCTATTTTGGAGATGGAAGGAGATAATGATGGGCAAGCTCTAATTGGCTTGTTTATGAGTGCTTGGATTTGGACACATGTCATGTTTTGGTTGGCCAGTTTAATTAGTGAAGGATTGCCACATGGCATAATCTGGTTGAGTTGGGTTTAAGTAGTAAGAGGGGTGTAATTTAGTAGAAACTAGGGGTGCAGAACAGGTTTTTAAGTGGTCTACTTGTAGGAGGAGTGTGTAAAATAAAAATTGAGGGTGCATTTAGCTCTTGAACTTTTTCTTTCTAGAATTCACTGAATTTTAGACTTATTTTGTAACTTTGAATATTTCAAATCCACACTTTTAATGACCCAAATTAAACTTCAACTGCATTAACAAACGTTAAAATATCCAATACTATTTTATGCAACTAAAATCACTTTTTATGCCATTTTTAACTTACAAACTCAATAAATCCAATAATCACAAATCCTGATTAAATCAATCTTGTAAGCACTAAAATTTAATTAAATCCCCAAATTTAAATATTAAATGAGGGGAAAAATTTGAACTCATTAGGTTGGATTCAAAAAAGTCTTAGTCCTTGTGTTGTGCCTATTTTGTTAGTCCCCAAAAAGGATGACAAGTGAATGATGTGTTGTGATATTAAGGCAATAAATAACATGGGTTCCTCATTTCTTCTAAAATTGATATAAAGAGTGATTATCACCAAATAAGAATAAAAGAGGGTGATGAGTGGAAAATCGATTTTAAGATCAAATTTGAACGATATGGGTGGTTGGTGATGCCTTTTGGTCTCGCTAATGCACCTAGCACATTCATGAGGATTATGAATTATCTCCTTAGGGATTGCATCAGTAGATCTATAATTGTTTACTTTGATGATATTTTGATATATGGTAAGAGTTTATATAAGCATGTAGATCGTCTTAGGCTTGTCCTTGCCATTCTTAGGGAAAATAATTTTTTTTCAAATATAGATAGGTGTACTTTTTGTGTAGATAGTGTTATTTTCCCAGGATTTTTTTTGTGGTCAATAAAAATGGGGTTCATGTGGACCCTAAGAAAATAAAGGCCATTCAAGAATAGCCCTATAAGATCTGCAAAATTTAAATAATTAAATAATTAATTAATTAATAAATGCGGGTAGTGGGAGCTTTTATGACATTAAATATTGACTGTTATGATATGGAATAGTACTAGCTCAAGTGGCTGAGAGTACTTGATTGTGTGATTGACTTAGGTTCGAGTCCCATGTGTGTTGTTATGTGTTATTTTAATTGTGTATTATTTTCACAATATAATTGAACGTGGGGAGTGATAATATAGTCCTATATTTATAGGAATTATCACGAAACATGAATGGATTGAATGGTTGTGCATTGAGTTGACATTGGCATGGTGATGGGTTCAATTCTTGGTAGACCTAAAATTAAACTTTTTCCAAAATTCTCTTTGGCATGAATGTGAAAGGGAAAAGAAACCCAAGAGGCAGCCAAGAGGGGCTGAAAACAACTATCATCATCATTCAACTAATTTTCGTTTTGCACCATTTACCTCTCATTAAGACAACATTTAGTGGTCAATTAAGTGAAAGAGAGAGTGTGCGATCAAGGGAGAAGGCAAGAACTCACAAGTTAAGCGAAAGGAAACTAGGTTAGGGTCAACTAATTTTCGTTTTGCACCATTTACCTCTCATTAAGACAACATTTAGTGGTCAATTAAGTGAAAGAGAGAGTGTGCGATCAAGGGAGAAGGCAAGAACTCACAAGTTAAGCGAAAGGAAACTAGGTTAGGGGAGCTGGAACCGTTCTTTTAATTCGTATCATTTAATGGTATGAAATGTATGATTTATTGAGTGCATATACTCTGTCCAAACTGTATAATTTCGTGTTTTTGGAAATTTTCCAGAAACCACCTGGCGGGTGATGATTTGCGCCAAGCGACTCATCCCCGCTGTGTTGTTTCTGGGTTCCTGAAGAGGAACCGCCTGGTGGCATGACCTTGGTCGCCAGGCGACGCATGCCTGCCACCCAGCTTTTTGGGTTTTGTTGGAATGGCCTAGCGGTGATGAACACCCGCCAGGCGACACAAGCAGATACGACTCAATTTTAGGGTTTTATGGGTTCTTGGCTATCTTTGATCGGTGGAAAGGATGTGTTAATCATCAATTGGTTAAAAGGAGACGATTAATTGTGAAATTACAGTGTGGTATGAGGGAATTAAGTGATAATGGTTATATAGAAATTTTAGGTTTGGCATATTTGGGGATTTTATGAATCGAGTATAATTATTATGAATTTGTATTTGAACTGTGCTGGATATAGTTAAAGTTGAATAATTGTACCACTGTTATCATGTTCACGTGCGAAATGGCGGAGATTGGACAAAGAAATGCAATAAGGGGGTGATGGGAGCTTTTAGTAGGTGTAACAGAACCTGGAATTTGTCCAGGACTGATGCAGTGCCTGGCGGAATACATTGTACCATCTGGCGACAACGCGACATCTAGGGAAAATTCTGGAAATTTTAGGTGTCATTGGCTCGGGTTGGATGCTGTGGGAACTTTTGGGATGAAGGTGTAATATCCGAACCGGATATTACAGATTTTAAATAATATTATAAAAGAAATATAAATAACCTCATTTAATAAAACATCATTTCCAAATAAAAATGTGGGAAGTTTAAACTTAAAACCAATTAAAGTATCTCAATTACATCATAAACTCATTATTAAAATAATTCCATGTTCATAATCAAAGTTTACAATCCACAAAAAAATCCATAATAAAACAACTCTATAAGATTCTCCAAGCTAGCCCACGCTCCACCTGTTCCACCTGCAATATTCTCTGCTCACGTGTACCGCGTACACCATCATTGCCAAACACAAGCAGATAAGGTGAGCTAATATAATAAACACATATATATCAATCACATACATATAACAAAACACATCAAAAGAAAACCCTCCTTTCATCCCACATGGCCACAACCATGTTTGATATCAATTCACATCAAAGGAACCTCATCCTTTCCTTCCACATGGCCACAACCATATGAACCGTGTTCTACATCTTCTAGTGAGTACCTCAAGATGTCTAGCTGCCATACCTATCGGCCACAATCGATAGAGCACGTGCAGGAAACCATGCTATGAATCACATACCGTAACGCCAGGTGGAGTTCCCAAATACGAACAGAGTCCGTAACGTCCCAATACTACCAAACTCGTCAGCTAATTACTAAGGAGGGCAATCTATCTGAACCCATCCGTATTGGTCATAACCAGCACACTCACATCGACAACACTAGCCAACCTGAGCCACAACTCAAGAGTTCCTCGTGCTCATCCGCTATCCCGAGTCACAACTCAAGGGATGTCATTCTAAGCCACAACTTAGAAAGTGCCACGTGCTTAACCCCTATCCCGAGCCACAACTCAAGGGATATGTTCATAGCCACAACTCAAGCAACACCAACAAGCCCACCTATGAGATATCTTAGAAGCCTTATAGACCACACATCACAATTTAAACAGCAACCAATCCAATCCAGCATAATTGAATGCCTTGAAACCCATTTTTTTCTCCATCCTTAACTTAAGCCTTCGCCTTCGCCTAAGCACCCAAACCTACCTCGCTTAAGCTAGGTTACCTCGCCTGAGCGAGCAGCTCGAACAAACAAACCTCGAACTCTTGCTTGGGCGAGACCACCTTTTGCCCATAACAAAATTTCTCACCTAGGCGGCAAGTTAAACAACCCATCAAACCCTCCTCAAACTCTCGCTTAGGCGTGGTACTCTCACCTGAGCGAGACACTCTTTCGTCCAAAACATGGCTTCGCGCCTGGACAAGATGCCCAAGCAACACACCCAAAATTCACAAGTTTTCTACTAATCTCGCCTAGGCGAGACTGGCTCGCTTGAGCGAGAATTGCAGACTCTTACACTGGTTTACACATGCAAACTCCAGTAAACGTGCCCAAAACTCATTCCAATTCATACCAATCATTAGAAACAATGCAGCAAACACATATGCATAACTTAGACCCCAAATGGTCCCCGAAAATCCAAGTTTACACAATCATAACATATACAGTGCATAAGTCCATTATATTCATACCTTTGAGTAAGAATTTCAATAAAATAGTACTAAAACACCCAAACCCCAAATTCACCTCATGTGTAGTACTAAATTCATGGCATAGCATCATCAAAATCATGCAATATTATTAAAACGTACAATTTACAGGTTCAACTCCCTTAACCTGGAATTTCCTTGCTTAACTTTTGAAATTGGGAGGTTCCTTTGATCACCAATGGCTTGCCTTATCACCACTTCAATTACCCCTCTCTAATTCACTCACAACTCTCTATTTTACCTTGGATTCCTGCACCTCACATCCTTAGGTATCTTTTATTTGCTTAGAGGCCCCTAAACTCTTCTATATAAGGGGTGCTCCTAGACATGTAAAAGGGTTGAACATTTTGAAGTAAAAACACTCTTGTGTCTCAACCATTTGTGAGAGTTTCCTCCCTAGGGAGTGAATACTTTTAAGCCTTATCTTGCATAGCAAGTGATGGCACACATCCACTCATCTTCAAGGTTGCCATGGCTTCTAGCCTAGCCTTGTAGTGGTGTGCTTCTCACATTTTTACCATTTCTTTTCTTTCCATTTTATATTTTCTTCTTCCTTTAATTGTTCTTGGTTTTCTATGGTTTATGTGCTTTCCATTTCCTTTTTGTTTTGAATCAATCCATCATCTTCTTCTCTTGAGCTTTGTGAAAGGAACCTTCACATCTAGATAGCTTGCTATCTTAATGTCCAGTAGGGATTTCACTTAGCTTTCTTAATCAACTCACACCATATTCAATAATCTTAAAAAGAAAACAACATAATCCTTCATCAGATGGCAAGTCACACCTTGCACATGCACTCTTTGTAGCTCAAATTACAAAATTCTAGACTATTTTTCCCTCTTTTTACCTAGACACCTTAGCTCTCCTTTTCTCTTATAAATAGATATCCTTAGATCATGTAAATCTATTCATGAATTTAGTAGAGTTATGTTGTTGAAATGCTTTCACATTACTTTCTCTTTGTGAATCAACTTAGGCTTGAACTCTCCTTAATGGCTTCCTTTAGCTTCCTTTCATGGGTGTTGGCCTAACCTCACTTGAGAGGACCTACCACACACCATCATTCTACCTTGCTTCTACATGCCTACTCTTCTCATGGAGTCCTCCATCAATAGCTCATGGATTACAAGCTTGAAGATGGACTCACCAAGATCAATATTTCACATAAAAGAAAATATTACAAAACAAGATCACTTGAATAATTTTCACCATGTAACATGTACAAAACAAGAAATGATGATATTTATTTAAGATAACCAATCTATAATCTTAGTGTCGTTGATTATTGTCAATCAACTTCAAGAAGTGTTTCCTTAATAGGCAAAGCTTTCTCACAAAATATTTCATAAAACGCAAACTTAAATTTTTTAAGGGAATTTGTCTTTTAAAATAGTGAGAAACCTTGTGTTTTACATATGATAAATTTAGCCCATTAAAATTCATTTTAATAAGTCAAAAAAAAGGCCATATGAATTTTCAAAAAAAAAATCATTAACTAAAATACTTAAAAGTGACCATTTAGTGGGTTAAATGAAAAATTAATCTATTAAATTGATCTTTCTTGCAAACCTAACAAATTTCTGAACTTTTTAACATGTTTAAAGGGTTTTCAATCCATTAGAGGAAGCTTATCCTTTTATTAAGGGCTCAAAACATTTATGCAAGATATACCTGCTTAATCTATGCAAGATCAAGGATAGAAAAAAAAAAAATACTTACACCCTTTTTAACAACCAAATTATTACTCAAAAAAATATTAACCACAAGGTGAAACTCTTAACACCCCGCGAGGTGGTGTGACATCACCCCTATTTTCACTCCAAGGAGGTTGTCTAACTGCACATGAATAGTGGCACAATCTACTGTCTCACATCCCACCGGACGAGTCTAATGAGGCCCAACTTACTTATCGTCTGATTAGTCATAATTTATACGAAACATAGATAATTAAGTATACATTCAAAACATTCATGCCTCATGCATTAAACTTCAAAAGGAATTACAAAACATTGTTCAAAAGATATTAAGGAGTTTTGAGGAATAAATATATAGACAAAATTCTTCTACACTGTAGAAGTTCCTCAAACCACAACTACTAAGAAGCATCCACTGTACATGTAGAATCATCTGCCTGCATGCATAGGCATGGTCATGGCACCAACATACTAATACACATAGGTCATTCATATAACAACTTCTACGTACTCATCCACATTATTCATATCATATCATTATGCAACACTACACTTTGATTTTTTTATCAACAATTTATATATGTGTATTTAAAATAATGAAGCACTTGCGGTGCTCTAACCCTTACACAAAAAATATGTACATAATATTTTAGAGTCAGAACTCACTATAACAATGTGCCAATAAAACGAAGGGAGTTTGACACCAATTCACAAATACAAGCAAAGATCAATAATCCAACACTTAGTTTAGTTACTACCTTTGTAAAGTGTTTAGATGCATAGTAACTATTATGATTTAGCATGGTTGCCTATACTTGAACCACCATCTCTAAAGTAGTAAGGCCTACTCATCTCACGTATACTCTATATGTACAAACAGACTCACCTTCTGGAAGACTAGGGGTATATAAACTCATCAAGAACAATGCACTTGTCATAAGCATGCCATATTGGCCAACAAATTTCTCATACGTTTCCAGTGGCTCTACAAGACCTCTCGGTTGGAAGGGGTCACTCTTCCAACCCCTTATGACAATGTTAATCATGTTATATGTCGATTCCACTCTTTTTCAAGCTACGACTATTACCACAAAGACCCCCTACAACTCACACGCCATAGGCTCTTTTTCCTAGTTGAAACTAGGTGTCTACTTCGAGTTAGGATAGTTCCCTCAACACCGATTCACATTTCCCCTTAACCACCACCAAAGGATAATCCCCCTTGGAATTTCCCAATTATAGTCACCAAAACATGCTCATCATGCCCACACAAGAAGCATTATGACTAAAGATCCATGCTCTATTCAGTCATAGTAAAAATCACTATGTAAGTGTGATTGACCCAAACCACTCATCAGATCCTCCTTTGAGTCACTACTCAAGTGCCTTGGTAGTTTCAGCCTAGCCTAGGCACCACTTAACTTCTTTGAGCCTCTTGCTCATTACCTTGGTGGTTTTAGCCCCGACTCTAAGACTAATCAACCCCTAGTCCACACGTACACCAATGACTCTAATCCTCCATGGTATGAGTTTAAAATTGCCTATCCCATTAGTCATCTAATGGTACCTCCTCTAGTGCTTCACTGGACCATCACGTGTCTAATTCCCATGGTTGTCTGATACACGAGGTTGTCTCATAGCCTGAGCTTGCTAATCACCAAGTCGTCTACTAGCCCGAAGTCGTCTACTAGCCTAGGTCGTCTAATGGGTACCAAATCTAGTTGGACCCACCATAGTAACACTTGTTCATCACATGTCACCTCTACACATGTTGCTTCATTTGGTATTACTTAACCAAGCATCTCTAAACCATAAACCTTCACTACAAGAAATTCTCTATTTTTCTAGAGAAATTAGCTAGAGAAAATATTTTTCATTAATTTGCGAAAAATAGCGAAAGAATAAAAATGTAGCTGATTCACATCAAAATAACTACAAATTTGATAGAACATTC
The DNA here is from genome assembly GCF_037176805.1 of Vigna unguiculata. Classification (NCBI taxonomy): domain Eukaryota; kingdom Viridiplantae; phylum Streptophyta; class Magnoliopsida; order Fabales; family Fabaceae; genus Vigna; species Vigna unguiculata. The sequence continues at coordinate 29,108,448 of NC_140802.1, forward strand.
ATTTGCAACTAGTCATTCTCAATTAAAATTATAACAAATAAATAACCTTAAATTAATATAAAACATTTCAAAAGTAATATACATTTTTGTTTAAATAAATAAAATTACTTTTTCTTGAAATATTTTAAAAAAAGTTATTCAATTTGTTGGTATAAAGAAAACTATATTTACTTTTTTTAAATGATTTTTAAATTCAAATCCTACGGATACAAAACATAATGTAAAAATATTATCAGTGACTTATGTCCTTAAATAAAAAATATATACAAACTTATAAAGAATAAAGTAAATGTTAAACTCCAACAAAGTTGGACAATGTTTCATTTCATTTTCCCTCTCTTGTTGAAGAAGAATGCACCCTTCCAACAAAGCTCCCACAATCCTCCGTGCATGCATTTAGATTATCAAATTCGCTATAAGAAATCTCTCACATAATTGATTGATAAAATGTTATGACTAAAAAACTATGGGGAAGACACATCAAAGTATCTTATAATTGACTTTTATGTTTAGATAAAAACAGGTGGGGAAAATAGGGAAGGTAGAATCTATGACATTGGTCACAATTTGGATCTTTGCATTATTCCACATGTTTCGTCCTCAACAGTTAAAGGTCCCTCTTCTCAAAATCCAAATCCAACAACTGAAGAAATCATTACATTAGCTGCGCAAATATCTAATTTGCAAGAGTAAGTGAAAGTACAAATGACAACATAAGCAGAAATGCAAATAGTTATGCAATAACATATGCAAGAGCAAATGCAATCTTTTAAGAGAGAATTATTGTCTGCTTTAAAAACACAAGAATGAATATGTGCCGCAAAGAATCCAAAACTTTGTTTATGTTTTAATTGTGTTGATACCTTCTAGTGCTTTTGTGTCCGAAAATTATTATATACTTGTGGGAACTTTTATGTAGTTTTGTACTATTTAATATAATTGATGAATATACTTCAATCATTGTAGGATTGATTGTCTACTTTCCTTTTTCAATACGTAGTGAAAATATTGGAGTTCTTAAGACACTTTATTGAATCATTAATTTTCTTTCTCTCCCTTTTCATTATAGGCACAAGATTATGGACATGACTTATAATAAAGAGTGAATAACTATGAAGTAATTGCGATTAACAACATAATATTTGATAGATTAATAAAATTACGACAAATTAGTTATAAATTAGAGAGAACAAAATTGCGACAAATTAGCTACGGATTAGCGAAAATATAATTGTCAAAAATTAGCTACGAATGAGCGAGTAAAAATCTGTGACAAATTAACTATGGATCAGTGATAACAAAATTGCGACAAATTAACTACAAATTAGCAAGAGTAGTCTTTTGACAAATTAACTTCAAATTTGTGAAAGAAAAGTTGAGAAAGTAGCTACAAATTAGGTAGAAATTATAAAACTTTCTCACTTCATCTAGCAAGGGATTAGGGAGGGATTAACGATGAATTAGCTACGAAATAGTGAGAGATTATATCTATCTCTAATTAGCTACTTGGATTTAGCTATGAAACATTATGTAGCAATTTGATAGTTAATTCGTAGCTAAAGTTAATCTGTCGCAAAATGTTTTAGCTAAGAATTAACTATAGATTAGCTAAGAAATTTTTTGTAGCTAATATGCAACTATTTTGTAGTGCTTATCCTCGTAGTTCTAGAATCATCCATCTCATTTCCCTTTGGTATTCCCCTCAAAACCCTTCTCACAGGTTTTGATTGGAACCACCCAAATTTCACTAGAATCCCAAAGTCATAGTGCACCATAAGGCAGCAAACACAATCATGCTCATGTTATTATAAAACACAATATTCACCATCTCATACAAGTATCACCATGCTCTCATCATAGACATACACTTTCATACATGTCTCATCATATTATCACATATTATCATGCTTAACCACCATCTCACACATATTCACACTTTTCATCTCATGTTTAACCATCACCGTAATCATCATAGGGTAGTATTAACACACACAATACATGCTAACACATTCATTCATATCAAGGAATCATCTTCCCCAAACACAACATTCAAGATAAACATATAACAATTGTTAACTACATTACCTCTCACCATATATATTGACAAGCTAACAACACAACGTTATATGAATGTTAGGTTAGTATGCGAGCAAGTCATACATGACTAATAAATAGTAAGTAGTGAATTTGACAAATGAATTCGAAATTTCAAACCAAATTTGACACCTTATAGAATTTTATTGGAGAACCCTTCTATGAATCTCCTATAGTAGCCAGCTAGACCCATAAATCTTCTTATCTCTGTTGCAGACTTGGGACTTTCCTACTTTACCACTGCCTCAACTTTTGCTGGATCCACAGTTATACCTTGTGCAGATATCACATGTCCCAAAAATTGAACCTCGTCCATCCAGAACTCGCACTTAGATAGCTTGACATATAATTGCTTCTCCCTCAAGACACTAAGCACCAACCTCAAGTGTTCTGTGTGTTCCTCTCGAGTCTTGGAATAGATAAGGATGTCGTCAATGAAGACAACAATAAACTTATCTAGGAACGGTCTAAGGATCCTGTTCATATATTCCATGAATATTGTCGGGGCATTGGTCACACCAAACGGCATCACCACGTACTCATAATGTCCATACCGTGACCGGAAGGCAGTCTTCTGTACGTCATTCGCCTTCACCAAAATCTGGTGGTATCCCGACCGTAAATCTATCTTCAAGAACACTGATGACCCATGCAGCTGATCCATCAAGTCATCAATCCTCGGGAGAGGGTACTTATTCTTGATTGTCATCTTGTTCAACTGCCTATAGTCCATACACAGACGTGAACTCCCATTTTTCTTCTTCACCAACAATACTGGTGCTCCCCAAGGCGAGGTACTGGGTCGGATGAACTGCTTCTCCATTAGCTCCTCAATCTGTTTCTTGAGTTCCACCAACTCCAACAGAGCCATACGGTATGGAGCCATCGATACCGGGCCAGTTCCTGGTACTAGATCGATAGAGAACTCCACCTCTCTATGGGGAAGCAACCCTGACACCTCGTCCGGAAATACATCCTCAAACTCATGCACGACTAGTATAACTGACGTCCTTTCCTCTTTCTCCACCCCTAGGTGCATGAAGATTATGTAACACTGTGCACCCCCTTGTAGTTCCTTCACAACACCTTGAGATGTTAAGAACTCAGGCTCCTCTGAGTTGTGGAAAAGCAGCTTTTTCTCTCGAATATCTATAAGAATATGATTGGTAGAGAGCTAGTCCATCCCCAAGATCACTTCCAACTCCTGTAGAGGTAGGTAGATCAAATTCACCTTGTACCTGCGTCCCTCTACTTCTACTAGACACCTACCACACAAGGGCGACGTCTTGACCAAACCCGATGCCGGAGTAGACACTGCAAGCTCACACTGTAGCTCGCAAACCGACAGACCAAAACGTTCCACACAAGCATTTGACACAAAGGAGTGTGTCGCTCTAGAATCATATAACACACAACATCTCATCCCAAAAATCCCACAATAACCCATAACAAGGTGACCTGAGCTTGCAGCCTCTGCTCCTATCATAGCGTAGACTCTGCCCGTCGCCTGAGGCCTATTGCCTCAGTCCCTCCGTTGATACTGGTGAGGAGTCTGAACTGGAGGGCGTGTCGCTGCCCTAGCCAGGTTTGGGCAATCCTTCCCAAAGTGGCCTTCCTTGCCATAGTTGTTGCACCGACGATAACCCTTCATATGCGGGTAGGCGTTCTTCAGGTGAGGGCCTCCACATATATAACATTGTACTCGTCCCTGCTGGGGAGGGAAACTCCTAGACCCCTGAGGCTGATGGTGAGGTCTGTCATATGGCATCCTCAGCTTCTCATGTCTGGGTTTGGACTCAGATGGTCCACCAATCCTCTATAGTTGCTATGGCTGCTGTGGGCCCTGACCTTCCACCTCACGCTTCATCTTCTTTATAACCCTGGCCTTCTCCACCAGAGCAGCGAAATCCTTGATGGACAAGAGAGCCACCATCAAGCGGATATCATCGCGAAGACCATTATCGAACTTACGGCATCTTCACTCCTCATCAAGTGGCAGTGTATAAAAGCAGCTAAGGTGCTTGAATCTCTCAACATACTCTGTCACGGTTTTCCTTCCCTTGGTCAACTAGAGGAATTCTACCTCCTTGGCACACCGGATGTTGTTTGGAAAATACTCAGAGAGGAATCTCTCTTTGAATGCCTCTCATGGCACTGGCTCATCTCTCTACTCTAGGATGGATTTGATGTTGATCCACCAATGCTTCGCCTCTCCCGTGAGCATATACACGAAGAACACCCACCTGTTCTCTATGGGGCACATCTTCGCATCATGGATGCCCTCCAGGTCCTTCAGCCATTGGTTCGCGGCATCAAGACTAGTCTTCCCATAAAACTTCGTTGGGTGGTGCTTCAAAAAATCTTCTAAACTCCACTCCCTGACTGTAGGTTGTGGCTCGGGACCAAAGGCAGGTGCGGCTGTCCTAGTCTCCTCTAGCTGGCGGAGTGCTTCCATATGCTGCCTATGTGCATCCTTGGCAGCCACTCCTGCAGCCTCCATCTGTTGCATCACTACTTGTTGCTGCTCAAGTGATGCCGCCTGTCACTTCATTGATGCCTCGTGCTGTTGCATCATAGTTGTGCTCTATTGGGTCATAGCAGCTACCATCGCTTCTATTGCTCTAGCTATATCGGGTGCGTCGCCTTGAGATGATTGGGAGGTCCTACGATGAGGTGTCATAGTTCACTGGCACACAGAAAATCACTTGGTTAGGCTTGATAAGACAGGATTTTAACTAAACACTCAGAGAAACACAGAGAAAGCTAAGTGGACAATCCAAGTCCATAGACCTAAGGAATGACCGCTCTGATACTATAAATGTAACGTCCCATTAAATCAACAACATAATTAATGGAAACGTCGCACGAGGTAACATAATAGCGTAGTCTTAGAGTTTTAAACTTAACTCCTTACAACTCAAGGCACACGATGGTGCCACAGGAAAACAAGTTATAAAGCTTAAGAAGAACATAAAGAAATCAAAAGCCAAATTGATACATGGGCCATAACCCTAAAGAAAAGCCCAACAAGAAACATCAAGTCCAGCCTAGGTGGACTTTGCAGCGGAGTCACCGTTCCCCTGTTGACCGCGAGAACCTCTCACATCTGCTCCCATCAATAAATTGATGATCATCGCAAAAAGAATAGCCACACACAAGACAACCAGACAAACAAACAGGGTAAGCTAGAGTAAAACAGTTCATCAAATAGCAGCATGCCATTACACAGTCCAAGCATTTTATATATCATCCAAACATGTTCTGACTTCTCAAAAAATACACTAGACTCTGACTCGACTCATCTGGATACATATAGTCTGGTCGGATTCAGCGGATGCTTGCACTTGTGGTGGATACCTTTGCTCACCCTCGAGTTGCTCACCCCCGAGCTATGTGTTACAAGTGTTACAATGAATCAATTCCCTCACACACAAGGTTAGCCTTAATGAGTTTCAGGCCTCCTGCTACTCTCACCACAGGAGTCAGTCCGCTCTAAGTGAGACTAACTGACTCCTTAGAGTGTCAGGATGCAACCTTACCTTGAATCCTTACCAGACCATATAGATGGGGCCCCACCTTGGACACCCACTAACAGGGGCCATGGAATTACGTCCCGACCACTGAAGCACGATCCTGAGATCCCACCTAGAGATCTTAAGGATTTATGCATTGACTATCGACCGAACATGTTCATTCAATCAAGAAAGACCTACCATGCATATATGTATTTACACTATATCAATCTTTATAGCCAATCCCTTTCGCGTTCCAGCTCAATCAATACCAATTCATGTTTCATACTCCATTCGTGAATATACCATTCCAACTCATCTCGTTATCATGCCACTTTAATACCAACCTCCTCATTAAGATCACATGTTAAGTTCATGCCAAACCCATTATTCACAATTCATGCATCACATCACTCATGCATATTTATTTGTCTCAAGCATTTAACACAATAAGCAAGCATTAATCATTCCAGATTCAAGGAAACAACCACACCTCACACTGCCTCGCCCAGCTCCTCGCTCAGGCTGAAGGGTCTCGCTCAGGCGAGCCCCCTTCGCCTAGGCGAGGGCTCGAAAAGGGCAACAGTAGCTCACGCAGGATCTCGCTTAGACGAGACCCCTCTCGCTTGGGCGAGATACTCGCTCGCTCAGGAGCAACGTGGCTCGCCTGAGCGACTGCTCGCGTGAAGCAGCTTGGGCGAGCCTTTGTTGATCTCGCCTAGGCGAGACATGCTCGCTTGGGCAAGAAAACGAGTTATCACCACTGTTCTCTCGTGCACAAACACTCAACAGGTCGCCAATGGCTCAAAATTATCATACACAGGTTCGCATCAACACACCAAACATATTAAAATGGTAAAACAGTAGCACAAGCAGCGTAACTCAAAAGAAAGGGCGAACCTTAGCTTCACGAACGGTAAAACAGAAAAAGGGACGAGTTATTATCAAATCCTAACGGTAAACAATGGACATAGGCTCGGAAAAGGGGAACCAGGAGCTAAGGAGTGACTTACGTGGAGCGGAAACTTGACTTGAGCTAGCTCGAGGAAGGTTGACGGCTAACCCTAGCAGAGAGTGGCGGCTACTCAAAAGAGGCAAGGAGACGGGTTTCTACAAAGTGAGTGAAAAGATGAAATTATGGCAGATTAGGGTCTGAATCCCCAATGGGCCAGCCCTTAGGCCCATTACATTAGGGCAACCCTTTTAATTTAGTGCAAAAAAGGAAAACAAATTTACTGGGCCTTACAGGGAATACACGAACAAGTACTCAAGTACTTGATAATGGTCCACTACATCATTCACCATGTTAGCTTCATCCTTCAAAACCAGCTCTTGATCTATTCCCATTATATTTTTCACTCTTCCACGTGATTTTTTTTTCATAAAGAGGCGTTGAAAATAAATGAATGGGTGATTGAAGTAAGATACACAAAATCCCAACTTCATATTATTATTCCAAAATAGGAATCAAAGGGCCCAAAGATGATGTTGGGTACTAACTACACGTTAGTTGGCCTAATTGTTGCTCAAAGAGAATATGCTAGCCTATATTAATACAAGAAAAAGATACTTCAAACTAGAAGATGCTACCTGCACATTCTCATCAAGTTCAAGTCAGGTCGGCCCATAAGAAAAATGTTGATGTTGCTTGAAGTATTGGGCCGTTATTGGTTATGCTGGCCCATATGATGTGCACGGTTCAAATGATGACCTATTTCTTTTGTTAAAAGATTAATTTTTTATAATTTAATTTATTTCAAAGTATTATGTTTTAATATATGATATAAAAAATAAAGTAAACAAAACATATATATATATATATATATATATAAATAAATATTTAATTTTTAAAATATATATTAAATAAATTACAAAATTTAAATATAAATAAATTTTAAAAAATTTAACAGTAAAAATATAAAAGAAAATAAAATAACAAAATAAAAATAAAAAACTGAATATATATATATATATATATATATATATATATATATATATATATATATATATATATATATATATATATATATATATATATATACACACACACTAGTGTAGGCAAGTGCTTCTACCACGGTTATTTTGGTCAATTGGCCTCAGTTTAAGAACCGAGACATATCTAGCCAAGGTAAAAAATAGTGCCTTTATGGTGCGGTTATGAACCGAGGCATATTTAACCCTTATTGCCTCAATTTCGAAGTCAACCTAGGATAATATGCCTTAAAAATTAAAAAAAAAAACTGAATGGTGACCAACATCCATCCACTGTGAGCATAATATGTGAATAAGCCACCATTGACGGCAATAGCCGCATCACCGAAAAATTTTTCACCAACCACCGCACCCACGCATATGGAGAAACTCACACCAATCACCATTGTAGGTCTGCACCTAAGACGAACCACCACCGTCACGTTTCTTCCACACGAGCAACATCTGTAAAACGAAGCAAGTCTAAGTTCACGCACCATACCTTCTCTTTGCACATATGCAACTAGCCACCACGCATGAACAAGAACGATGCAATAGCAAACCACCTTTGGCCACCGTAACTTCACCATTAAACACAAACCCTAACTCATGCATGAACGACGACAATGGAGGTACTGCCTGAGCTCTACACGTTCTGCAACAACGAAGAAGGGATACATGGTCTACAACAATGGAAGAAGGGAACCTGCGCGTTCTGCAACTATTGGAGATGAAACGCAACAATGGAGATGTTGCTGCTGCACCACGCAAAGACGCTCCAACGGTGCGCCATTCTGTTTTTAACCCTAACAAGGCTTATTGCCTCGGTTGATTTTAAACCGAGACATAAACAAGTGTGTGCCTCGGTTAAGTAGAACCCGCTGCATAAATGTAACCACATATGCTTTAGTTAAAATTGGACAGAGGCCTAAAAGACTATCTGCCTCGGTTAAGTGTCCACCCAAGGCATAAAACTATGTGTTTAATTTTAAAAATTGAAAATAGTAGGAAAACATAAAAATTTTGGGACATATATGCCTCGATTGTCTATAGAATCGAGGCATAAACTTCCTCAAATATTACAAAAATGTCATTGCGTCTTTATAAGCCTCGTTTGGACTAGAACCGAGACATATAAAATGTTGTAAAATGCACAAACTGCACTAGTGATATATATATATATATATATATATATATATATATATCGAATGTCAAATGAAAAACACTTGCATTCATAGCGAGTTTTGCTTCTCCTCATCCTTTATTTCTTCATCTTGGAGAAAACGATGAACTTCATTTCTTTCTTGTTGATAAAAATTATGAGTAATGAAAAAAAAAATCTTAAGATTCTCGATTTTCTCAAGCTTTCGATTTTCTCGAGCTTCTCGCCTTTCACAGGGTTCTTAAGCTTTTCAAGTTTCTCAAGATTCTTTTTATCCTACTTCTTTCCATAAGTGCTAATTCTTAGTTATCCTTTCATAATCTTCATGCTCACCTTGAGAGGGGGTAACATCATTATGCAAACTCTCATTCTCATACTTTCAATAGAGTACTTCTCTTCTAACTTTCTCTCATTTATGTTTTATCTACTTGTAATACTTCTATTTATAGCAAAAATAGTCATGATTGTACTCACTTTAAACTCTAATTTAACTAATTGATTAAAATTTTGATGGTTATAGCCTGTAAGAGATAATAAAATAAAAAAAGGATAAATCCTCTAAGTAATTGTAAAAAAGTAATTTAGCAAATTACACGTGAAAGGTTAATAAAGTAGAAGAAAAAGAATGTATGCAAACTTATTTCTTGCACTAAATTCATCATGCCATAAATACAGTAGAAAGGGGAAAAAAAATCTACTTATATGGGCAAAGAAGGACTTTTTGGTTTGAGTTTTAGTGTTCCTTCAAATACTTCGACAAATTAAACCTACATTATTCAGACGATTATTTCAACGTGTGCTTCATGCAAGCTTTATTTAATCAACGTAGTTCGCCTATACATATTAGAAATCTTTCATGCAGCGTTTGTCCATGAAACCCTTGGGAGGGATGCAACTAAATTCTCCACAAACTGCAGGAAGAAAGTTATGTTCAATAACATTATAAAAACCATTAAGTCAACTGATTCAAAGTATGTTTATTTTTAAATAAATATAACATGAACCTGGGTAAGGCTTTCTGTATCACGATCTCCATAATAGGTCTCGTGTTCATGATGCCCATGTACTTTTCTGAAATTGGAAAAGAATCAGCAAATTAGATTTAATGAAAAAATCCAAAATTTTAGAACTTTAATCATGGACCAGTACGATACACAGTAGCTAGGATGTGTGAAAATATCATAAAGATATGACAAAATGAATTGAAAGACCTCTAAATACAATGGAGAAACAAACATTATAAAGAAACCCTTGAAATTTGATCAAGTTTCTACTAAATTTCTGACTTCCAAACTTCTAAAATAATTTCGTATTCCTAATCCCATCATAAACCCTCGATTTGGATAGAAAAATAATAATGAGGATTTTAAGTCAATGAAAATAGGTAGGGTGATACAATTTGCCAAATTTTAAAAGTGGTGTCTTGACACTACTAAAAAAATTCATATTTCCTACTAATTTTGTTTTGAATTATTTTTTAGGAAATATTTATAAATTTTGTTATGAAAAAAAAAATTGTAGGAAATTGTTGCCAATTTTTTTGCAAAATATTTTGCATAAAATACTTTTCGCAACAAATTTTGTAGAAAATACTTACAAATTTTATAATTTTGTAGAAAATAATTATGTACGAAGAAATTACCTAATAATTAAAATTCTTAGAAAAAATAAGCAGGAGAAAGTTTTTTCTTGCAAATTTTCTTAACAAACTTACAAGAAAATTTTCATATAATATGAAAATTTTTAGTAGTGTAAAAAAATTTAACAGAACCAAATATATATATATATATATATATATATATATATATATATATATATATATATATATATATATATATATAATACCTCGAAAAGGATATTCAGATGCCACAAGAGCAAGTGTTTATTATTGCAAAAATAGAAAAAGTGAAGAACACAAAAAATGCATGACCTAGAGGTTCGTGTAACAATGATATTAATGTTAATAACATGAAGTTCATAATCATAAATAACGTGTAACATATGGAGTAAATAGAGGAAGAAATTGTTCATCAAACACTGGTTGACCAATTGATTTTCCCTAATGGATTTATTACCTTACATCACTTCCTTCACGAAAGACTCGAATAGATGGATACCCTTGTATGTGATGCCTGGACAGTAAATATGAGATACAAATGAATGGCAACATAAGTATCAGGGGAGAATAACAAGTGTTCAAGAAACGACAGCAAGCCAAGGCAGAAAACCATAAATTATACTGAAGAAAAGAAAGTTCCATGCTCAACATAGCAAATAAAGCACAAAGTGTGTTTATCTTCTGCAATCTTTTGCTAACAAAGCCTAGCCTATGAAATCTGTTGTGAAATGCATATTCTAGTATGTCCAATTTCTGATATAAACATTTTTTTTATTATCAACTGTTTCAACTTTGAATTAGGGCATCTCTTGAAAGACAATTATTTGAAGAGACGCTAATGAAAGGGTAAAACTTGGTTTGGAAGAGGTGAAAATAATGTGTCTTCGATTTTGTAAAGAAGAAAATTTTTGCTGAAGTTCACATTCCCTCTGCTTGTGAAATCCATATTCTGGTATTTCCAGTTTTTGATATAAACACGTATTTTATTATCAACTGTTTCAACTTTGAATTAGTGTATCTCTTGGAAGACAATTATTTGAAGAGACGCTAATGAAAGGGTAAAAGTTGGTATGGAAAAGGTGGAAATAGTGTCTTCGATCTTGTGTAGAATGAAAATTATTGCTAAAGTTCACATTCCCTCGCTGCATGGGAATTTTATGAAACATTTATTCATCAAGTTACTTTAGTATTTGTTAGGACCAAAAGGGCTTGCATTTTTTCCTCTTCGGTAACCTCTTTCAAGCAGAAATACGGCTCCAATGTTAGGTCTTGCTCCAGTTACTCTAAGACTATCCAGGGAAAAAGGAGAACACACTAAAATATTGAAAATAAACATTCTCTCCTTTCATTCTTTCATTAATAACCCTAAAATAAAGAAAATTTAATGGGCCTAAAGTGTTTAGAATACAAACATAAAAAAAAAACATAAAAGAGCATACTATAGTAGTTAAAAAACAATCTAATTTTTAAAGGGTCTTTCTTCCTGCACCTCCAAAATTTCTTCTACATCTCCAAAATTTCTTTAAATTCACAAAAAACCCTTTGACCATTTAAGGAAACCCACAGACACCACACCTCCCAAAATTATGTCGACTTCGGAAGTCAAAATATATTCGGGAAGTCAAAATATATCATCGAAAGTCGACTTCCAAAAGTCAAAATGTATCACCGGAAGTCGACTTCCGGAAATCAAAATGTATCACCGGAAGTCAAAAATTATCACTAGAAGTCAACTTCCGGAAGTCAAAAAATATTCCCGGAAGTCGACTTCCGGAAGTCAAAAAATTAATTTTATTTTGAATATTTTTAATTCTTTTTAAAATTTATATTTTTTAACTTTTAATTATTTTTGTAGTTTATTATTTATTATTTTATTTATTTTTTATGTTTTCATATTTCTTAATATATATATTTTTTAAAAAATATTAATATCTATATATATAATTTTATTTTTATTTAATAAACTGAAAAATAAATATAAATATAAAAATAAGTAAAATTAAAATTAAAATAATATTAAACTTTAAATAAAAAAACAAAAAAATAAAAAATGTATTCTGCTTCATTTAATTTTATTTAATATTTGAATTAATTTTAAAATAATAAAACTTTAAATTAAAAAAGAAGATAATATATATATATATATATATATATATATATATATATATATATATATATATATATATATATATATGTATATATTCGTTTTTTTAAAATTTAAAATTTCATTATTTATATATTATTTATATATGTTATTTTAAATATGATTTTTTTAATTCTTTTTTATTTTTATTAAATTTTTAATAACTTATATAAAAATAAATTTAAATTTAACTTCCGGAAGTTGACTTCCAGTGATATATTTTGATTTTCGAAAGTCATATATTTTGACTTCCGAAAGTCGACATCCGAAATTATTTTTGAGGGTGTGATGTCCGTGAGTTTCCTTAAATGGTGAAAGGATATTTTGGGAATTTAAAGAAATTTTGGAGGTGCAGAAGAAATGCTTGGAGGTGTACGAAGAAAGACCCATTTTTAAATGAAATCTGCCATCCATTTGGGCTTTTGGTGTTCGTGAGGATGACTGAGCCAAGGTTGTGGTTGGTGTGTTCGGATCATGGGCAGCGTGATAGGAATAGGCTCTTGGAGGGTTTGTGTGAGATGAGGGGTTATTGGTGTTGGGGTTGAGGAAGTTAGGTGTGATGGGATGGGAAGCATTTAATGCATGGGATTTATGACATTGATGGGTTGAGGTAGTGCGGTGGGTGAGTGATTTTAGAAGCCTCAGAAGAGTGTAGACGTGGTAAGTTGTGGTTAGTTGGTGGGGTCGGTGGAATTGATGAGTTTGGTTAGGAAGTGAGGTTTGAATTAAAGTGTGGTATTATGGGTAGGTGACATTCAGTGTTTTCAGAAGTTGAAAACTGAGTTGCGGAGAGTGGGGAAAGTTTTCCTTTGAAAGATCGTAGAGACAAACATGGAAGATTGGGTGGATCTTAGAGGTGGGAGGGAGTTGGAGTTCATAGGCTACGTTGCGTATGCGACGGAGGATCTGATTAGGACCAGAGTAGCGCGATGCTAGCTTGGGGCACGATCGGCGATGCACTGATTGTCGATACGGTTGTAGGCGAACCCAAACCCAATAACTGACATTGAAACTTCGGTCAGTATGGTACTGGTTGGCTTGGTCGACCATGCATTGGTGGGTACGACGAAGATTCTGCTTGAGGCTATGGAGAACCACGATGTGTTGTCGTAAGAGATATGAGATGGTGGTGCCATCGCGTGGTATGTGAAGCATGTCCAAGGTGGTTGGAGGAGGACGACCATAGAGCGCGTGGAAAGGAGATATGTCGATGGCCGAGTGATATGAGGTGTTGTACCATAGTTCCACAAGGTGTAGGTGCTGATACCAGGGATGGGAGTGGTCACTAGCGAAGCACTGGAGGTAAGTCTCGAGCCCTCTATTTAATACTTTTATTTGACTGTCTATTTGGGGGTGGTATGACAAACTAAACTTCAGTGCTGTGCCTTGGGCTTTGAATAAGGTGCGCCAAAATGTGTTGACGAATAGTGGATCGCGATCGGAGACGATGGTTTTTGGCAACCCGTGAAGGCGGCAGATCTCGATGGAGAAGCGGCATGCCAAAGTTGGAGCTGTGAAGTGGGTGGGCAAGGCAACAAAGTGGGCATATTTTGTTAAGCAATCACAAACAACCCATATGACAGTATGCCCCGCGGAAGAAGGTAAATGGGTTATAAAATTCATGGAATCTTCCCATACTTGTGCTGGTATTGGTAAAGGTTGGATTAATCCTTGCGGGTTGTGTGGCAGGTACTTGTTACGTTGACATGTGGAACATTGTTGGACAAAGTTACGAGTGTCGCGCGTCCAACCAGGCCAGTAGAAGGAGGCAGCCACCCATGCGAGTGTGGGTTTGAATCCCGAGTGACCTGGTGTAGAGGACTCATGCATTTCGTTGAGTATGCGTTGGCGGAAATCACCAGAGGCGGGCAAGAGGAGTTGATGGCGAAAGAACAAGAGACCATGACGCATTGAGAAGAGTTGGGTCACGAATTATCTTAGATGCATGAGCTAATGAGTTGTTGGCCTTCACTGGTGGAGTAGAAAAGTTGTAATTCCTTGAAGAGACTAGGAATATAAGACGTCAGAGCAAATAACAGTGGAGAGGTTGATTCATCCCGGCGTGAAAGTGCATCAGCCACCAAGTTAGATTTTTCATGTTTGTACAAAATCTCGAAATCATACCCCTGTAACTTAACAGTCCATTTCTGTTGTTATAGTGTTTGGATGGTTTGGGATAGAAGGGTATTTAGGCTTTTTTGATCGATGTAGATTTTGAAATGGTTGCCAAGCAAATACTGACGCCATTTTTTGACTGCTTTAGTGATTGCATACATCTCTCTTATGTTGAAGATGCTTGGAGGCAAGGACACATATTTTTGCTGATAAAGGTGAGGGGTCGTTCTTGCTGGTTGAGGACCGCTCCTACGGCCACTGCGGAGGAATTAGTTTCCACAATGAAAGGCAATGTGAAGATGGGAAGATGTAGCTTAGGTAATTAAGCCATTTGTTGTTTTAGATTTGTAAAAGCCAGTTGTGCTGTTGGTGGCCATGTGAACTTTTGTTGTTATAATAAATCGGTGAGGGGAGCGACGAGTGTGACGTAGTGGCGAACAAAATGCCTGTAGAACCCGGTGAGGCTGAGAAATCCCCTTATGTTTGTGAGTGTGGCTCAAGCCATTTTGTGATTGCTTTAACCTTTCCGGGGTCAGGTGCTACTCCTTTGAGGGTCAGGTGCTTCTCGTTTTTGGCTTTAATGGCATTTTGACGTTGGTCTTGGGATTCCATGTGAATCTGGATGGCTGAAAGGCGATCCTGGATGTGTTTCTTAACCCCCGACTTCCAACTAAAATTTGAGACACACAACTACAAAATGTGTTTCTTAACCCCCGACTTCCAACAATGTTCATTTTTCTTCCATCCCCTTACTAGTGTTTACTTGTGAAAATTTTGACTTTTGAAAACTCAAAATAAAGACATATTTTATTTGACAAAAAAATGCGGGACATTGTTCAATGGATGATATTATCACTTGTTTGAGGAGGAGCAGAAAAAGTTAGAAGATTATGAACAAAACAACGCCCAAGCATTGTTTGTTCTTCAACAAGCTACGGGAGAAACTACCGCTAGAAGGATCATGGATGCAGAAACTACAAAAAGGCATAGGATATTTTGGAAGAAGAATTTGAAGACAATGAATAGGTACGTTCCAACAAACTAGACTATCTAAGAAGAGAATTTGAGACCATTAGAATGGAGGAATCTGAGACCATTAAGAATAATATGGAAGAATAAAAGAAATAGTTAACAAAATGAAAGTATATGGAAAAGAAATAAATGAAAAAAGAGTGGTAGAAAACATTCTTTTCACTCTCACACAAAAATATGATTCCATAGTTGCTTCCACAGAAACTTCCTTGGGTCCATCTTCTCTATCAATGAATAACTTAGTTGTCTCCTCGAAGTGCACAAAGCAAGATTTAACAATCAAGTTGATACAAATTCAATTGAAAATACATTCCAATCAAAGCTTCTAAAATTAAAGAAGATGGAGAAAAGAAAAGTGTTGGAGAATATTCTAGAAGTAGAGATTTTATAAATTTTTTTGGAAACAAGAAAGATAGCTATCCTCCATGTGACATTTACAATAAATCAGGTCATGTAGAAAAAGATTATTGCCATCGTGGAAAGCCAATAGGTCATTGTTGCAATAAACTTGGGAGAAGTATTACCATAATAAAAATAAACATCAAGCAAACTTTTCTGAAGAACATAATGAGGAGAAACATTTATTATATGTTAATCAAGAATTTGCTAACGGAGAAGGAAAGTGTTACTTGGATAGTGCATGTAGCAATCACATGGCCCAAACCCGTGGTGAGTCAGGTTGGTTCGCGGGTTCCAACCCATTTTTTACAGCTCTAATGTTTCGTACAAGTCTTTTATGAAGATTCATGCAAAACCCAAGTCAAATACATCTTCGCGTAGGCAAAAGAATATTAAGATATCTACAAGGAACAAAAGAGTATGACATATGGTATAAATCAATACGCAAAGATGACATGAATAGCACCTCAGGCTATGTTTTCTATCTTGGATTAGGAATATTCTCTCGGGCGTCAAAGAAGCAAGCCATAGTTGCACAATCAACAGCTAAAGTAGAATACGTGGTTGTTGTTGAAGCAGCGAGTCAAGCTATATATGGCTTCGAACGACACTCAAAGATACGAGAGAAAAAAAAATGGCCCTACTACAATTAATTGTAACAATAAATCAACTATTACAATGAAGAAAATCCAGTGCATCACAATAGAACAAAACATATAGCAATTAAATATCATTTCAACATGGAAGCAAAGACACATATGAAGATTTGACTCAAGTACTGCCCAACAAAAGACCAAATTACAAATATTTTTACAAAGGCATTACCAAGACCAAGGTTTGAACTAATGTGCACTATGCTTGGTGTTATCAAATTTGCATCAATGGGGAGTATTAAGATGTAATGTCAAATTCTAGAACAATGTAGAAAAGCTTAAGATAAGAGGTAAAAAATCAAGAAAATTCTACTTAAGTTAAAAATCTAGAACATTTTACATAAGTTGTGGCTAGCATTTTCTAAAAGGATTAGTATGTTCTTGGTCCTTTAACTATCAGTGAAAATTGAAATTAATCCTTCTGCGAAATTTTGGTCCGATTTAGTCCTCCAACTTTAGAAATGCGTGCATTCTCTTTGAAACTTTGACCCAATTCAGTCCTTCAACTTTAGAAATGTGTAGACTTAGTCTTTTTAGCTAAATTTTGTTAAGTATATTTGACATTTCAAAAACGTTTCTTAGCTAACATTGAAGCGAAAATGTGTCAAACAGTATAAATAACTCAAATGCTATCATAAACGCGTTTGAAACGTGAAATAAACTTAACAAAATTTGGTTAAAATGACTAAATCCAAAAACTTCTAAAGTTGGGAGATAAAATTGGGCCAATGTTTTGAAGTGGGACTCATTCCAATTGTCACTGAAAGTTAAGGAACCAAAAACATATTTAACCTTTTTCTAGAATAAATCATATGCATGTAAATACCCATGTATACTAACATTTGAGAATGCAAATACAAAATATACTTCTTCCAACTACTACTTTCATATTTACTATCTCCATATCTTACTTATCCAATCAACGACTCCTCTCACAACAACAAAATACTTACATCCTCCTACAAAATTAAGAATATAAAGTTTCCATAACTGTGAATGAGAGTTTGGTTTCCACCTTTCTTCCCCTTGTCTTATGACAATTCTTCCTTCCTTCTTGGATGGATATCCATTGTTTTCTTGCCACATGATATATTTTCCACCACAATTGTGAGACCTTTTATCAAATCTTTCAATCGTTGTAAAATGCTCATGTTGTTTATTCTCAACTTTCTCTCTGCATGAACAACTTCTTGCAACATCCGTTCTAATCCATCCATTCTTGATTACATTCTTGTATTCACCATATCCCTTGAAACGCACCATAGTTCCAAGATCGTTGATATGGTACCGATTGATAGAATATAACTGATATTGGAATAAGAAAGAATTAAAGAACTTGAATTGTATTACTTCTTTCCAATCTTGTACCAATGTATATAGGATCCCACTCTTCAACTAGCATTTGTTTTCTCTAATCACAAAAACAGTGTCTCTTCTTAACTCTCCTAAACTATTTATAATATTTAGATACAACTATAAGTCATATCTATAGTTTATGTGAGATCTCATGATATTTAAGCTATAAAAGTGAAGGCTTCGTTCACCTCTTTGAATGTCTCAGTTAATACAAACAGGGCATGAAGATCTGGCCATTACAATTGTGTAACATGCAACATGGAAAAAAATAAAAACACAAAAATCGATGTTCTTAGGATTGTTTAGAGAGGAGTCTCATTAGTACCATGAGGGAAAAAACAACAAAAGAAACACAGGAAGTTCTTCAATAAGAGTTCAAAGAATATTCAAAGGTGAGAACAATTAAAATTCAATCTCTAAAGAGAGATTCAAAGGATGAAGAAAAAGGAAAGTTTGAATGAATACTTCAATAGATTGTCTAAATTGGTGAATTAAATGAAGTTTAATGGAGATACAATCAATGAAGAATTGTTAATAAAATTCTAATTAGTTTGACTTAATAATTTGATCCTACAGTGATTTCCATAGAAGAAACTAAGGACTTATCAACCATGATCTGTCAAGTATTGATGGAGTCACTTAGATCTTTTTGACCATAAATTGTTACATCGCAGTGAAAAGTCATTTCAAAGCATGTTTCAGTCCAAACTTATTGTATCATCTCAAATAGGTGAATTAACAAATAATGTTGAGTCTTCTAGAGGTGGCAAATTTGGAAGAGGGGAAAGAAATCCACGTGGAAGAGAAGAGGAAATATGAAAGAAGAACAATCACAAAGAAAAAGATTGTTGGAATATAGACAAGCCACAATGTTATAATTGAAAAGGTGTGGCTATGAGCAAAAGGATTGTCACTTTGAAAATAAACACCACAAGTTATTAGATGAAGTAGAAAATGGTGAAGGGAACTTGATCTTTGCTTGTCAAAGACAACTTGAGCATAAAAATATATGGTATTGGGATAGCAACTGCATCAATCATATAATGGAGATTGAGAAGCTTTTCTTAACATGGATTATGCATTTGTCTCAAAAGTTAAACTATATAACAGAGAGTGTGTTGAAGTAGGAGGCAAAGAAAAAAATGGATTTACAATAAAGGAAAGAGGTAGGTGCATGGTATGTGTAAAAAAGACTAGATGAAAGTATGTTGGGTATTGAACAACTTTTGGAACATGGTTATTCTTTGATTTGAGAAATTACATTCTTATTCAAAAAGAAGAATTGTTCATACGGTGAAAATGAGGAAAAAAAAGAAATTTTCTGCTTTCACTAATTATGAGAGAAAAGAGAAAATTATTCTTGTTAATAATTAAGAAGAGATATAGTAATAAGGAATAAAATCAATAATTAATAATGAGAAATGTTCACTAAGATATTTCCTTACTAATATTGTTAGAAGTCTTACATCGATTAAAGATAAGGAGTAGGTACAAATCTTACCTTACAAATTGATTTTGTGGGGTCAAGTAAGACTTAAAGAGCACTTCTTAATAGATGTAATCAAATATCATATTTCTCTATTTAATATAATCAAATCATATATTAAGCACATGGTTTACAAAAGACCCATTTTTTCTTTCCGTCAATGCTCTTTCCTTCTTTTCTACCAAAATTAAGAAAAAATATATCACCCTTTTCCTTTCTCCACTTAAGTTCATCAAATAACCTTTATAGCTTTTTAATCAAATCTAAGAACATTATTGCTTTATTAAACTGGCTGCAACCTTAGCTAGCTTACAAGTGTGACTTGGCAACATTATTTAGATATATGATTCAAAAGCAAAAGCATAAAAATGGAAAAAGGACAGATTTCATTAAGTAATGGATTTAAAAATTGCAAAAAAGAAAAACATGTCAATTGTAGGTAAGAAGCATAATATTTAGGGGGAAACTAGCAATACTACCTACCTCCTGCATAAATCAGCCTCTAGAGTGCAATCCACCTTTGCCAAAATAATGCGCCCATCAATTTCTGGGTCATACCTATTAAAATTAATTAAAATTAATCAAATACATATTGGACATTGAATTAGTGAAGTTATGATAAAGAGTAACTCTAAATCTACAAAGGAGAGGGGGAAATCTATCTCTAAAATGTAATTTCAAGAAGTATGAGAAACAATCAATCAATAATAAAGCACCTCTCTATCATAATTTTAGTTGTTTTATCCCATGCAGGTTCCTGAAAGAAACCAGTAGAAGATAATTTCATGTAAAGTTTACAATCTATTAATCCACCAAAAATGTTAAAAATTTATAATTCAACCATCATTCATTATTAAAGGAAAGAACCACCCTTATCGTACGATGTTGTTAAATATTATAAATCATAATTTTGCATTAGTCACTACTAAAGTATAACTGATGAAAGATGCACTTGAAGTAGCCTTTGCTACTGCTACTTAGTGGCTTGTACTGAGAGGGAAATTCCCCTCTTAAGGAATGAGACATTGTTGAAACAGAACCCAATCTATTTAGGAAACTACAAAGACATCAGGTGACAGGTGCCAATCTTATTTCCTGATGAAAAGGTACAAAATTATGATAAAAAAATTATTACCATACATAATTATGATAAAAGTTATTACCAAACGCTGACACCAGGAACACCAAGGTGTATAAAAATTTACAACTGTAATTGGAAACCTGCAAAAGGATTATGAAACAGAGAGTAAATATTGCATTTTGAAAGGAACCTGGCTAAAACAAGGAAAAATCAAATGCGGTATTCTCAGAAGTGGCCACTTACTGATAAACATAATTATCAAAATTATGTGTTGTGAGTGAAAATGAACCTTCAACAGATTCTCCATCTACTTCACCATCATGCTTTACAACATTTGTAATTGTATCCGAACGAAACTCAGCGCTAGTCAGTCCTGAATTTGAATCACTAGAAAACTTGCGAACGGTTTTTTCTATATTGATCCTTTCCTGAAAACAAGAGGTAAAATATTAAGCAGAAGGCCTAAAACATCAAAGGATGGGATGAAGTATCATATCACTAGGAAGCATAAAACTAAGAAGAAAATAGAGTAAATGAGACTTACTGTTTCCACCATATCACCCACATCAGTTGATGCAAACTCGTATGAGACTTCAGGGAAACTTCAAAAATATGTTGAATCAATAAGCCAACAACAATAGAAAAAGAGGTAGATAAAGTTTGCAAATAAGTGTTCACTTGATTGAGCGTACCGAGTACAAACAGATATTAAAATATCCGTTACCGTAAATAATAAATATCCATACATAGATATTAACTATTCGTTGTGAATTCTATTTGTAAATATCTATAAACACAGATATTTTTATCGTTCCTATTTGTATAGAGAGAGACATTGCTTAGAACCGTGTATGTTATTAAAATATTGGTATTCTGTTATTTCATTATTATTGTGATTATTTGTAATAGATTCTTGCAAGTTTGGAAGAATTCATACTTTTTGACAGTTTTGGTTGTTGTATTGTTGTTTCTCCAATCACCTCTCTGTCCTTTACATCTTTGCTTCTATTTCCTTATTTATATCTACTATGCATTTTTCTAAATAAATATTTAAAATGAAATTTTACATACATCAAAAATTAAATTACTTTAAAACAAAGAATTTGAAATATATGAAATTTAACTTGCTTGTTAAAAAATTTGAAAATAAAATATAATTCAGTAAAAAAAATCAAATTTCCATACATTTTAAATTCCTCAGAATTTTTAAATGCTCTATCTGAGCACTACCCAAGTGAATTTCAAGATTATGGTGAAACTACAAACCGTTTTGATTCATGATTTAATCAATAGACACATGCCTTGTAATAGAAGAATATTGAAGCTCTCATTCCTTGTAATATGGCAAGTTCATAATACCAAGACTCAACAAAAGCACAAACCCACCAATAAATACATGATATATATTAAACAATAGTTAAGACATGAGACCATTCACCAACTAAGAAAAACATCCCTATTCAACCACAGACAGCAAATGCCTAGATAATCGTTCTACCTGTTATTGAAATTACGTAAATAGTGATGATCAGAGCTCTTGTCAACAATCACAGATGTTGAGGCGCTAACAGTCAAATAACTTGGTTCCTGAAACAAGGATGCAAGACAAATATCAAACGAAATTTGAACAACCAATTCAAACTTAGAAATTTGACAATACTAAATACAAGATGTTCAAAATTAGAGTTCTCGTAAAGCAGTATAGGACCTAACATCAATCTAAATTACAATTTTTTGTTCAACAATTCACAACTCATTAACATGATGGAAGTCTCAGCCACTCACCATTCCAAACAATAACATCATGAAGGGAACTGCCACTATGGATAATCGTGCCTCAGTCAAACCTCTCAGGATTTTTCTGCTGACAACACAAGTCAACAACAAGCACATAACAAGATAATTCCTAATTTAAAAAAAAAAAAAACAAGCAAAGGAAACCTGCATCCCCAAATTACTCGTTAAATTTACATCGCAAGCGATAAAAGTATCGAGGTTCTTTCTATTAAGAACATCTTGCAATTAGAGATTCTTCGAGTTATTTAGTTCCTAATATCTTGTGTTCTGTTCGATACTTATCCTTCTTCTTCCACACAGACACAGAAAAATATCAGTATCAGTGTTTTGTTACAGTGTGGACTTCGGTTTGCATGAACCATTATACAAAGAGCTTAACAGTGAGCACAAACAAATTCCAACTCTGTAACAGATTCCTTGTATTCTGCTTCTGCACATTCGCTAGCCAATTGAAACAGAGAGGAAAAACGGGTAGAGATTCCAACCTGTAAAAATCAACGGATTTGAGCTCAGTTGCAGAAATCATGTTGGCGAAAAACGTAGAATCACAGCGAGAGAGAAACACAAGCGCCTCCGAAACAGAAAGCGCAATAGCTATAGATTGTATATAAGGAGCACAAAAGTCTCCGAAACACAAAGCGCCATAGCTATAGATTGATTGTATCGAAGGAGCTGGCCTTTCCCTGTGGCTTCTTCGTCCCCGTCTCTTTCACTCTTGTGACTAACGAAAAAACTGAATATATTCAAAAAAAAAAAAACAAAAGTGGAACATTTAATTACTAATTAGATTTTGCGGGAAAATTGAATTCTGCATGGTTGACGTACTTAAATAAAAATATTTAAGTTTTAGATATTGCATTACTTTATGAATTTAATTTAAGAGTAAATTTTAAAATTATAACGTTACAATAATTTTCTTAGATTTTATAATAATTATTAAAAATTAATATACATAGTGGATTATGTACAATTATACAGGAAATAAATTTTAGTTTTATGGAGAAAACAAAACTGGAAAAATACAACATAGGCAAAGACAAAGTCCAACGTGAATTACGAGATATACTGACTTTTGCAATTTATCTTGACTCGGTCTAGGTCGTGGATTGACTTGCAATATGTCGTTGGAATGGTGGGAAGAGAAGATAAAATGGGGAAGGAAAAATAATATGAATTTGAGGGAGCGGAAAAGAAGAAAAAAAAGTTTTTTTATAAGATAAATATGAATGGTTAGTGTTTTGTTAGCGAAGGAGTTCAATCCACAAATTTTTGTACATTTCTTTTAAACTCATCGTATCAACTTTATAACTTCTAACAACTATATGGAGTTGAGCTCACAACCAACTTCTCTTCTAACTTTACCATTTATGATGTACTGATACAACAAGTGTTCTATGTGCTAATATGTTTATTTTGAAAATAATAAAATACGATATGTGATATATGAATATTGAAAAGTATGTAACAATTCTTAAAAATATAATAAATATATAATTGTTATTTTGTGAGTCGAAATTAAAATTATATAGATTAAAGTTGTTAACAAAAAAAAATTATAAATTATTATAGCATAAAAATATTGTTGCTTTGTAAATAAATATTTGATTAATAAGTATAAGGAAAATATCCTAGAGTATATCATACAAGCAAGGTTGACTCAAAGGTAGAGTGAATAAAGTACTCGCTTTAAGCCTCAAGGATAAGAAGGGTTTAAATTTTTTTTTACTACATATTTCTCTATTAAATTAATTAGAAAATTATGTTTAAGAAAAAAAAAGCCTCAAAATATTTTTAGTACTAATTAATATATCTTTATTAAACTAATTATAAAATTATGTTTAAGATAAAAACGGCCTCACAAAAATATTTTATTACTAATATAGCTCTGTTAAATTAATTATAAGTTTATGTTTGGGAATAAAATTTAATAAAATTATTATTAGTGTATGTTAATTTTTATTAGTAGTAAAAATGATAATTAATGAGTTAAAACATTTTTTAGTAAATTATAATTTTGTTTACAAGTAAGAGAATGATTAGCCATCTTTATTGTCTTATAATAAATCTCGATTCTATTTTCTTCTTTTATCTCTCTATGATTTCTCTTACCTCTCCTTACTTTATTTTTTTCTAATAGTTTTTTTTTTCTAGGGTTTGGCAAATTACATCATTAAATGTCTTGAATCTCATGTTGCCCATGTCACCGTGTGCACCAATTTTTTTATCCTCATTTCTGGTTAGTATGTTTTTTCTTTCTATTTGTGTTGTTGTTATTTTTATTCTGTTTTGGATTTGTATTAGAATTAGAAATGTGTTTCTTTTGCTTAGTTTTGTTTTTCGATACTTTTCACGGGGTTTGAGAGTTTTTTTTTTCCTTATATCTTGAGGAGAAATTGAATTTTTTTACAAAACTATTAATTAGATTATGGTTTATGTTAAAAACAGATCTGTCTAATTATCTTAACCACAAAGGGATCTGAATTGATTAACAAGCTTTTATATGGTTTAAGATGAATCTTGAATAAATCTTTAGGTTTTAAAGCTCAATTAATCAATTTCGCAGTTCTGGGTTAATGGACTGTTTAAATCAATCAAGAAAGATTATGAGAGAGAAGAAGGAAGCAAGACACACAATTTATACTGGTTCGATTCAAAAAGAATCTACATCCAGTATTCTCCTAAGTAACACACTTAGGAGGATTCCACTAAACAGAAAGGTTCCAAGAATTACAAGCACACCTATGTAATTCTAACCCCCAAAACCTAAGAACTTGATTCAACAATCAAGAACTCCCCCTAGGAGCAATGCATCCACACAATTGCACCTAGGTCCACACTTCAAACACTGAAGCTACTGTAATCAGAAATACAGAAAACAAAACAAGAAACGAAAACACCTAAGTTGTGCAGATTTGACTTGATGCTCCTTGAATCAAGCAAGATCCATCATGGTAGAATCAACCATCAACTCTTCTTGGATCTGTACTTGAGTTATTGCAGAATCTTCTGAAGCTTTTGTGTCTCTCAGATGGCTCTATCTCAGATGAAAACTGCGTGATCTTTCTAATTTTTTTCAGACCCAAAACAGATTCCAAAACAGCTTTTATACAAAGGTTTTTGCTGTCACTAATTCAATTAGCAATTTACCTAATCGATTATCGTGAGAATATTTTCACTTACTTTGTACCATACTCACAGCTAATCCATTAGTTAAAAAACTAATCATATGCAGAATTACACAGCAGGCCTGGAATACATTTGATAAAGAGAAGCTAATTGCCTAATGCATATCCTAACTGGACCAAGCTATGTTTTATCCTAGATCAGTAGACATCATCAAAACTGTTCTTCATTTATGGATGAAAGGCTCCCCCTTCCAACAATCTCCCCCTTTTTTATGATGTCCAAAACATGGACTGTGATAAGCCTACCTGCAGCACATTAAGCAAACAACAACAGCAGTACACAATACAGGCACACAAGGGTAACAACAGCATAGGCATATAACAGATATCACTTTCATTTTATGCTCCCCCTATCAGTATAGCCTATCAATGCAGTGGCAAAATAATTCTCCCCCTTTTTGGACAGTAGCAAAAAGACATATTCAAGATGGGACAGGAAAAAAAACAACTAAATAGCGTAGCAAAGTAAAAGATGCAGCAGTAGATAATGCATAACAACCAGGATAACAACCAGAATGCATAACAATTTCGCATAATGGATTAGCGGGCTCCTTTTGAGAAATTAAGTAGCAACTATGTGATGCAGAACTTAACACAGACTAAGCTTTAGACAGAACACGATAATGGATTAAGGCCAAGGTTAGGCAAGCAGCTACACAGTTTGAACACAGTAGGCATACAATGTATGACAATACTAACAACGCAGCAGGTGAAATCAGTAGCGCAGGTTAACATCAGAGTGCAGACAGCCATAAATCAAATCAGCAATTAAGTATTGCAATATCAGTTTAAATCAGTTGCAATATCACAATAGAAGAGGAACTTTTCACTTTGGCAATGCCTAAAATTTGACCTTTGTTATTAACACCTCTTGTAACATGACCAATAATTGGCTTTGTAAGATATCCTGCAGAACTTCTTCACATCTCCTTTCATGTGTCTTGAGCATCCATTATATAAAAGCTACATTGTTTTCCTTGCATCAAGACACACCTGAAACAAAGATTAAAGAGAATATGCAGGTACCCAATTGAACTTGGGTCCTTTCATGTTAGTGGTTTGAGGTGTTCCTTTAGGTACCCATTTGTACTCTCCTTTAGGAACCCCACAATTTTTAAAGTAGCAGGAATTAGAAAAATGGCCAGGTTCAAAACAGTAAGTGCAGATAATAGAGGATGGTTTGCTGATGTTGAGGAAATTTCTACACGATAATCGATTAGAGTTGCCACTGTAACCAATTCCCTCTTTATTCAGCACACTCCTTTGAGATCCTAGTACAGCATCTAGGTTGGATCTTCCTAGGGTAAATTTAGAGAGAGTTTTCATCAAATACTCTATCTTTTCTAGCTGTCCTGGGCAGTGCTCACATCTGGACCTAGGATGCTTTTCAGATTTTTCTAATTTCTCCAAGCAAGTTATTAGATTCTCATTTTCCTCTTCTAACTGTTTTATCCTACCCTCAAGCCATTTAATCTCTCCTTTACGCTTGCTATTTGACTTTTGCAGTTTTGTAGCTTCCTTATGCAGTTCATTAAATGCATCAAGCAGTTCATAGTAATTATTTTCCTCATGTTTAGATGTGAAACTACTCACACTGCTTTTGGATGATTCTGCTTTAGCCATCAGACACGGATTATTTTCCTCTTCAGTGCTGTCATCAGATTCACTGGATGTGCTGGAATCATTTTCTTCCCAAGCAATGTAGGCTTTCTTTTTCTTCAGGTGCTTCTCTGTCTCATTTTTCTCTTCTAGTTTCTGCTTCATCTTCAGCACAGGGCAATCTGCCTTGATGTGTCCTGTCTTGCCACACTCATAGCAGGTTTGAGTTCCAGATCTGGACTGCTTCTTGTTTCCTGCATGACTGTTATTAGTTTTATTCTTATACTTCAGAAATTTTGAGAACTTTTTCACCATTAGTCTCAAGGCTTCACTGTCAGAGTTGTGATCATCATTAGAGTCATCTACAATTTCTGCTTTCTTCAATTTTACTGCAGATTTCACTGCACTCTTCAAGGCTATAGTGTGCCTCTTTTCTCCATCCTCTTCTTCCTTGAGTCTTCCAAGCTCTAATTCATGTTCCCTCAATTTTCCAAAGAGAGTGGCTATGCTCATGCTAGTGAGATCTCTAGATTCATCTGTCACTTTGGGCTGCCATGTCCTATTTAAGCTCTTCAAAATTTTGATATTGAGTTCCTCTTTGTCAAAGGTCTTGCCAAGAGCTAGGAGGTGATTTACTATATGTGTAAATCTTTTTTGCACATCACAAATGCTTTCTCCAGCCTTCATTCTGAACATCTCATACTCTTGAATGAGAGTATTCTTCCTTGCCCTTTTGACTTCATTCGTGCCCTCATGGGTGACC
Source organism: Vigna unguiculata (assembly GCF_037176805.1). Taxonomy (NCBI): domain Eukaryota; kingdom Viridiplantae; phylum Streptophyta; class Magnoliopsida; order Fabales; family Fabaceae; genus Vigna; species Vigna unguiculata. Next base: position 29,136,414 of record NC_140802.1, read on the forward strand.
TCCAAAACATCCCACATCTCTTTGGCGGATTCACACACAGATACCCTGTAAAATTCATCCAAAGTTAGTGCAGAGGATATAATATTTTTGGCTCTAACATCATAGTGTGGCCTTTTATTTTCATCGAGTCCATTGTGAGAATTCTTTAAGAACAGTTTTGCCTTCCACAACTTTAATGGGTTGAAAAGGTCCATTAACTACAGCATCCCAGACCCCTTTGTCCACTGATTCAAGAAAAATTTTCATTCTAATTTTCCAAAAAGGGTAGTTTTCACCAGCAAACAGAGGTGGCCTGTTGATGGATGCCCCTTCAGCAAAGGTTTGAGATGTATTAGACATATCAGGATCTTTCTAATCGATTATCGTGCGATTAGCCAGCTCTGGTGCCAATTGTTAAAAACAGATCTGTCTAATTATCTTAACCACAAAGGGATCTGAATTGATTAACAAGCTTTTATATGGTTTAAGATGAATCTTGAATAAATCTTTAGGTTTTAAAGCTCAATTAATCAATTTCGCAGTTCTGGGTTAATGGACTGTTTAAATCAATCAAGAAAGATTATGAGAGAGAAGAAGGAAGCAAGACACACAATTTATACTGGTTCGATTCAAAAAGAATCTACATTCAGTCTTCTCCTAAGTAACACACTTAGGAGGATTCCACTAAACAGAAAGGTTCCAAGAATTACAAGCACACCTATGTAATTCTAACCCCCAAAACCCAAGAACTTGATTCAACAATCAAGAACTCCCCCTAGGAGCAATGCATCCACACAATTGCACCTAGGTCCACACTTCAAACACTGAAGCTACTGTAATCAGAAATACAGAAAACAAAACAAGAAACGAAAACACCTAAGTTGTGCAGATTTGACTTGATGCTCCTTGAATCAAGCAAGATCCATCATGGTAGAATCAACCATCAACTCTTCTTGGATCTGTACTTGAGTTATTGCAGAATCTTCTGAAGCTTTTGTGTCTCTCAGATGGCTCTATCTCAGATGAAAACTGCGTGATCTTTCTAATTTTTTTCAGACCCAAAACAGATTCCAAAACAGCTTTTATACAAAGGTTTTTGCTGTCACTAATTCAATTAGCAATTTACCTAATCGATTATCGTGAGAATATTTTCACTTACTTTGTACCATACTCACAGCTAATCCATTAGTTAAAAAACTAATCATATGCAGAATTACACAGCAGGCCTGGAATACATTTGATAAAGAGAAGCTAATTGCCTAATGCATATCCTAACTGGACCAAGCTATGTTTTATCCTAGATCAGTAGACATCATCAAAACTGTTCTTCATTTATGGATGAAAGGCTCCCCCTTCCAACAGTTTAATCTTTTGGTGGATAATAGATTAATAGGACCATAATTCAAAGTTGAGTTTTTTGTAGAAAGATAATTCAAGTTTAGGGAAAAAAAGACTTACTATCAGTTTAAAAGAAAAATATTTTTTTAATTATTTTTACTAACGATTAATCCTAAAATAAACAATTTTGCAAGTTTGTGAAAAAGTTGAAACTTAAGAACGAAAAAAGAGACTTGAGACTTCAAGATACTGCAAGTCTACCATCGAGTTTATTTTTTTGACAACCAGAAATATATTTACCTTTAGTAGCGTTTTATATATTATCATTTTTTATTTCATGTAAAAATATATAGATATGTCAACTAGAAAATTTGAATTAGGCTATTTAAAAATTCAAAAGAAAAGAAGAATTGAGAGTTTAATTGCATAAAAAAAATGAGCTATGAACAAAAAAGAGCAAATGTCTTGTGTATTACCGTGTATAGATATTTCATTTTTGAAAGAAAAATGCTTAAACCTTGAAAAATCTTTAAAACGTGATAATTTGTTGGAATTGATGAATTTGATTTAATTTCAGAATTAAATATCTTAAGGAAAATTATAGATTTGGAAAATGATAAACCAATTGACATTCTTAATTATATAAAAAGAATAAATTATTTTCCAAATGTATATATAACTATAGAATAATGTTAAAAATTTTAATGTCAATTGTTTACGCCGAAAGGAGTTTCTAAAAGCTAAAAATAATAAAAACTTATTTAAGATCGACAATATCTCAACAAAGATTAAACCGATTAGTCCTATTATCTATTGAAAAAAAAATGTTAAATGAAAATAATTATGACAATTTAATAAATAATTTTGCATCAAAAAAAATCTTGAAAATTAAATTTTAAGTAAAAGACCTCATTTTTTAAGTTTGTTTTAGGTCTCCCAAACAGTTGAATTGTCCATACATACAGGAATACATATCAGACATGAATATATGACCCAAATTAAAGTACATCCATCCAGGGGCGAAACATTGTTGTGACTTAGGGGAGCCATGGCTCCCCCAAAAATGTTTGAAATTTATTTTTTATATATATTTATATATATTTTTTAAATTATATTTATATATATTTTTTAAATTATATTTATATATTATTTATATTAAATTTATATTATGAAAAATTGTAATAAAAATAAAATAAAGATAAAATAAAAACATTTAATGGAGACATTAGTTTATAAAAGAGAATAGGGATTTTTTTTTCTGACTATAAGATTTTTTACCATGTAGGTTACCATAAAGGTGTGTGAGGAGAAAGAAATAGAAATATAAAGATTTATGATTGGGAAACATAGGTTGGGAAACACATATATTGAAAGCGAAGTATACATTCTCGCATGATCTCTCACATATCAAGATATTAGTATCTTATTATGACTTATGTATGTTAGATTTATGATTCTTCTTAGGTTGTTTCTCCCAGATTAAGTATATCCTAACTTAGGATAAACCCTAATTATGATTTTAGGGATTCTTTTATGAAATTGGCATGAATCCTAATTATAATTTTTCCCAAATTAGTATAACCCCTACTTTTGAAATAAATTTAGGGATTTTGTGTTTTCCACTACGAATGATAAATTTTTTAAAGTTATAAATTTATACAGTGTTGCTGATTTAATTAGAGTGACATGAGTTTTGTTATGTTTTGCGATGTGATAATTGGGATTTGCGAAGATAAATTATATATTTTTCCTAAATAGGTGAGAGGTGATAAATTTATATTAGAAAGATTATGATAAAGGATAAAAGAATTGATTTTTTTTTAAAGAGGAAGGAATGTGATAAATATTAAAAAAAGTTGCAGTTGGTTAAACTTGAGAAATTTCTTGGGAACCATGAATTTATGACAATGAAAAACAAATATCTAAAGTTCCTAGAGTTGCATATAATAAATTTAAAAATTCATTAGAACGGGATTCGGGAAAAGCGTCCTCAAATTTATCAATACCCACTAAATCAAATTGATGAGTACGACGAGCTTATTCAAAACGGTATTTATGGATTGGTATCATGACATAATAGTAAATTATAGTCATATTTTTTTGGATTCTAATATTATGCGTGTTTGTTTTAAGTAAAAAAAATGAATTTTTAATTATATATAAAAAGTTTAATTTGACACTCCTATATTCTTTTGTTCTAGTTCCGCCACTCCAACCATCAAAGTTTACCAACCAACTACCTTATAATTCCGGAGAAAAAAAAAGTGATTAAAGTTGTCTCAATTAAGAGAAGGAAATAACATGTGAATAAAAAAGTTTATAAGAATATGAGAATACTATTGATATAATAACATTTTAATAAATATAAAATAACATTTTAAATGAATTTCAATTAAATAATAAAATTATAAGTTTTTTATTATTATTATTTAAGAATTATAGTTTTATTATTATTACTATTTTTAATTTTATTATTATTTTATTTATTTTAATTTCTGTTTATAATTATCTTATTATTATTTAACTTTATTATTAACATTTATATATTTATTAATATTTTATTATTATTATTATTTTAGAATTTTATTATTATAATGATATATATTTTATTATTTTTATTATGTTAAACTATTTATTAATTATATTTATTTTATACTGACAGTTGTCATCAGAATTAAACTTACGGAACTGCAAACACATGGAAGGAGAAACAAGCATAGTGATTGCAAAGATCAAAAGAGAATTCCACGCCAGAATTTCCATAGCCAACAAGTAGTACTTTTTGGATGACCTCACTTTTGAACATACTTAACCCTTCAATACGAGGCATTACATACTTTACATGTAATTTTTTTTTTATCAGTAAAAATATATAAATATAAAAAGACATATTTACGGGTGCACTCAACCCATCTACATAGAATTTAGATTTTATATTGCTTGTTAGGAAATCCAAATAAACCTATAAACATTAATAAAGAATCGATTACGAGAACATAAAATGGTTTTTTATTACATAAAATCGATTTTATATACACCATTGTTTCTCTATTTACAAAATGGTTTTTTTTAATCAATATTATATTATATTTCAATATATTTTTCGTAAATCTTCATTATTATATGAAGAAAATTAACTACAAAATATTTATTTTGTTTTTCATTTTTAATTATTTTTTATTTATCAATTTTCATACGTTCTCTTTATTTTATCGCTTTCATTAGCAAATTTGTGGTTTAAAACAAACACATAATAAATGATCAAAATAACTGTATAAAATTAAAAAGGAAATAAATTATGGAAACTAAAGGATATTTAAGTCAAAAAATAAATAAATATCTTTTATAAACAACAATTGGGAGCATAGCATTTAATTGAAATTTTTAACATTCGTAAAACATATATGAATACTTTTCTTTATAAAATGGACATGTTTTAAAATTTAGGTTTAATTATTCAGTGTAATAAAATTTACATTTAACTCTTATATTTAAAATTATCAATTAGGTGATATTTTTAATCTGTTTTAATTCTTATAAATCTATATGTTAACAAATTTAAGAATTAAAATGGAATGGGTAGGAATTAAAATAAATATTTTTTAATATATGAATTAAAAGGTAAAATATGGACCACTAGAAAGCTTAAATTAACAATTGAATCAAAAACCTAGTACAAAAGTATTTATTATCATCCTAAAAAGTTGATTTTCACTAGTCAACCTCAACAAAATAATACAACAATATTATAAAAGAACAACATGGTTGTCGTTGTTGTAAAAAACTTCAAATCAATAATTTTTTTTTCATTAACTAACTATTGATTTTTCAATCCTCCAAGTTCTATTTTTTTTTTCGTAAGAGAATTTTTACATTTTTACACTAGAATAAGAATTAACGAACATAGTTAATGTTAACTAAATATTGGAATAAGTAATTTGTATTATGATATACTTTAGGATGGATTAAGTATGTTGTTAGTCGCAAACATACGAAATTAGAATTCATTAATTTCTCAAAGTTTATATAATACTTATCTTTGTACTTTATTCAAACCGTCCTCCACTTATTGTTCTCTCTTTACATCGAAAAATGGGGCTTCCTTCACTACCTTATTAGATTACGTTAATGATATTGTTCTTAATGGAAATGATTTATCTGTAATTTCTCACATTACAAATTTATTAGATACCGCTTTTAAGATGAAATATTTCGATGATCTAAGATATTTCCTTAATTTTGAGGGTGTTCGTGGAGCTTTTGGTATTAATATTTGTCTGAGTAAATATGTTTTACATCTTCTCTCTGACACAAACATGGTGGATTCTAAAACTCTTTCTTATACACCAAACATGATATTACTTTTATTGTTCAACACCTAAGTTAGTTCATTACTCATCTCACTATTGATCATTGCACAACTTTTTATTATATTCTTCATTACATTAAAGTTGCTCATGGACTAGGAATCGTTTTTCCCTTTGTCAATGAACTTCAACTCAAAGATTTTAGCGATTCTAATTGGGTTGGTTGTATCAATACTAGGAAATCCATAATAGGGTTCTGTGTCTACCTTTGGTTCTTCTCTTATTATATCCTGGAAATCTAAGTAGAAGGTCACAATTTCATGAATTGCTCACATATTGGCTTAATCACAATGTTTCTCCTAGACTGTGATAATAAATTTTCTCTTTATATTGCAACAAAGTTTGTCTTCCATGAGAGAATCAAACATATTGAGATTGACCGCTTGTAACATCCTAGTTGGATATTACTAATTTAAATAAAACAAAATAATTAGTAATAAGTAAGCAATTTATAAAAGGTTAAAATACTTCTTTGGTCCCAATTTTCTTCAAGTTTTTTCAAATAAGTCCTAATTTTGGTTTTGTGTTCAAATAGGTCCCAATTTTCGTCAATTTTGTTCAATTGGGTCTTTTTTTGCTAACACCGTTTAAATCATTAACGGCCATGAACAGTGACTACCACGTGTCACTTCGTGATTTTTTTGAATTTTTTATTTTTATTTTTATTTTTTTTATTTTTTTTAAATATTTTTAAATTTTAATTTTTTTAAAATGTACACGTGTCAACCTAGGAATGTGCCACGTGTCACTTCGTGGCTTTTTTGAATTTTTTTTTTATTTTTTTTAAATTTTTAAAATTTTTTTAAATGTCCACGTGTCAACCCAATAGCGTGCCACGTGTTAAAGTCAATGTTCTAAATTCAATTTGGTCCCTATATTTGTTATTTTTGTTCAATTAGGTCCCAATTTTTGTTAACATTAACCAATTTGGTCCCTCTCCAAATTAAAACCAAATTTAATTTTTATGTTAAAATTCACATTTTTTATTAAATAATTTTATATAATATATTAAAATTCACATCATTATAACTTTGATATAAAAATTAAATTTGGTCACAATCTTAATTGGTTAATATTAACAAAAATTGGGACCTAATTGAACAAAAATAAAAAATATAGGGACCAAATTGAATATAGAATATTGACTTTAACACATGGCACACTACTGGGTTGACATGTAGACATTTAAAAAAAATTCAAAAAAAAGTAAAATAAAAAATTCAAAAAAACATGAAGTGACATGTGGCACGCTCCTAGGTTGACACGTGTACATTCAAAAAAAATATTAAAAAAATTAATTTTTTTTAAAAAAAATTAAAAAAAATAAAAATAAAAATAAAAAAATTCAAAAAAATCACGAAGTGACACGTGGCAGTCACTGTTCATGGCCGTTAATGATTTAAACGGTGTTAGCAAAAAGGGACCTAATTGAACAAAATTGACGAAAATTGGGACCTATTTGAACACAAAACCAAAATTAGGACTTATTTGAAAAAACTTGACGAAAATTGGGACCAAAACCATTCTCACTACTAGGCACCACGTGTTTCAGTGGCCATTGCCCACACCGTTATCGCTTGGCGGAATCACCCTCATCGCCAGGCGCCAAGCGTTCCAATGACCCCTTATTTTTGTAGTCATCGCCTGGCGATTCAAACCTCACCATTAGGCGCTACACCAACAACATCTTTTACTAATTTTTACAATCCTGGACACCCTTTAACACAATCAAATCATGAAAAACACACTACAGGACTGTTAAGTACCTACCTTCCATGCAACATGACTAGAATCCACCTCTCATATGACTTACTATCATTTTTATCCCCACATGTATTCTCCAACATAATTATGCCATCACTTAGAATTAGTTAAGATCAATCTATGCTCCTATGAATTATCCATCATTCACATGTTTTTGTAGTCATACCAGTTCTATTACCCACCTCAAACAATACCCATAACACTCCCTTTCTCTTAATAATTCATAGTGTTAACCTACCATTAACCTCACAAAATTTTAGGAGTCTACTTATTAATTACACATTATACATCCCATATGCTATAATCCAAGTCAGGCTCATCTTATTCCTATATCCTAGGTTACTAATCATGATTCACCACCATAGAATCTACACTAAGCCATTTACTCCAATAACCTAACAGTTCTAGTTTTAGCATAATCTCCCACACATATTCCCATGAATTGGCTACCCCACAACCCACGTTGTCCAATTCTTATTACTATAAATATTAGGGTTTAGAATAACCCAACCACAGCACCACACACCAAAACTCATCCCTACATTTTCACTAGCGTCTCCTGGCGGAGCCTTATTGACTGCCAGTCGGTGCATCAAGGTTCTTGCCTAGAACCCAGTTTCCTGCACTTAGAAAATTCCAAACTTCCCGCAGCATGACCCAACCGTCCAATTGAACTCCATTTCCATTAATTTGTAGTTCCAATAATCATATACTTTTTATGCTCCTTATATTTAAGGGCATGCCCTAATCAGTTGGGCTTAAGCTTGGCCCATAGGGTGCCCAAAACCCCTAAACTAGCCCTAACCCCTCTCATTCTGCACTTTTCAGAAAAACAGTTTCTCACCCCCTCTCCCTTTTACTGCTATGTGAGCTCTATTAGGGTTTGGCTCCCACTCTTCTTTGAGTTAGAAGAAACTCATTTTATTTCACGTAAGTTGCTTCTCAACCCGTACCCTCTCTTTTTCTAAGCTTTGTTTCGTGATTCCAACAGAGTGCACTTTGATAACCTCGTTTTCAATCTGTGCCACTGTTCCCAGCTCTCGAATATGCTCCTAGAGCTATTGTGCTCGTTGGCTTAGGTGTCGACGTCTTGGGCTAGCTTTTTTCCAGGTAAGGGAAGCTACGGTTTATGTTTTTAAAGTTATTTTGCCGATTTTTGGTATGTTTGTATGGCTGTGATGCTTGAATGAAGATGTTGGTCGAATAAAAATGTATGGTATGCGAGTATACTTGATTGATGTGACGCTACTTTTTTTTTTGCACTGCACACTTTTCATAAAATGAAGGTTCCTACTTCGTTAACCGTTGAATCGAGCTGTAATTTTAACAACTGATCCTTAACACATAATTATTGACTTTTACCGGTCGGATCTTGAATTGGAGCTCTATAGTGAGAGCCGTATTTATCGTAAGATCATTGTAGTTTGGTTGTTGATAACACTGCACACGTTTCGTAAAATGAAGGTTCCTACTTCGTTAACCGTTGGATAGAGCTGATATTTTAAAAGCTAATCCTTAACACATAGTTCTTGACCTTGGCCAGTCCGATCTTGAATCGGAGCTCTGTAGTGAGAAAAGTTTTTATCGCAAGATCACTGTAGTTTGGTTGTTGACAACATTAACCTTTGTTGCTTGTTTGGTACATAACTTTCTTTATAGTTATTCAATTAAGTTTGTTCTTGTTTCATTTGGTTCTTGATTCAATCATATTTAATTTGAATATAAATAAAAAAAAATTGGAGCTTTATGTAACATCCCGCAGAAATATTACTTTTGAAATAAATATAATAAAATAAATAATAAATTATTAACTACCAAACCTCATTTATAACGGTACTTTCCCCAAAACGCGGGAAAATTAAATTACGAAGTTGCATACACTATAAATGTTCGCAATCCGAATTTATTACAAACCATAAAATAATTAAAATGGTTAATATTCAAAAGTATGAAAATAAGTAAAAGATTAAAGTCTTCAAATTCCCATTTCATCCCGCTCTCAGAAATCAAGCGTCTCCTGGCTCACCTGTCAAATCATCTGCTCCCGGATAATAAATTATCCGATCATCGCCAAACACAAGCAGATAGGGTGAGCTATGCATGTATATATATAAAAATAAATATGACTTCCATCCCAAGAAAATAAATCTGCATAAATATTTCATTATTCCAAATTACCCATCCCTGATCTCATAGTCCTTCATGAGTCATATGCATAAAACTAGGTCTTGGGATTTTACTGTGCTCCCACGAAACTATCCCTTTCGTGGTCCAACCCTACGAGCCTATCCCGCTCATAGTCTAGCCCCACAAACTCCTTGTCTGTAGAAAAACATCCAAGCCTTCCTAGCTTGGACCCTGGCACGCACGCAATCACCATACTATGGACTCCTCTCCCAATAGCAGCCAACGGGAATAAAACTATTCCTTGCCCATCGTGCGTCCGACGCATGTAATCACCATACTGAGGACTCCTCAACCAATAGTAGCTGACGGGAACTAACCATTTCCATGCCCATCATGCGTCCCACCACTAAGCACATCCCAGACCCCTATTGGACTTAGTCCATCAAGCCCAAGCACAAAGGTAAGCAAACTTAGTCCCTCAAGTCCACTAATCCACACAACAAACAATTTCACAGCAACCAAAACCGCCTGGCGCCACCTAGACGTCGCTAGGCGAAAACTAACAGTAAACCGCCCGGCGGTCAAACCCCTACCGGCAGATGACACTATCCAAATAGGAGTCACACAGCTCCGTCACCGCCTGGCGGACACAACCTTACCGCCAGGCGCCTTCTGCAGACAGTGACCATTGCCACTGATTTAAAGTCTTGTCGCCTGGCGGCTCGCCCCGCACCGCCAGGCGCCATACCAGTATCTCAATGGTACTGGTTTTTTTAGCACTTTTTACAAGTCTTAATAGACCCCAAACATACAATATCTATCACTCATCAATTATAGCATTTCAAGACATACAACCAACCAGAATTTAATATGTACAACTAGTTCATGCCCAAATCAACTATTATCACATCGCAACATGCCTCACTTGAGTCTCAAAAGAACAAGCCATAAAATATAAATATTATACCCACCATTTACCACAATACAAATTATCCACTTTACAATGCTAGACCCAAAGTACAACAATATACACCATTTGTGCCAATTTAATTATATCATGCCCACATCCTTTTCACCATTCATTACCCAAACCTGTCCCCGTATTCAATATAATCTTACCGTTTAATACTCCTATTACTCAAGCCACTACCAATTTGATCAGTGTTGCCCCTATACTTGGATAACCAAACTGCCACTGCAGCAACCAATATATAGGGACACCCCATTTGCGCGTTTCATCCCACATTGATCATTTAAATATCATAGCTAACACAATCCCAACCTATCACCACTCAAAACACTTCTCATAATGGTCCCCTTCAACGCACCCATGACCAGACCACCATCCAAAACAAACCTGCTACTTTACTGACAGGTCGCCTAGCGGCAGCCTTAGTACTGCCAGGCGGTGCGTGAAAAATTGGGTTCTGCCTAGATTTCTCTCGCATTCATGGTGACTCACAAACCCTACAATTTCAAAGTTCCCCCTCAAGTCGATGTACTCTCACATATACCACACCTCAAGTTCCGAATGCACTCTTATTATCATTGATTCCAAATAACAACTACACTACTTATAATCATCATATATGACATTCCTCTCAAAATCCCAATCTGAATTCTAAGACTCAATTTCAGATGCAATTCATGCAATATTCCACCAATGAAAAATTACAGGTAATCACACCCATACCAATCATTCAAATAAACCCCAAACGTTCTAGCATCACGGAACACCCAAAACCCGCAAGAACTGGACCAACCAACTCGTAGCGCCTGGCGGACAGCCCCTAGCCGCCAGGCGATGCATGGAGAAAAACTCAGTTTTGGGCTCTGATAGTATGAGTCGCCTGGCGGGCTGAAGGCCCGCCAGGCAATTTTTGGGTAAAATTCAGAAAACTACGAAAAATAATGCAAAACAAAAGGTACACATGCGATTTCATCCATACAAGGCACACTCTATCATAACCAAAATAAAATCAATGTAAACAACTCCCCTAACCTGGTTTCCTCGCTTAAAATTGGAATTTGAGAATTTTTTTGGATTACCAATGGACTCCCCGAGACTCTCCTCCAAACCAGTATCCTTTTCCACCTCTACCTCACGTTTCCTTTCTGAATTCCCTTCTCCAACCGTGTAAAAATAATGGCAGACTCAAGAACACTATCATTCTATCTCAAAAGTCTCTTAATGGTGTTTTAACTAAGCTTAATTAACCTAAAACGAAATTGGCATTAAGGGAAGGTGTAATTGTCATTCAAGCACACTTAATTGATTTGTTTTCCAGCCACCCTTTGCTGGGGTTGCCTTTAACCCTTCAACTTCAAATCAAAACTAAAAATAGCCAAAATTAAAGTTGAGTTTGAATTCTCCAAGACTTGAACCCACAACCATGCAAATGCCAAATCAATGCCAAACCATCCTACCAAATCATATTTCATGCTAACTAATATGATTCACATATTATCACATTCCACAAAATAATTAATATATATTTAAAAATAATACTAATTTAATAACACACAAAAATGGCATACATAGGACTCAAACCCAAGTCCTCTCACACAATCAAAGTACTCTCAACCATTTGAGCTAGTACTTTTTCACGTCATAACATTCCGCATTTATTGTCTTAAAGGTTCTCATTACCCGCATTTATTAAATAATTATTTAATTAACTATTTAATTTTTCCCGGGCCTTACACTTTACACAAGCTGTAGTTTTATTTCTAAAATTCCAAAATCGTTTGCATAATGTGTTGTTAAGTTGGATTGCTATGTTAAAGCATGTGATGAGTGAATATGCATGAGTAAAATGGTTTATGGGTTGTGAATGATGAGTTTGGCATGATCTTGGCGTGTAATGAGTATGAGATGGTTGGTTATAAAAGTGACATGAAATTGGTATGAGCAATAATGTTATATTGATTGATGGAAAATGACGTTGGTGTGGTCAAGACGTAATTCCACGATAGCTTCGTGGTGGTGCCTCATTGGTCAGGGCGTAATTCCATGGAACTCTAGGTGAGATCTCATGGTGGTGTCTCATTGGTGAGGACATAATTCCATGTTGGTTGCGTGGTGGTGCCTCATTGGTCAGGACGTAATTCCATGACCCTTGTTAGTGAGAGTTTATGGTGGTGCCTCATTTATATAATTTAGTAAAGATTCAAGTTAAGGATTGCATCCTGACACTCTAAAGAGTTAGTTAATCTCAAGTAGAGTGTACTGACTCAGGTGGTGAGAGTAGTAGGAGGCTTGAGACCCTTTAAGGCTAACCTTGTGCGTAGGGGAATGAAACATTGTAACAATTAGCTAAGTAGAGCAGTAAAGGCCACCACAAGTGCAAGCATCCGCTGAATCTGACTAATTATATGTATCCGGATGAGTCGTGTCTTGAGTCTTAGTGTATTTTTGAAAGTCATAACATGATTGGTTGATATATGTATTTTCGACTATGAAAGTGTATGTGACTGTATGATAAATCATTTTCTACTGTAGCTTACCCTTTCTACTTGTTGTATGTTCTGTGCGTGTGGTTTTCTCTTTTGCGATGATCATCAATTTATTGATGGGAGCAGATGCAAGAACTCCTCGTGGTCAACAAGATAATGGAGATTCTGCTGCATAGCCTATTTGGGTTGGATTCCGCTGATTGAGTTTTATTTTAGGGCTAAGGCCATGTATTGTCTTGTCTTTGGGATTTATTTTGAATATTGTCGATCCCTTACGCTATTTTATTACTGGCATCGTGGTGTGCCCTAATTCATTCCTAGTTTCTTTTGGATAATTATAAGGAGTAGCGTCTATACTCCATGACTTTACTTTGTATACTATCTTGTGTGACATTTTATTTAATTAAGATTATTTTTTTAAATGAGGTGTTACATTACTTGGCCGTGAAAAGGATTGGTTTAACTAAGAAAAACACAACGCACTCAATGTTCTAGCAAAGAGGTCGTCATATCTCTTAGTTAGAACATTTTGGAACCCATCTGGGGATCAAATGGAGTAAGATGCAAAATGTTTGCAAGAACACTAATGGTAATTGCATTAGATTGGTTCAATAGTTTTTCATACGGAACCATAACATCTTTTGATGTATTTTCATGATTGTTTATGGCTCACCTTGTAGCAAACAAAGTGAAGCCACCAAAATTTAGAGACCTTTTTGATATTGGTCAACAAATGGGTGAATCCTTGAAAATGAACTTGGAGCATTTTAATGAAGTCATTATATAAATACCACAAATGAATGAAGGAATGTTCATTGATACTTTCGTAAAAAGCTTGCAAGTAGGACCTTTTGCAGAGTCCTTAATACAAAGGCAACCTTAAGATATGACCGAGGCCAAATCCGGTGTGAAATCATATATCAAGGCGGAGGAGGTGATGATAGCAAAAAGTAAAGAGGACCATATAATAGGAGGCTTGGTCAAAGGAAGTTCGAGGAAAGGATCATGGGTTGGAGGAAGGAGCATTTCAAAGAATGAGAGCTTTCAACCACATGATAAGCAAGGATCAGTTTAAGGAAAGCTCAACTTTGAACTAGTACGGTTGATGTCTAGAAGCGAGATTTATAGAGGGATGTCAATTCTAGAATTTAGTATTTTGTGTTTTTTCCTAGCCTTATTAGTCCTTTTTATAGCTAACTATCATTTTAGACTTATAAATCTTTTTTTTTTTAAATTAAGGTCTATATACCTGATTTTCTGCCTTGACTATGGTTTTATTTATTTTTTATTAATGCCTATATGTTTATAGTTACTAGTACTAAGATTTGTTATATTATTTCATATATGTTCTAAATTATGTATTTATTATGGTTTTGATTGTGATATCATCTTTCTACATTTTCACAATATGAATAAAATATAATTTATTTCTTAATATTTATGTTTTAACAATCCTAAATAGTTTAGGAGAAGAAAACTTGTTAAAAGCAAGTCGACATTCTACTTGTCATTATATAATCTGTTAAGCAATATGACTTATTAAAAGCAGGCAACATCCTACTATAATTATGTTTCTATAATATAAAGTTTTAATATCATAATATTTGTTTATTTTTTTATGGCTTGATAATAATGTAGTAAACCAATATAACATGTGGGAACATATGTTAAGTACTAATAAGGTCTAAGTTTGTTTATCACATCTCATCTAATTACAAAACCATATGAATATCAAAACAATAATATCTTATTTTTAGGGGTGTCGAGAAATGGAAAGAAATAATTTAAGAGATCAAGATTCGTTATAGGATTAAAGGTTAATAAGGTAAATTACACATGGGCAATTGATAGTCAGACTTTAGGATGGTCGAAACCTAAACTTTATGAAGATCGAGAAACTAGGGCTCATAATGCATAAAAATTATAGGGATGGTGTTAGTGAAGGTCAATGTTACTTTCTGCCACAATCGAAATCGTGACGAGATGGCGAACCAAAAAGGAAAACGAGTTTGAAAAGAGATTTTGGAGTCCCCACCATAGTTATTTCTGGAAAACTATGGAAAACCATAAAGATAAAGCAATTCTGCGAAAAAAAAAAAAAACCATATTTTCGGATCCGGGAGTTGGTTACGCGTAGGAAAGGTGTTAGAACCCTACAGCGCCCGCCCGAAGGTGGTACCTATAATTAGATTTGCGAAATTGATGTGGTTTTCAAAATGTTAATTTTCCCCAAAAGTAATGAGACAATAATACTAAAAAGAAATAAAAATATTTTTATGATTTTTTGGGTCTGACAAGGATTGACCTTAGTCCCACATATTCTCATTTAACATGAGAAATCAGGGTTACGTAGCTTTTTATAAGATATTTAGAAAACTATTTGGGAATGATTTGATATTTTGGAGGTGAACCCGACAAGGACGAACCTTGCTCCTACGTATCTCACAGTGGAGAATCAAGGATCCCGTAGTTCTTAAAAAGGACCTTTTGCTTGAAAATGTTATTATTTTTATATTTTGAAAATTTTATATTTTTTTGGTATTTTTGAATTATTTGGGAATATGTGTGTCTAGGATGTCAACGGGGCGGGTAGGGTACGGGTAGTAGCTCCACCGTACCCTACCCGCTGGATAAATATCTGCCCTGTACCCGTACCCATATCCGTCGGGTATCCGCCTATTTTTTTCATATCCGCGGGTATCCACGGCTACCCGCGGGTATTTATAAAATTATTTAAAAAACAAATATTTAATGATAAATTCAAATAAAATAAAATAAAATGCATCACTGTCATAAATTTAAATAAAGTTCAAATAAACTCAAGTTCATACAAGTCCAAATAATTATAAAAGTAAATATAAAACGACGTTCAACACAATGAAAATTCTTTAATTAGTGTTTTGATCAAAAAATTCACTTTCTCCAATTGATTCCTAAAAAATAAACAAATAATAAATCTCAATTGCCACGTGCCAAATATTCTTATTTTGATTCCATCATTTGACAATAAGCGTACCATAAACGTCATTGTCTATATAGGATATGATGTATATCCCCAATTTCAAATAAAGGAAAGAGAAGGATATCAAGGGGTGTACTTGGAAGAAGACAAGGTACCAATACTTGAGGTTTGAAGAATGAAGACAGAAGACAAGATGTGCAACTTAGAAAAAATTAGGCAAGAATGTTTTTTACGAATATATATATATATATATATATATATATATATATATATATATATAAGGGTACTTTTGTAAATTAAAGTTTAGCGGGTACGGGTATCCACGGGTACGGATACTATGATACCCGTATCCGCCCCGTTAACATGCGGGTATCAAAAAAACCCGTACCCGCGGGTAGCGGGTATCCATTTTTAATATCAGTTTCCTACCCATTGCGGGTTTTATCTGCGGATACCCGCAGGTACGGCTTTTTTTGACATACCTAGGTGTGTCACACGGCGCAAGCGGCCGGTCGACAAGGATTGACCTTGGTCCTATGTATTCTCATTCAACATGAGAAATCAGGGTTACATAGTTCTTTATAAGATATTTAGAAAACTATTTGGGAAATAATTTGATTTTTTGAGGTGAACCTAACAAGGACGGACCTTGCTCTTATGTATCTCACAATGGAGAATCAAGGATCACGTAGTTCTTAAGAAAGACTTTTTGCTTAAAAATGTTAATATTTTTATATTTTGAAAATTTTATATTTTCTTTTGGTATTTTTGAAGTATTTGGGAATATGTGTGTCACACGACGCAACGAACGGAAAGACACCAAAAGATGACAAGGGAAAACTATTTTTCGTATTATTAAATTATTTGAAAATCAATGTCACTCGACACGAGCAACCAGACAGACACGATAAAGAGAAAGAAGACTTTTTTCATTTTTTAGATTTCTATTTTTTTTTTGTAATTTTTATAATTCTAAAATATTTTTATTTTTTAGAAAAACTAAAAAGATGAAATTTAAGTAAGAAGGATAAAAGTGGAAAAAAAAATATGAGGGTGCATGAGTAATTAGTGGGAGGTGCATGAAGTAAATGTGGTGTGTACAGTAAGACATGAGTTGTAGTGAGTAAAATAACAAACAAGCCCAAGATAAAAAAATAAAACACTAATGAATTGTGTGATCAGTAAAACATGGTCGTGCACAGAGTAGAAAGTATTTTAACCCAAATCAAACAAACAAAAACTTACTAATGTAGGGTGTGGGAATAGTAATCATTAGGGGGTGCGAGATTTGTAAACATCAGGAGGTGCATGAAGTAAAATATGGTCAATCCCAATACACATGAGAGTGAAAATATTAAAAGTGGTGGTGCAGGAAGTTAACAGAACCAGATTTAAGCCCAACCCCAAAATAACTCTCAAAACATAAAAACCTAAAGAGAGGGTTTCTTGCTCCTCTACGTGAGCGGCACCAACCCTTACCCACTCATGGTTGGCCAAGGCTAATGCCGACGACGCCGACGATGTCGACCACTGTAACATCCCGTCAGGATATTACTGATTTAAATAAATAAAGCTAATAATATCATAAAGATGTTGCATTTATGAATAAACTTCATTTCCCAAAAGCGCAGGAAATTTAAACTTTTATAATTTCAATATTAAAGTCCAAATCCAAGATTACAAAAACTGAATAATCCAGAACGGTCTCATAGACTTTTACATTTTATTTCAAAATACAAATAACATAAAGCCATAAAAAAGTCTCCCATGCTATCCCCCGCTCCGTATCTAAGCATCACCGGCACCACCTGCATCAACATCCTCTGCTCACGTGTACCGCGTACAGGATCATCGCCAAACACAAACAGATAGGGTGAGCTTATGAAATCAACTTACATCATAATAATAAATATATAACCAACCATATAACTATATTTTCTGCGAAGAACCAATATACGATCTCTTTCTCTATTCTCTATCATCTAGCCACAACTAGACCATTCGTGTTCTACCTCTTCTAGTGATTAACCCAAGATAATTTGCTGCCAAACCTATCGGCCACAACTGACAGAGCACGTGTGGGAACCAATGCCACGGATCATACACCGTAACGCCAGGTGGAGTCCCCAAATACGAACATAGTCTGTAATGTCCCAAGACTACCAAACTCGTCAGCAATTTACTGAGGAGGGCAATCTATCTAGACCCATCTGTACTGGCCACAACCAGCACACTCACACCGGCAACACTCGCCAACCCGAGCTCAACTCAAGGGTTCCTCGTGTTCATTTGCCATCCTGAGCTCAAATCGAGGGATGCCATTCCGAGCTCAACTCGAGGAATGTACGTGCTTAACCCCTATCCCGAGCTCAACTCAAGGGATACGTTCCGAGCTCAACTCGAGGAATGTACGTGCTTAACCCATATCCCGAGCTCAACTTAAGGGATACGTTCCGAGCTCAACTCAAGGAACCCATCAATCTTACCTTTGAATCATCACCAAAAGTCTTGTAGAACACCTTACAAAGTCCAATAACTAGCAATTACAACAACCAAATCGCCTAGCGGGGTACACGTACCGCTAAGCGCTATCCGCTTCCAAACCGCCTGGCGGGGGATACGTACCGCCAGGCGCCAAGCGCCTCAAAATAATTACAAAGTCTGCAACAACCGCCTGGCGGAACCGTCCACACCGCCAGGTGGACGCTGCTTCAGAGGCCACTATTTCCACCGCTATCGCCTGACGGAACCTTCCTGTCCGCCAGGTGCCACCAAGTCCAGGACCCCACTAATCCTTCGCTACCGCCCGACGGTTCCAATATCCCCGCTAGGCGCTATACCAGTATTACTAGCTGTATTGGTCTTTTTGCACTTATCCATTTTGATATCCACTAGCATGCACTCTCACTTCAGAAAAATGAATTTCCCTTATCGATCAGTGTGATACTACCTGATTTCACCCTCATGTGATTTCTCCACCCCATCATAGACACGGTTGGTTTCCTTAAACTCTTCATACTCATCTCACATATAATTTTTGCACCTCTTACCAGCTTATGACTAACATCTCCATTCATAGGTAGTAACCTATTAGGTCGATCCTTACCATACCACTACTATTTCATACCCTATATCTAATAGGCTATTGGTTTCTTATACGCATGTTACTACTCTCGCTAATTCAACCCTCAATTCAACTAGCTAAAATTGGTGAAATATATACTAACCTATGTCAAGCATTTCCGCCCAAACCCAATTGTGATCACAGATTTCCCGTCATATATTTGTTCTCATTTTCTTCCCTTTCCAAGTTACTCATCAACTCCCAAGTTAATACCAAAAAGGATATTTTCACTATTCGTTCAATGTTGTCCTCCTTCAGGTTTACCATAGTATTCAAATCAGACCCAGCATACCCAAACATCTCAAGAGTGTTTCTGATCTCACGCCATCACTTGGCGGCGCTCTATAAACCGTCAGGCGGCACACCAGTTCTGGAACACATATCCAGTTCTGTTGCGTCAGTTACCCTATTCCCGCACCCTACTCTTTCTTACACATATTTCAGTCTGATACCCCTCTGTTTCAACCAGGCGCCTAATAACAATAGTACATTGATCAACTCTAACCATTTTCAGCTTAGATTACAGTTCAATTTCACAATAATTATCCATCTCTTTCAATTTTCCCAACTTGTTAACCCTAACATATCGTTTGCACTGTTCCATTAATTTCCACCAGTAATTACACTAATTTCAACGAATCACTATGTCAAATCATCCTTTAAGATCTAACCCGTGATTTTTCCCCGATCAGAATCATGCCAGAACGTGTAGAACAGTGGAAATCAAATCACAAATTCGCGTCGTCTGGCAGATTAACGAATACCGCTAGGCCTTTCATCTAGAAACAACCTAGAATTGATACAGGCTTTAAGTCGCCTGGCGGTACAGAGCCTCATCGCCAGGCGCTGCATCCAGAAACACAGAAAACACATGCAAAATGGATGAGCCGCCTGACAGCTATGTATAGCCCGCCAAGCAGTTTCTGGAAAATTTCCAGAATTTCAGCAGAAACACAGAGCAATTAACAACCATTCATAATTTACGTATAATGATCATACAATTCATACCAAAACATCAAATGAACGTAAGAAACTCCCCTAACCTGGTTTTCCTTTACTTAAAGCTTTGGCGATTAAGATTTCTCCCTACACCAATTGCCTCCTTAGCCTTCTCTTAAATCTCAAATTTTCGTGCTCTCTTTCTGGGTATATTTTCCAGCTTGCAAAACCTTCTCTACTAACCCACTTTTTCCTTTTAAAGTGTGCCTAAAAACTAGGTGAATTTCCTAAAAACTAGGTGAACCCATCATCATTCTATTTCCAAATCAATGTCCCACCATTTAACCAATTCATGTTTCATGCTAACAATTATAATCCAACTATCATATTATTTCACAGCATGATTAACATATAATAAAATAATAACGAATAATAACACAAAATTGGCATACATAGGACTTGAACCTAAGTCCTCTAACACAATCAAAACACTCTCAACCACATGAGCTAATACTTTTCCACGTCATACTAATCATAATTTAATGTCATAAATAATTTTCCCACCCGTATTTATTTATTAATTAATTAAATTCCACGGGTCTTACATACCGAAGGTGTTGACGGTCGTCAGCGTCGTTGCCCCCCTTTTCTCTTATTCTTCTCGTTTTTTCTATCACGCCACGTGGAGCTGCCTCCTCTTCTTTGAATCTCAAACCAGCCACTAACCATCATCAACGCGGTACCTATTTCGGCTAGCCACAGACATCGATGACGACGTCGATCACCAACGAAACTTTCATCAGTGGCAACACATTAAGTTCCTCCTTCTTCACCAAGACGCGAGCCCTAACACTAACTTCATTTCGCCCTTGCGCATCCACCTCTATTTGTCGCTGCCATTACCACAATAATATGATAGTTGGATTATAATTGTCAAGATCCTTGTCAGTAATGTCGAAGCCATCACAACCCTTGCAACCAGAGTCATTGTTATCACCATTTGAAATCTATACCCGTCGGCGACATTCTCTGTTTCGATTGAGAGTTGGCTATTTTATTTTTTTTATCTTGTGCAGGTGGAGGATAAAAATGAAATTATATAATGGGTTGGAATGAAGGTTCTAATGGCCGAATGGAGTGTTGTGGTAAGGGTTGAAGATGGGAGCCTAATGGTGATAGTAGTGATTCTGAAGGGACGGTGGATATAGAGTGCTTTCAGGATGGCAAGAGTTAGTGTGAATTTTGTAAAGAATGGTGAACTTGGAGGTAAGAAAATGAACCTTGTGTGCGTGTGCATAAAGCTTTGGGTTGGATGTTTATGTGTAAAATAGAGGGAGATGAATGGAGGGCAGATGAGGAAGATGTACATATGTTGTGTGTGAAAGGGGAGAGAAAAATGGATCTAGTGTGAATTACGGCGTAGGAATAAAAATGGAGAACGAAGAATAAAGTGGGAATGGTTTAGGTTCAAACTATGAAAGCATTGTGGGCTGTTGTTTTTGTGGGTTGGGAGTGAAAACAGAGAACATGCAGAGGAAAAAAAATGAAGGTGGTTGATGGAGGAATTGGTGAGAAGGTGAAAGTTATGAATGGATGATGATGCGCGAGAGCGTGGAAGGGAGTAAATAAAATAATAGTAGTGGGAAAAATAACACTCAATTCAAGCCAAGTTTAACTCATTCATTTGCATCACTCTCAAGCCATGGTGAAAGCTAAAAGAAGTTAGGGACACTTACCTTCATAATGAAAGCCAATGCATTGGTCACCTTGCTTCCTTTCCCCGCCTTCCTCCCCATGCAGGTGCTAGAAAGTTGTGTCGTTTTGAAAAACTATATATTTTTTCCTTTCGGGAATGTGAGTATGATGAAGGTTATGAATGAATGGAGAGAAGAGTGGTTGAACCAAAGTGTCATACTTGAATGTGAACGAAGGTCCCCCGGAAAACCTCCTAGATGTTGTTTATTATTCTTGGAATAAAGAAAAGTTGGAAATGATATAGTGACACACCAATTCTTACAACTTCTTTGACAACCTGACGTGTCACTGCCACTTTCTATTTTATTTTATTTTTTATTTCAAAATCCACATTGGAGCCATCCATTTTTTGTGTAGTGGCATGGTGAGCTTCATCGCATTAGTGTTTGGGGGTTTGCCGAAACTTATCGGGGTCCCTTTTTCTAGAGTAAGTTGTTGTTGAGTAAAGGTTTTTTTTTGCATTTTTCTTGTGATTAATACTTGTTGAGAAAGGGGTGGAAGATTGTATTTTGTTGGGAATGTGGATTGTTTGGGTTATGGTTAATTTTTTTGTTGTTGTTAGTTTCTATCATTTCCGTTTCTGAAATTGTTCATTTTCCTTTGAAAAGGCTTTTGGCTAAACTGGTATTTCGAAAAAAAAAATAGGTCTTGTGTATTTGTTTGTTGAACCAGAATATTTGATTGAGTGTTTGAATTTTGATTGTTGAGTGTGTTATGATTTTGTTGTTGACATGAAGGTGTCACTGTCACTTTACATTATTATTTTTTATTTCAAAATTCACGTTGGTTCTGTTTTAAAGGCGAAAGGGTTTGGAAGACGATATACTCTTCCAAGAAAGTTTGAGTGCGAATCCCATTTTGAGGTGCATTCATCTTCTTCAATTGGTCTTCTTCTTCGTCACTTCGTGCAAAAATGTTGAAGGGGTATTGTTGTTGAAAATTGAAGGATCAACCAAGGAAATGTTTCAAGAGTCAAGCCATACGAACTCCATTTTTTACATACACAAGGAGAAAGCGCCACAATTAGAAGAAACTTGAATTACTTAATTTTATAGTGCTATGTTTGATAATGTATCGATGTTAAAAATATTTTATTTTTGTAATGTTTGAAGAGTATGATACATTAGTACTTGTCTTTTATGATGTTAAGTAAGGATTAATTATAAAAATGTTGAAGTGATATTGTTGGATAAAAGTACTTTTACTGCAATTATTTTATTAGTTTTAATGGACATGATACTTCATTAATCTAGTCCGAACGAAATGACCTAAGTACTTGCTTACTCATGAAATAATAAATTTTAACCCAATTGGAATGTGGTTTACACATAAATATTTTATGCTTGGCTAACCTCTAAAATGCCATTGTCATGCCTTCAGTCTTTGTTTTAAGATTAAATCATCAATCTCCACTTCCTTAAAGTTAGTCCAAGTTTCCCCTTTTTTGTGTTTTTTAAAATAAAGGTCCTTATATTTGGTGTTGATTTCCACTGTCCAGCATTCTTGCATACCCATGGCTATGTAAGTGCTAACCCATGATATTGGTTTTGAACATGTGTGAAAGGATGTATAAAACCTCTTTCAATCTTCAATCTCTTGATTAGCAGTGGGGAGTATATGTGGGTCAGTCAAGGAATGTAATTTTTTCATACTAAAATCCACAACATAATATGATTCATCCCCTAACTGCGTGCCAACCCATGAGTTAATAACTACTAACCTACGTGCAATGCTTTGCACATGAATTTTTCTTTCTTCCATAACTTCAGTTGTGACACATTTATGCCTTTCATAATTCATGTCGTAAACTTAAATGTATTTGAAATAAATTTTCAACGTTTTATCCTTCAATTTTCAACAAAAATAGAACCAATGCAAATTTTGAAATAAAAATAAAATAAAATAGAAAGTGATAGTGACACATCAGTTTATGAGAGAAGTTGTAAGAATTGGTGTGTCACTGTATCATTTTCCAAAATCTGTCCTCCAAAATCTGTCCTTGTGAAAAGTGAAGGTTACGTGTTAAACGGTTTTGTAGATATTAATGAATTAATGTTGGTCATGGTGTGTAATGGCTAAGGGAATGGGCTATGATGCCTGGTAAGGCGGCGTGGGTTCCTCTTTTGTAAGGTTACAGGAGAGATTGATTTTATGAAGAAAAGGTGGAAAAGAAAAGTAGTGATTTGAATGTGAACCCTGAATGTGGTGTGATTTCTCTTTTCAATGAAAAGCCCCTCTTTTTTCCTTTTTTTTCAATTTCAGTGCAGGGAATGATGAATTGGTGAAGAAAAGGGACCATCAGAAGGAAGGTCGGTGCAATGGAAAATATTAAGGGGTATAAGTGACACGTGTCACTTTCTGAATGGTAGAGAAATTGAAAGGGTACAAATAGAAAAAAAGCATAGGAGTGTAGACAAAGCAAGGGACTATTAAACTATTAAAGAGGTAAAAGAGATTTGGCTCTTTATCTTTTTTTTTAATTGTATTTTATATTTTCCTTTTTCTTTGTTTTTTTTCTTTTTCCTTTGCTTTTTCAAATCCGTTTTTTTTTCTATTTCTTAAATAATAAAAATGTAAAAATAAATATGAAGAAAATTGAAAATAAAATAAAAATAAATAAAATAAAAATAAAAACAGATAAAAGGATGAAATAAAAAAAGTAAACTCAAAGTAAAATAAGATAAAATATATATATATATATATATATATATATATATATTATAATTTGGACAAAATTGGGTGTTGATACTTTCGAAGTCAGCCCAAGCATCATTTGGTGCTTATTGGATCTCGTTGCTCATAAAATAGAAAGAATTATATTCTACATAGATGGCATGGATAAAGGACAGTTTGACCAAGTGCTTCTTTATGAGATGGATGTCATAAGATGAACATGCAAGTTTTGGGAAGCCATTTCAACTATCTTTTCATTGAAAGTCGGTCAACGAAAAAAGAAAATCAAGGAGGACAAAGCAAAAATCGACTTAGAAGCCTAGTAGATGATAACTACTTAGCCATGTGAACCTCAAAACTTTTGAGAGTAGTTCTAGAGAAGTTATTTGTAGTAAAGTGCAAATTTGATTTCAAATCGTGTAACAGTTCGGGGAATGATTAGAAAGTATAAATAAGTTTATTTTGTAGTTTACAAGGATGAAACAAATCATACATTCTGAAACGTTGTAAACAGGAAAATGTTAAACCAATGTTGATTATTGCAATTTGGATCACCATTTTCGTTATTTTTTTTACAATTTTGTTTACTTTTCTCGATAATTCATTTTTTCTGCAAGGTACTTTAATTTATTATATTTTCATAAGTCATAACATCCATCTTTATATATACTTTCCACTTCATTCATTCATTTGTTATTGCATTCCATCTTCATTCTCACCGAAACCTTCAAAAGCAAACAAAAAGATTGACTTGATATGTGAGATCGTTGTAAAAATCCACGTAAGAAAAATCAAATTCATTAACCTTGTGTTTGAATAGAGCATTTCAACAATGCTTAGAAATTGAAATGCTTTGTATTTGAATTGCTTGTAATTAAATTCCATTCATTTTTTAAATAACTTGTTTGGATAAGGAAATTAAAATACCTTATATTTCAATTTCTTGTTTGAAAAAAAAAATTGAATTTATTGTGAGATAAAATTTAATTTTAACAATATTTATTTTACGCTTAATTATGTTTTGAGTTCATTTGGAAACATGCTCGACAACCCAGATGGGTCGGGAAGACCCAACTACGCAACCGAATTGGTTAGACACGACGACCCACCAGAGCTGGACCGACTGGGAAGCCTAGACAGGCTGGGTGGCCCGATGATCTAGAGGCCTGACGGCCCATACTGCACGATTGTACCCGAACGAGGCCCGAGGAGTTGAACGAGCCCGACAATCCGGACGGGGCCGAATACCCGGACGAGGCAGAGTACTAGGACAGGTCCGAATACCCGGACGAGTTCGACGACCTGGACAGGCCCGTACACCCAGACGAGCCCAAAGACCCGGACGAGTCCGACGACTAGGATGGGCTCGAGGACCCGGATGGACCTGACGACCTGGACAGACCCGATGACCTAGACGGGCCCGAGACTCGAACGGGTCCGACAACTCGTACGAGCCCTTTCAAACCGTCGGGTCCGTCCGGATAGTCTTGCCTGTACGAGTCATCGGGCCCATCTGGATCGTAGGGACCGTTTGGGTCATCGGGCCCGTCCGGGTCATCGTTCTCGTGTGGGTCATCGGGCCCGTCTGGGTCGTCAGGCCTGTTTGGGTCATTAGATGTGTCCAAGTCTTTAGGGCCATCCGAGTCGTCGGGCCCGTCCAGGTCCTCGGGCCCATCCTAGTTGTCAGACCTGTCCGAGTCTTCAGACCCATATGGGTGTACGGGCCCCAATGATTTGGAAGGGCCCGTCTGGGTCGTCGGGTTTGTCTAGGTCGTCAGGCTCGTCCGGGCTGTGTGGCCCGTCTAGGTCGTCAGGCCCGTCCGGATCATCGGGCTCGTCTGGATCGTCGGGCCCGTTTGGGTCATCCAACATGTTTGGGTCATCAGGCCCGTTTGGGTCGTCAGGCCCGTCTGGTTCGTCGGTCCTGTTCGGGTCGTCGGGCACGTTCGGGTCTGTTCGGGTCGTCGAGCACGTCTGGGTCGTCGTGCCCGTCCGGATCGTCTAGAATGTGAAGTTGAGTGAGAAGAATTTCAAATTCCACCTATTTTGAGGGTATTTGAATTTATACTAATTTAGGTGATTGAAATCCTTCCAAAAAAATGCTTGCATTTGAAATGCTTTTTAATTTCTCTATCCAAACAAAACATTTCATTACAAAGAAATCTAAATTCTTCAAAAAAATAAATTGCTTCACTAAATACTCTATCCAAACACACTCTGAGCGTAGGGATGAAATTAGTACACAAATTTGATATTTCTTTGATCATATTAATGTTTTGCATCGATATTGAAACATAAAACAACAACTTAGTTAAAATTGAAAAACTGAGTGTTTGTTAATTTTTTAAACAAAAGATCACAAAAGATATTTAGTTGTATAAAGAATCAATCAAACTAAATCCACGAGAAACACTCATATAACAAATAAAAGTAATTATTTTTGAAAAAAAAAAGATAAAATGACAAGTATATTAAGAAAATCACAATCGCATTTAAACCTTAAATTATACTAAAAAAAGTTAATATATGAAAATTCTATAAATTAATTTCAACTTAGATAGACTATTATTTTTTATTTATTTCACGCTTCTAAAGATGTTTATCTAGAAATTTACCTAACCATATCCTTAATCTCAACCTAAAAAAAAAGAAAGAAAAAAGCACGTTCGAACCTAAAATTCATTTTCTTCAACATCCTCTCTGTTTGGCAACGTTTTCGATGCAAAGGGGAGAACCTCCACCCCCTCCTCACGCACATGGCATGCTCCAAGTTATTGAAAAATCATTTAAAAACAATACAACACGTCAGCGCCATCGTTAGTTATACTTATCATAATCATCGTCTTCATCATCATCATCTTACAACTCTCCCACCTTAACACGACACCGTTCTTTCCCTTCACCATCAGCCGCAACACATAGCAATTTTCTGCGCCACCCGCACCCTTCAGCCATGGCCGCTCGCGCGTTGCTCGGAGTGATCAAGAAACGCGCCGTTTCGTGTCCCGCATTCCGCGGCCACTACACTTTTCGACACGTAACTATTCATACCAAAAAAACAAAAATGAGAGCTATTTTAGATTCATTTCTTTTTTCTGTTTGTTATGCAATTCATTGTGGTGGTGGTGTCGTAGGGTAGCACGCTCGTTGTGGCGGAACACGAAGGTGGCGTTATCAAACCCCCTTCTCTCTCTGCACTTGCCGCTGCCACGTGTCTTCCCGACACTGACTCTTCCGTTTCGGTGCTCTTGGCTGGTTCCGGTCCTTCTCTTCATCAAGCTGCTTCACACGCTGCTTCGTCCTACCCTTCAATCTCCAAGGTAACCCAAACGTTTTTTTAAAAAAAAAAATGTAATTAGGACATTTTTTTTTATACAAATTAATTCTTAAAATTAACTACCAGCTCCAAGTGGTTCTAAGTTAACCAATGGTTTGTAGTTCAAGAGTATTATACTGTTATATTTTTTTAAAGTAAAAAAATAGTAATACAATTGTTTTTTAAGGAGATAGTTTTGCGGTCAACAATAGTTTTATTTAAATTGAACAAGTTTGTCTATGAAAAAAACTATATCAGTGATTTACAAAAAAAAAATGAATCCCTGGGTTTATATATTTAAGGGGTGTTTGGGAAAGCTTATTTTTTAGATGATGAAGGGCTGTTTGGATGAGCTTCTGTATTAGAACTTTTAGGAGAAAAAAATATAAAGAAAAAAGAAATTAACTTCTTATGCATTAGCTTGCTTTAGAATCTCTATCACACGGTTTTTTCAAATTTTTATTTTTAACTCGTGCATAAACTAATTTTAACAGAAAAGTTAATTTCACTTTTTT
The DNA here is from genome assembly GCF_037176805.1 of Vigna unguiculata. Lineage (NCBI taxonomy): Eukaryota > Viridiplantae > Streptophyta > Magnoliopsida > Fabales > Fabaceae > Vigna > Vigna unguiculata. Next base: position 29,164,729 of record NC_140802.1, read on the forward strand.
TTGTATTTTTTTTCTCTTTAGCAAGTCTTTGAAGAGAAGAAGCTTGTCCAAATAAACCTTACTTGTTTTTATTTTTACTGGAACTTTCTCTTAAAAATGACTGGTTCTTTGAAATAAGTAATATTTTGCAAATATGCTTAAGATGATTTGGGATTCATTCATGTTTTGGTTTGGATATTTGTGTTGAGCTTGAAATGGTGATAAGGGGAAAGGAAATGCTGATTTTGTTATTGAGAAGGGGTGTGGGTTATGTTTGTGAAGATATATGTTGGAAAGGAAGGTTGAGTTTCAGGATTTTGATGGCTAGTGTGGGTGTGCTGCTTGTGGTGTAGGTGCTGGTAGCAGATTCCGATAAATTCAAAGACCCTCTGGCAGAGCCCTGGGCTAAATTAGTTCATTTGGTTCAGCAGAGTGGTGGTTACTCTCACATATTTGCTGCTGCAAATTCTTTTGGGAAAAACATAATGCCACGTGCCGCTGCTCTTTTAGATGTTTCTCCAATTACTGATGTTACTGGAATTTCTGATTCCAATACTTTTGTAAGGTACGATGTGCTGTGTTTTCTTTTTCATGTTTTAATAACTAGAACCTGGCTGTTTGCTGCAAATTGTGATGCTGGTCACCTACTATTAAATCTTTCATGGATGGATTGTTTGTACTGCTAGCTTATCTTGTACTTTTTGGTAGCATGAATTGTTGCTTTTATTTTGTAAATTTCATGCTATTGGTTGCTTGCCGGTTGACCAAGATTCCCTGTTGGGTATTGTCATCATGTGAGGTATTGACTGTTTAAGCCATTGTAATGATGGGGCCATAGTACTGTTATTCTAGCCTTTGCAATGCTGCACTCATGTTCATACCATGGATTTCATGGAAGATCTCTCTGATTTTGGACTGTATCTAAAAAGGAACTTTTTTGCCATTTAGTCCACTCCAATGTATAGCATGCTTCTGAATTTTTAAGGCTTTTACAGTATGAATGATAAAATTACCACAGATGCATCAGATTCTTAATCTTCATTACTGTCTTATATTATGCGTGATTGGAAAGATTATTTGCGTAACAATATTAGAAATGCCAGGCTGGGAAGATTAACTTTTGCTGCCTTAGCTATGAACCTCAGCATGTTTCACTTGGTCACAGTTTTATTATAATCGACTTTTCTTCAGCTCAGTAATCAATGCTGTTAATAGTTTTATCATTCATTTTTTTTTTCATGATTATTAAAAGTATTTATAAACAAAGCATTGACTGCTTAGAGATCTTATAGTAAATTGAAGTCCATAGAGAGTGAGTAGACAGCTGAAAAACTTGGATTATCTTGGACTTTTGAATTCTGGGAAGGTATTGCAATCAGAGTACATATGCTATGGATAACTTCAGGCTGTGGATAATAAGACATCAGAATAGATATGAGCTAGTGATAATCCTGATTCGTAGGTGTGACTGAAGTGATACAGTATGGATGGTGGTTCATGCATTTAAGGAATTTTTTTTCTTGAAATGGACCTCTGCTGCAATTATCTTAGTCTTAAATTTAAAATAAATGAGTGTGCATGTGGTAAGGCGTGTTTATAGTTAAGAGATAGGGATATATCTCTTTTTCCTTTTTGTTGCTTTAGCAGCTGATTATTCACACTTCTTGTAATTGAGTAATTCATTATGATCCTGCTTCTATCTCAAGTATGAATACATGATGGGTTCTTTTTCTAACTAAATGTGAGATTTTGATTTCTTGTATAGGCCAATATATGCTGGAAATGCACTTTGTACTGTTCGATATACTGGTGCCAGTCCTTGTATATTAACAATTAGATCCACGTCTTTTCCTGCTCTTCAGAAGTCAGTTGACTCTAATGAGGCTTCAATATCCCAGGTTGACCTTTCAACCTTGGACGAAGGTCTGTTATTTTGTTTCTGGTGCATGGACATTTTATTTTATGGAAAATTGAAAAAGACAAAAGTACACTTTTGTTGTGAATAGGGGATTATTGGGATAAAAATATTAACATCTCTATAGTAATTAGAAAAAATATTTTAGCTGATTTCTATTTCCTTTTTTAAGAGTGTGATTGTTACAAATAGAGGAGTTGAGAATATTATTGGAATTGTAATTAATAAAATATTTCTTTCTTCTCTCTCATTATTCAAGTTGGTATAGAGTTCCCGATCTTGGGATTCTGTTATTGATGTCATCACTGCTGCTGACTAGGGTAAACAACCAGTGTCGTAGCTGTCCTCCTCAAAGAGAGTGGTGAAAGTTTGTGTTTTTTTCTTAATGGCTAAGGTGAAATTTACTTCTATGGGTCTCAATGGCCTTCAAAATGTGGCGAGTCCCTATTGGTTTCGTGGGTTAAATTATTGACAGTGGAGTAACATTTGAAGGACTCTAAAAGGACGATCAAGATTAGACCACATTAATGGTGGAGGACTAAGACGAAATGACCCTAATTTTGAGATTTGGGATAATGAACATTCACTAATCAAGACCTGGATGTAGCATTGCATGGTCCTTGAGATAAGGCAAAATTATATGCTTTATCTTCTGCTAAAGAATTGGAATGACCTAAATATGCTTTGAGAAAGGACTTTTCTTTTGTTATGACATTGAAAGAGGAAGAATCTTTCAAAATTTCTGCATGGTCTGAGTCATGAATATGACCCAATGAGGGTACAAATTCTAGGGAAAGAAAAAATTCTCTCTATCAAAAGGGCTCTTTATTGTCAAGGTAGAAGAGACTTGGAGGGTTGTCATTCTTAATGATGGAACCTCCAACATAAGCTCTACCATGACAATAGAAAAGGTTTGTTGGATCAAGTGCTTACTAATTGGCTGCAAGCTATAGCTCATAGTCAAAATACAACTCTTTCTACTTTAGAGTGTAGCAACCTAAGCACTACAATTCAATTGTGACTTGATCTACTTGGCCTATGCCATGAAATAAGTGATGCAACTGCAACAATCTCCCCTCATCAATTGTTCGCTAGGGATTGAATTCTTCAATTATGTTTTGGCCCACTTGGCTTACACTGTGGGACAACAAATGCAACTTGCAACAATTTTTCCCTTAACAATAGTCCTACTAGAATTTGAACTCATAACCTTGACTTTGATACCGGTTATTGTATTAAGTGTTTACCATCAGGCCAAAAGTTATAGCTTCGAATTAGAGTGCACCATGATTTGATTGTAACTTTTAAGAGCGTAGTAGCCTAAACACTATGATTTGATTGTAACTTGACTCATTTGTTTGATCTACACCACGGGATAATTAATGCCACTTCCAATAACGGGGTTGTCAAGGGATCAAACACTAGAGGAAAGTCTACTACAAAAGGCAACCAAGTAGAATATTATTCATACAGTCAAAGATATGGGCATACTAAAGAAACTTTGCTTCAAACTCCATGAGAGAGACAAAGTACTAGAATGCATAGGAAGCAACCTCACAAAAATGGGTAGGTAAAACTATTTTAGAATGCGAAGAAGCAAACAACCAAATGTTCCTTCTCAACTAGAGTAATGATGGAATCAATGATTGGATTGTGTACCTTGGCCATGAGGTAAGAGTTCTTTCAATACAATTGGGCATGTACCTCAAAATATTTTGATTCTTGATACAAGAACAACATATCACAGGACTCTTTTTCTTTTTCCTTTGCTTTTCAATTCATATGTTAAAATCAATAAAGAACAACTCATCACTGTTGCAAATGGTGATAGTATACTCATGCAGATTTGGGAATATAATATTAAAATCATCTATTGAAGTAATGCATGTTTTATATGTCCCGTAACTGACCAATTTATCTTACCTCTATACAAAAATTTACAAAAAATTTAATTGTTCAATATTGTTTCTCTCCTTTTACTATGTCTTCTAGGACCTTGCCCCGAGGAAGATGATTGTAGTTGTTGAGGAGCAAAATGGGTTGTGTTAGAGTCCAATGACCTAAACAAAAGAAGAGAAGTCGTAAGTCAAAGAGCAATAACAAAATCATGGGCAAATTCCTAAGTATGGCTTCATCATAGAAAACTTGGACATCCCTCATTTAGTGTTATCAAATCTTTGTTCCTTCATTTGTTTACAAAAGAGTCTATTCAATCTTTGAATCTTGAGAGAGATCTAGTAGTTACAATCCGTGTCCCTTGAGGACTTCAATTAGCAAACATCTTCACTAAGGAACTTCTTCAAGGAAGATTCCAATATCTTGTAGGCAAGTTGAGAATGATCAATATTTAGTTACCAGCTTGAAGGAGAGGATTGTGAAAGATTACTGGGATAAAAATATCTTAATATCTCTATGGTTATTAGGAAATATATTTCTAAAATCTGCACATTCATTTCAGCTTATTTTCATTTTCTTTTTCAAGAGGGTTATTGCTATAAATAGAGAAGTTGAGAATGTAATTATCAAATTATAACTAATAAAATATTTACTTTCTCTCTCTATATTATCCATTGATAATACAAATCCTGCTTGGATGCTAAAAGAGCAATAGTTTAATAATATCACATATAATTAGTCTTAGTCATCTATATCTCTGTTTGATCAATTACCACTTTGAGACTTAGGTACTTGAATCTCCATCTTTGTGAAAGAATCTTAAATTATTCTCTTTCGTTGGGCAGATCTGGGAAGGTCTGCATATATATCACAAAGTTCTCAGGATGATGAACGACCAGATCTTGGGAACGCACGGATTGTAGTTACTGGTGGCCGAGCACTAAAGAGCGCTGAGAACTTCAAATTGATAGAAGCTCTTGCCGAGAAACTTGGTGCTGCTGGTATTATTTTCTATATATGCTAATACGACAGTTATTTTAATGGCTACAGACTTGTTATTTCTGTTTTTGCAGGATTCATATGCTTCCTGATTTAAATTCCTAGGTTATTGATAGGATGGAAAATCTCTTAGTATCTAAATCCTTGTCTTTACAGATGATGGCTGGTTTCACTGTCATCAGCTTTTACATTTTATTCTCTGTTATATGAATTAAGTAGAATCTGCTAACTTCGTTCTCCCTTGCATAGTTGGTGCCACTCGTGCTGCCGTGGATGCAGGATATGTTCCTAATGAACTCCAGGTGACAATTTTACTTCCTTTCAAGATTAACCTCCGACCACACATATTCTTGCACACACGAAAGCAAATCTGAACAAGAAAAGAAATAATATAGTCTCATATTCCCCTTTTTACAGCATTGGCTCCCCGGATTACTCTGCTAATGCAACAGAGACAGAATTTTAGAGTTCACATTTCAATTGAATGCATTGAATGACGAACATACACTTTTTTGTTTTGTATAGATGCGTGTAATGGGCGTTGGATTGAATCTCAGTGGGCACTTTAACTTCTATTCATGACATAATATAGTGTTCTCATGTCCATGTTTCCTTTTGAAATTTGATATGTAGGTAGGGCAAACTGGAAAGATAGTTGCCCCTGAGCTCTATATGGCTTTTGGTGTATCTGGAGCTATTCAACACTTGGCAGGGATGAGGGATTCCAAAGTCATTGTTGCTGTGAACAATGATGCCGATGCTCCTATATTTCAGGTAATGGCTCTCTTTTAAATTGATCAAGCCACTCTCTATTTCAAAGTAATTGCCACTAAAGAAGTTTTACACTGTTTCTAATTTTCAGTTGCTTTAAAAAAACCAAAAGAGGTGAGTAATGAGAGAGCGCATTAATGTAGTGTAAATCCTAAAATACTGAAATTAGGAGTTTCTGATGATGAGTTTCTTAAGCAAAATTTTAAATGAAAACAAAAACAAATTTAAGATAGAGAGTATTTAAGGTGAATGAAACTTATACACTATATTGGCCACAAACCATTGGAAGAAGAAAACCGTTTTGACTAATTTATGTGATGTGTGTTGAATTGCAGGTCGCCGATTATGGACTTGTTGGAGATCTGTTTGAGGTGATACCAGAGTTACTGGAGAAGCTTCCTGAGAAAAAGTAAAAAGCGTAACACATGCGTCTGTATATGTACTGTATGGTTGCAGAATGTATCATTCTTGGAACCTCAAAATTGCATTTGTTTAAATAAGAAGAAAATGAGGTTTATACATGGACTACTGCAATATATCCGATACAAATAGTACTAAAACCACTTCACGTATTTACCAAACTACGTATTGGGATGAAAAGGAGCATAGAATACTTTATCTCCAAATGAATTTTTGCTGAAATTAATTGAAAAAAAATGTTACCAAACCTATGAGATATCAACTTTAGTCAAGTAGTCTTAACATGAATTTGAGAAGTAGAGTATAAAGAATTTTAATTTCTTATTTTTTTATAGTAAAATTTAAACTTATATAACTTTTAATAATTAAATTAATTTTTATAATTTTTTAAGGTATTTTTTTATTAAACATCATTTTTGGTGGAGCATTGTAAATTTTTATGAAGATAACTTATTCTTTTTAGATTACGTCCAAATACACGGTAGAGTTTCTTGAAATAACATAATATTACGTTCTTTTAGCAAATATGCAAATTTTAGAGAGTTAATTTGTAGTCATCAATACGATGAAGAGAGTGTAAGAGAAGATGAGTTGTTATTATGTTTTTTAATGGTTAAATCATTTCAGAGGTAGGTTCCTCCATTTTTATTTGACTCAATTGAGTTCCTATTTTTGAGAATCCGTTGCAATCAGTTTCTGTCTGTTAGTTGTTCAGTAACGGTGTTAATTATGTATCACATGTGGTTTTTTTGATTTTTTTTTAATTTTTTTTTTAATTTTTTTTAATATTTTTTAAAAATAAAAAATAAAATTGTCACATGTCAATCTGTCATTGTGCCACGTGGAAGAGACGATGTAGTGCCATGTGTCACTATTGGATGTCAAAAGTCTCAATGTAGTCTCTGTATTTGTTATTTTGTCTCAATCTGGTCCCAATTTTTTTAAAATTGAATCAATTTCATCCCTATATCAAATTTAGTTTTTATATAAATTTACAATGGTATTTTTATTATAATTGATATTTTTAACAAAATTAAGTTTATTTAAATGTATATTTTGCATTGAACTTTATTTAAATATTGTTTCAAATATTTATATATCAATAATTTATAGATAGACAAATGTTAGAATTGTTATAATTTTTTTTAAAATTTTATATTTGAATTTATAAAGTTTTTATTTTTAAAGCAACTCTAACATTTATCTTTAAATTATGTATATATAAATATTTAAAATAAAATTTAAATAAATATCAGTGAAAAATATACATTTAAATAAATTTAATTTTGTTAAAAATATCAACTATAATAAAAATACCATTGTAAAATTTATATAAAATTTAAATTTGATACAAGATGAAATTGATTCAGTTTTAACAAAATTGGGACCAAATTAAGACAAAATAACAAATATAGGGATTACATTGAGACTTTTCGCATCCAATAGTGACACGTGGCACTACCACATCACATTCTCTCTGCCACGTGGCACAATGTTAGATTGACACGTGGTAATTTTTTTTTAAATTATAAAAAAAAATTAAAAATTAAAAAAAATTAAAAAAACCACGTGCTGACACGTGGCACATAATTAGCACCGTCACTGGACAACTAACGGAAAGGAACTGATTGCAACGAATTTTCAAAAATAGGAACTCCATTGAGTCAAATAAAAATAGGGGGACCTACTTGAGATTTCGCTACAAAAATGGGGACCTCTGGAATGATTTAACCTTTTTTAATCATGATAAGTTGTAAATAATAGGTTTAAATGCTTTTTTATCAAGTTTGTTTAATTTGTTTTTTTCCCTTTTTTTTGTGTTCAATTTGGTCCTTGATTTGTTAAATTATATCTAATTTTGTTTTTTTTTGTTTGTTGATGTCGTTTAAATTGAAAACGACAAAGTGTACATGTCGACACTGTAGACCATTTTAGTTATGATTGCTTTACTCATGACGGTTTGTGTTTTGTTCAAATAATTCCATAGTTTTAGTTAAATTTGTTCAATTTAGTTTCATCCTCCACTTCATTACCATTTATCTCCACCACTTCATCATGACCCTCAACATCATTCTTTCATTACCTTTACCTTCCATTTCATGACACTTCACCACTGTCACCGCCACCATTACTGTTGACAAATAAACTCGTCCCCGTAGGTATTGTCATAACTCGTCCCCATTTTGATTGGGAATCCCTGTATTAACAGGGTATGAGTATGAAGAATCCCCGATTATTTCAATTGGGTATAGGGATGTGCATGAAGATGTACATATCTGCCCCGTCCTCGTCCCTGTACCTGCCATAATACCCTTCCCTATCATATTCTCATATCCATTTAAATTATTATTATTATTATTATTATTATTATTATATATACTACTACAAACTTTCTATTTTTTATTTCTTTTAATTGTTTGGTTTGTCATAAAATTCATTTGCATCTCCAATATATTTTTTATTTTATCCTAACCTTTATGCAATTATGTTCAAATGATATATGTCATTTAAATAATTTTGTCTCACATTTGAATACTTCTATTTTTTTTAATATTTTTATGTATTTATATTTTCCTTTAACATGAAAATGTTTAACACTCTTAATTTAAGTGTTCTATAGCATAACCTTTCATTTACTAGGTAATATAAAAAAATTTATCTTCTTTACTCTATTATTACTAATTTTTGTTTCATTTGAAAAACTATTTTTGTTTCGCTAAAATAACTTTCTTTATTTCTCAACCATTGATTATGTTGATATTTAAAAAGTTTTCTTAGATCTCTAAAGTATTTTTCATTTTATCATACCCTTAATTAGACATTTGTTTTCCTTTGTGTGATTCCATTCAACAGTCTATCAAATTGTTTCTAAGACACAGATTTGATAATTATTTAATACTTTTATTTGTTGTTTGTTTTTATCATGAAGAATACTATTTTGATATATTTTATATAATTATTTTTTATTTTCTAACTCATTATCATACTGTAATTTTGTCACTATAATTGTATAAATAAATTTTATTTACTATAATATAAAATTTAATGTAATTACCATAAATTTCTTTTTATCACCATCCAACATATATTGAAGTTGAAAAAAAAATACTATCTATGTTAAAATTTTATTATTATTAGTTTAATCTTTGTTCTTTGCGTGATTTTGATCAAGTGACGTATTATAACTTTTATTAGTGTATAAAAAAGATTTGTTAGAATTTAAAAAATTGAACTAAAAAGACCTTTAAAATATATTTTAATTTGAATATTTGTTTTTATTTTATACTTTTTAAGAATATTTTAAATTTTATCAACTACGTTTCATTAATGTTTGCAAATTTAATAAATGTTTTGATTCTCATAAAATTTTATTTGATATTCTAATTTGAAATGTATACAATTATAATTTCATTTTAATCGAAGAACCAACCCTCCTCTTAATATTAAATATTTGATGATTTATATTTCCTTTACCGTAATTTTTTATTATTTCATAAAAATTAATTAATTAATATTGAAATAGTAAGAAAGTGGGTACGAATATGGGTACAAGTATATACCCGTTACTTGATGGGTATGAGAATGAGACAAAAGTTTGATACCTGTTGGGTTTGGGCATGAGGATGAAGATGAATTTTTTCGATAGGAATGAGTATGGAATAACGAAACACATATCTGCCCCGCCCCATTGCCATCCCTAGCCACCATTGTCGTTGCCACCATCACAACCAAACTAAAACCACCACTATTATCCTCAACCACCACTACCACAACCACAACCACCACCACACTAAAATCATTGCCACTACCAAACTAAACCCACAATCACCACCACATTAAAACAATAACCACCACCACAACCACCCTACAACCACTAACATAACCACCCTTACAACCACCACCACCACCACACACTACTGCATTTACTAGCTTCAGTAACATTGGCTTAGTTACATTTACTAAAAGTGTTATTGTATATATACTATGGTAACATTTTCTTAAAAATGTTACTGAAAATAATATTAAAGTAATATTTTAACATTTTTAAAAACATCATAAAAAACCAATGACTAGAAGATCTACAATCTCCTCCTTTCAACAGAGAATAGGAAGGAAGGTGTCGTTTTTCATGGTTTACCGAATGGTGAATCTTGTTGAGAGGTAGTAAAACCAATCTTTAGTTGTATCTTGTAGAGTAAAAGGAATTTTTTTTTTATCTTTAAGTTCTCTAACGAAGAATTGGGAGGTGTCATGTTTTCACATAACATATGGAATTCTTTTAAATGTTTATGAGGATCTTAACCTACTAATCCATGGAATTTTTGCAAAGACTATACTAGACTCAATTGTAGTTCACACTCATCATCTAGGTCATTAGAGGTGGCTAAATGTCTAATGGTTCTTTCCCCCCATGGTGTTTGGGTTTGGGTTAGGAAAAGGATCAGAGAATATATTTATCACCAGTCCTTATGACGGTGGTTTAGTTTTAGTGGTGGCCTTAGTTGATGAAGAAGTCCCCTTAGTAGAACAACCAAATTGTAATCTTTTGCGCAATTTATGCAAGTTTCACTCAACTTCTGGGTCAATTTGATGAAGTTCACTTGAGTTGGCTCGAGTCATGGACTACATACTCCACTAAAGATTTTCACTATTTTTTATATCTGCATTTTTTTTTCTTTTTTCTTTTTGTTCTTATTTTAGAGAAAGGTTTCTAAAAAGAAATAGGTTAAGATGTTGTCAGTTTTACTGCTAGGAAAGAAAGGTTTGTCAAATGGACAACTTAAGTACCAAGTCTTTCCTTGGTTAAGTATCCTCAACTAATCTAAACATTTTCTCAAAAGAAATCCTTAATTAAGAACAAAAAATTGTGGATGCTAATTTTGAACAAATAAAATAGCTAAAGATTACAAAAACTAGATTAAATGTATAAGCATTATTAAACACATAAAAATAAAGAAGAAAAATTTACTAATTAAAATAAAAGAAAAAAACCCAAAATATTAATAATACTAACTGTGTTCTCCAACAATGATGTCAAATTTGATAAGTTCTTGTTGACACTATGAAATTAATACTACTTAAATATAGAAACTTCAATATTTCTATGATAGTAGCTAAAAGATTAGAAAGGGCAAACTAACCCAAAATCGTCTCTGAACAAACAAAAAATTGATTTCTAACAAATTAATTCTTATAAACCTGCACTAATAGTTAGGAAAACACAATACAAATAATAAAAGGGAAAGGTAAATAAAATAAAGAACTAACCTAAAACTAAAGTCAAACACACGCCTAATGCAATTAAAATGAATAAAAGTGAATGAGATGCAAAAATATGCAAAAGATTATATGCCTAAAAATCAAGAAAGAATCACCTAACCTTGTGTTTGGATAGAGCATTTCAACAATGCTCAGAAATGATAATGCTTTGTATTTTAATTGCTTGCAATTAAATTCCCTTCATTTTCTAAATAACTTGTTTCGATAAAAAAAATTAAAATACCTTACATTTCAATTTCTTGTTTGGAAAAAACAATTGAATTTCTTGTGAGATAAAATTTAATTTTTACAATATTTATTTTAGGCTTAATCATGTTTTGACTTCATGATAAATTGGAAACGAGCTCGGCGACCTAAATGGGCCGGGCTGACCTGACTACCCAACCAGATTGGTCCGACACGACGACCTAGATAGGATAGGCTAGTCGAGAAACCCAGACAGGCCGAGTCAGCCCGATGATCCAAACAGGCCTAACCGTCCATATAGGCTACACATGTCTTGGTTTTCGAGCTCGCCCGGCCCGTCTAGGTCACCATGCCCTTTTCGATCGTCAAGTCTATGGACCAATTTGTGCTGTCAGGCCTGATGAAGGATTATGTTTTTTCCTTTTAAGATTATTGAATATGGTGTGAGTTGATTAAGAAAGCTAAGTGAAATCCCCACTGGACATTAAGATAGCAAGCTATCTAGATGTGAAGGTTCCTTTCACAAAGCACAAGAGAAGAAGATGATGGATTGATTCAAAACAAAAAGGAAATGGAAAGCACATAAACCATAGAAAACCAAGAACAATTAAAGGAAGAAGAAAACATAAAATGGAAAGGAAAGAAATGGTAAAAATGTGAGAAGCACGCCACTACAAGGCTAGGCTAGAAGCCATGGCAACCTTGAAGATGAGTGGATGTGTGCCGCCACTTGCTATGCAAGATAAGGCTTAAAAGTATTCACTCCCAAGGGAGGAAACTCTCACAAATGGTTGAGACACAAAAGTGTTTTTACTTTAAAATGTTCAACCCTTTTACATGTCTAGGAGCACCCCTTATATAGAAGAATTTATGGGCCTCTAAGCAAATAAAAGATACCTAAGGATGTCTCTACAAAAACCTAACTATAGCTTCTAGAAACTAGGTCAAATAAGGTTACAAAAATGAGAAACAAAAGAGCCAACTATGGTGTGTGCTAGGGTAATTTCGTTCTAGCACAAAAGGAGACAAAGAATGTGTCTCATATGTCTTCAAAAAGTGGTCAAAGTGTGCTAAAAACAAAGGAGACCAAAGGTACATAGGTACACTTGTTTTATGCCTTTTACTTTATGCTTTATGCCTTTGCTTTACTCTCTCATCCACATCATTTATGCTCCCCAATCCCCATGCGCCACCTAGCATTTCTTTCTTACTCCTAATTAACCTACAAAGCAAATAAACATAGATTAGCATGTTGGCTTAATTCAAGTCAACTATAGTCAACATGTCAAACCTAGTCAAAGGTCAACAAGTCAACTAAAGTTGAATCAACTAAGTCAACTTTGGGAATCAAAAATAACAAACACAAATAAAAGGGATGAAGGATTAGTGAACTTTCTTTCTAAACATGCTTAGTCTTCTTAAGCATGTGCCTCCATCCTTGGTTGGGGTCAATCCTTCATCAAGGCCAGCCAGGTACGTCTGGGTTGTTTGACCTACTCCACACATTTGGGTCATCGGACCCAACTAGCTTGTGTGGGTCGTTAGGCTTGCCCGACTTGTTTGGGTCGTCGCGCCTGCCCGATTCGTTTATGTCGTCAGGCTAACCTGACCCATCTAGGTCGTCGAGCCCGCTTAGTTTGTGTGGGTCATAGGGCCCGCCCGACCTGTTTAGTTCATTGGGTTCATCTGATCCATTTGTGTCGTCGGGCCAGTCGAGTCCATCTAGGTTGCGGGGCGCCGGGCCCACCCGACAGGTCTGGGCCCGGAATTAAGGTTTCAAAGATATTAGATATGTATAATTCATGAGAAGAAATAATATGTACAACAAGTGTTTGATGAAGAGTAACTTAAAGAGGTTTTCTAGTTTTTATATTGATCTATTAGAAACTTGTTCAATGTATAGAGTACAATATCTCATGATATAAAAGGAAAATTAAAACCTAAGATATCATCATAATACATAATTTTTGATAATAATAAAGAAAAATAAAATATATTATATTTTTATCAATATAGTTAAAGCTAGGAGATATATGATATCTCTAACAAATGATATCTCCTTATGTCACAATTAGGTCTTTTATTGAAATTGGACCGAGTATTTTTCCGCCTTTTTTGTTGCTGAAATCTTTTTTCTTTCAATGTAATAATAGTTAGTATATTAAAATTGGACCGAGTCAGAAAAATGATTATTTCTAAAACAAAATCATACTATCTATGCATTAAATAAACAATATCCAATCTATTGCTTCTGACTCACATAATTTACTTAACATATTGTTTTTTTTAACCTTATAAACATATTACTGAATGCAATTTTCATACACACAATTTAATAGCTCAACCCAATCCCAAGTATAGTTTCACCTTAGTTTAAGTTATGTTATTTAGTGATATATCACATTTTGTAACATAAAAAAAAAATTACTAAAACATGAAAAATGTTACTAGAAGGATATAATAACATTTTATCACATGTTACCTATACCTCATGTTGCTAATAATATTTAACAACATTTTTACAAGTTAACAATAACATTTGAAAGAATGTTACCAAAAAGCTTTTGGTGATATTTTTTAATTGAAGAGCAACATTTTAAAAGTGTCGGTAAAGATCTTTAGTAACATTTTCTTTAATAAAGATCCAGTATTGAAGAGCTTTTGCAACGTTTTTTTTCAATAGTTGGTAAAGTTTTAAAAATGTTACTAAACATTTGTGATAACATTTTTAAATAGATATTATTGATCTAAATATCTTATAACATTTAGCAAATGTCACTATTTCTTTTATTTTAAAACAAAATGATATGACTTTTTTTAATAAATTGTACAAATAACTTTTTTAATAAACTGAAATTGTGTCCATATTAATCTCTATCATTATCTAAACTAAAAACATAAGAAAAAAAGAAGTGCATTCTTATTTATTTTTTACAAGGATAATATTATAAAAGCAACAATTAATTGTAAATTAAAATTGAACACTATTTAAAAAGTGCATATAAGTATTTTTTTATATAACAATATTAGCAATGTGACTAACACATACACCAATACTTAAACACATGTGTACACTCTTTTTCCACTAAGCATTATGGGAGAAAGCTTTTGCAACTACTTGATCCAGTATTAAAGAATTAACCAAGTCTTCTTTATCTTTCAACTTCACTAGTTGCAACAATAATTCCATTGGACAAAACAACAATAAACAATTAATTATCCATTCAAGCATAAACTCCAATGAATAGACAATTGCTAAACATTCTAGGAGAGATAACCTGCAGAAAGTTTCAACCATTAGTAAATGGCAAATAATTCACCAAGTTATTAGAAATAATAGTCTACTTAAGTAAATAGCTCACAAATAAAGAATTTGGAGAATGTGCTTTTTTAATACTAAGAAAAACTTGAAAATTCAATTTGGAGCACATACATTGAATATGACTAGTCTGTGAAGTATTGGAAAAAACTGAGTTGGTTCTTTACCATCATGGATTTGAGCCTGAACATACAAGTGATGTAAATTGAATATATTAGGTAGAGTAATATGTAGGAAAGTTATGTATTTATTATGACGATAAAAATTATACACATATTTCCCAAAACTATAATTTCATTATTGCACATATTCAATCAATCCATTATAAGAGTTGGTAGAGGAAGAACAACTCTAGCCATAGTACTCATGTGGGAAATGACAATTGTTTATCATTGTTAGGATTATTGGCAACAACCAATCCTATTTCAAAAGATGAGATTAAAAGTTTATCATTGTTATAGAGTTTGAAAATTTGAGTACTAGATAAAACATATATTGGGTATTATGGACACATTATAAGAACTACCTCATCAGAAAACCTTGACTAGGGCCTACCATTACCTAATCAAAAAATATATAGATAGTTCGTTGTCTTCTTCAGGAAATTCTTTCACCTTATAACCTTGGTGCTTGAATATGATTGAAGTAGAAAAAACAAACGTAAAGAAAAGAACAGTAGAGTACACACTAATAGTAAACTTCTTAAACACGATGAATGTGCATAAGGTACTAAACTTGCCACTATATGTCCAAAAGAAAATTCAATTCAAATCAAAAGAGGATACAAGGGAATTATCATCTAAAAAGCAATATTCAAGGGTAATCATTGAGTAAGAAAGTACCTGAATAATAATAATGGGAAAGAAGCATGGCCAAAAAAATAACAATAGGGAAGAGGGAAAGAAACTAGCAAAAAAGAAACAAGAAAATCATAAGAAAAAAAGAAGGAAAAACATGTGTGAGATTTGCGGAATAAATTGGATTTTGTACGTTGGCACACAAAATTTGAATAATTCTCCAGAAAACTCGTGTTGTATTTAATATAATTATAATTAATGGAGAACTAAGAAAAATGGAGAACAAAACAACCTTAATATAATTAATGGGACACTCGTGTTGTATTTAATATAATTAGTGTGACACTCGTGTTGTGTGGAGAACACATGACTTGCGACAATACATTAAAATTACCTCAATTCTGAAATAGATAGGTTATTTTTAGGTGTAAATAATATGATAATTTTCAACCAAAAGGAAACACCATCACAAACAAATAGCCAAAATACACTATACAATAGAAATAGAAAAAGGCACTTCACACCATTATGTTTGTCTTTAGGAAAACTGAGATTTAATAACTCACCTTCACAATCTCTTTACGAACAGAGAACGCCCTCCTAGTTTGTGATGCCTTCACCAACAATGGAAATTTAGAGAAAATCCGAAGGTGAATCTTCAATGCTCAACAACAATACTTTGATTCAATGATTTTTATTTTGCGAAACGGATCTACAAAGTCAAAGATTCAAACAGTTATGGTTATGGAGTTCCTACATGCGATGTTCAGTCCTCAAAATCGATAGCGAAAATGCAAGGCATGTTGTCTTTGGTAGCAAGTTTTTTTTTTTTTTTTAAAGACGGTGGAGTTACGTGACAATGGTAACAATGGTTTTGTGTTTGGCATTGGGAAGGTTGAGTTTGATACTTTTGGGGAAAGTGAAGGGGGGAGGAATTGTTCGGAGACGTCACAATAGACATAGAGGTGATTTCGAATGGAGGCTTAAGGGTGCGAGTGACCTCTGACACATGTGTGATCCACCATGGTTCAAATGGGGTTGGAAGGGGAATGAATGATAGACTTAGTTAAATTAGGTTAGATTTATGCTGAGCAAAGTAAAGTAAAAAGAAGAAATTAAAAATTTTATTTTATTCTTATTAAAAACATTGTTGTGGTTACGTTTTTAATAATAATAATAATAATAAAATGTTACTGAAAGTAGAAAAAATATAATGATATACCGTAACCCCATCCAAGGTCTAAGTCTAGATAAGTAAATTGTGTCTTGATAATGTTATAAGCCAAAGAAAAGGGTCATAAAATCAAATTAATCACAACATAATAAATTATCATCAATTTTGGTACGAAACAAAATCATTTCAAAACATGTATTTGCCACTGATATTTATTAATCGATTAGCTCATTATTCTAATCGATTAAGACAAAACACAGTCACAGGATTTCAAAATTGTTCTATATTAGTCAATTAATATATTAATATAGAAGACATTTGCAGATTTCCAAAACCAAAGGACATTAATCGATAAGGTTAATTCCATAATCGATTAATATCATCAGTGGGCATATTTCTCTTTTAAAACAGTCACAAAAAGATTTTCTAAGGCACAAATTCTGATTTCTAAAAGTTGAGATCGTGAGATAAAGGCATTCTTGTGTTTTTGGAGAAAGCATTCCTAGGTTTTCTAAAATTCATCAAGTAGCAATCCAAATGGGTTTGATTTTAAGACTTCTTGCTTGGCATTGTTCCGTTTTACTTTTAGCATATTTTAGTTCTTCATGCTGTATCATTGTGTAGGTGATGGTCTCTATGCAAGTGTGTCTAGCATTGCATTAGGGTGTGGTTCTTGATAAGTGTATCAAGTTCTTGATTCTTAAGATTTAGAATTATTGAGGTGCACTTGTAATTTTAAACTCTTTTTATATAGTGGAAATCTTCTCGCTAAGATTGTTGAGAAGAAAATTGGGTGTAGATTCATTAGAATCAAACCAATATAAATTTGGTTATTTTTATGTGTCTCTATATCCCTTTCACCTATCTTGTATCTTTGAATAAAATCCATTTCATAGTATTTATAATGAACCTTGTTGATTGATTAAAAATTGCAAGAAACTAATTTCAAGAATTAAAAAGAATAATTTTTTTTTTGTGAAACCCCCCTCCTCTCTCTCTTGTTTTGAGAATAGTAGTTGTAGAAAATTTAATAATTGGCACCAGAGCTAGTTAATCAAAACCTTAATCGATAAAAAATATCCTGAATATGGCTAATTATTGAAGGGGCATCTATAAAGAGACCATCTTTATTTGCTAGAGAAAACTACCCATTTTGAAAAATTAGAATCAAAATCTTTTTAGAATCAGTTGACAAAGGTGTATGGGATGTTGTGGTAAATGTACCCTTTCAACCTAAAAAGATTGAAAATGGTAAAATTGTTCCTATAGAATTCTCAGCATGGACACTTGATGAAAATAAGAGAGCACATTATGATGTAAGGGCAAAAAAAATTATTTCTTTTGCACTAACTTTGGATGAATTTTGTAGGGTTTTTGTTTGTGAATCAACAAAAGAAATGTGGATGTCTTGGAGGTGACACATGAGGGCACAAATGAGGTCAAAAGATTAAGGAAAAATACTCTCATCTAAGAATATGAAATGTTTAGGATGAAGACTAGAGAAAACATCTATGATGTTCCAAAAAGGTTTACTCATATAATAAATAACCTCTTGGTTCCAAGCACGAATTTCATAAGGAAGAACTTAATATCAAGATAATAAAGAGTCTAAACGGAACATGGCAACCCAAGGTTACAATAGTATTTGAATCAAGTGATCTTACAAGCATGAATATGGCCATTCTCTTTGGAAAATTTAGAGAACATGAATTGGAACTAGGAAGACTCAAAGAAGATGAGGTAGGAGAGAAAAGACATATTGTAGCTTTAAAGACTATTGCAAAGGCTGTTGTGAAATTTACTACTAAGAGGACTGAATCTGTAATAGAAGGTAAAAATGAAAAGATATAAAAAACAATGATAAAGAAAATAGATTGATTCCACTTCTTTTTCAAAATAGATTCATCATCAATTATCTAAAGATTATTGCTTAATTAATTATTTTTGTAGATTTACAAATTAATCAATGTAAATTCTCAATTAATTTGTTGGTGTTCTCACTATTAACTAAAGTACATTCTCATATAAAAGCAAGAACTTTGTAAACTAATCATAGTAAATTTAACCAAAGTACATTCTCAATTAAATATCACTATGCTTAATCATGTCTATTGTTTTACCTCTAATAATATCAAGTAAAATACTAATTAACCAAAGTACAATTTTATTAATTCTTGTTAAAATTTCACCTTTAATCAAAGTACATTCTCTCAATCATTGGCAAAAACTCATTCAAGTACATGAAAGTTTCTAAATTTAATCAAAGTGCATTCTCAATTAAAACTAAAAACCCTTGAACTCATAAGATTGATATGTTATGTAGATTTAACACCATGTTAACTTGCTACAATGTAAAAATCATTACTTTTACTTGATTTAGATATAAAAGATAGAGAAAAATACAAATCACAACAATAATCAAATGGACAAACCCAATTATTGCATTCTAGTTTATCAATATATAGTTGGTTGATAATTTATGATATAATTAAATAAATTAAATTAATTAATTACTTAAAGATATTTGATAAATTATCACCAAATAATATTTGGATTAATTTTCTAAATCAGCCTTTTGCAATCCTGTGGTCCAAATTTGTAGGGAAATCCAAATATATCAATAATAGTAGTTTAGCCCCTCTTCATTTGATAAACTTTGACTAGATTTGAATATTTAACCAACTTTGATTGTCTAGTTAGGGACTAACAAGTGGCATCCCTTTTCTCTCTCCCAAATCGAAACTTCTCCTTCCTCCTTAGGGTTTCACGTTATTATGTTGTAGGCGCTGGCTCTCCGATCTGCGTCGTTCTAGTGTGCTTTGTGTCGTGTCTAGGTTTGCATCTCTGGTGGAAGAGAATGGAAAATGAAGATGGTTGGTGGTTGTGCAGATGAAGAAAGTTTGAACGTGTTGATGGTTGATGAAGATGGCTCCCTTCATGGTGGTTGCAAGTGCGTGAAGAGATGTGTTCTAGGTCACAAGTGGTTAGGTTTTTGTTGGTTCTAATCGTGGTTGCTGCATTTGTAGGAGGCTCGAGGGACGTGTGGTTTGGTTTGTTCATGGTGGTATGTCTTCCAGGCGTTGCGTGATTGTGAGAAGTTGAACCATGCGCGCGAAGGAACGTCAATGGTGGCTTGTGGTTTGCGTCTTACAAGTGCTAGTGAGATGGATGATATGCACTTCGCGGTGGTCTGCTCCATTGCTGCTTCGTGGATGCCGACGAGTTAATGGAGATGGTTGTCAAAGTGACCTAGGTTTCTGATTTGGAAGAAAGGAAGATGATGGATACGTGGCATAATTTGGTTGGGCAACTTATTAGTGCAAGGATTGATACCACGTTAAATGTTTTAATTGGATAAATTTTGTTGATGGTGGACTACCACATGGCAACTTATTATTGAAGCTGGTTTTTTGAGTGGTAAAAGGGGTTAAAATAGAAAAATAGGGGTGTAGGAGTAGGTTTCATATGGCCCATTTGAGAAAGGATAGTGTATAAGTAGAAACTGGGGTGTATATTTCTCCTGGCTTATTTCTTTTCAGAATGTACTGATTTTGACCTTATTTTGTAACTTGAACTAATGTAATTTCATACCTTCAATGAAACAAATTTTAACTTAAGTTGTATGAACAAACGTTAGAATATTCAAAGATAATTTATGCAACTAAAAAGAAACATTTTAAACCATTTTTATGTCAGAAACTCAATAATAATCACAAATCTTAATTAAATCAATCTTTTAAGCACAAAAAATTCAATGAAATACCTAAGATTAAACATTAAATGAGGGCAAAAATATGCATTCATCACCTGTCTTTAATCCGAAACAAAAACTAGAAGAGAAGAGTGAAATAAGGAAGTATAATAAGAAAAAGAAAGCTTACATCGCCTAGGAAGAAAATGCTTTCAGTACATCGGTGAATCCAGTGAAAGTCTTGAGGAGGAAACAAATTTATATTTGATGGTTGGTTCAGGATCCTCTTAAGGTAGTCTAAGCAACTTTGACTCTAATGATGATGAAAGTAAATGTTATCAATTGCTTGATGCATTTAAGGAACTGCATGAGGAAGGTAGAAAATTACAATATTCAAATATTATGGAGAAAGGGGAGAATAGGTGATTGGAAAATAGATTAAAACAACTAGAAGAAGAAAATAAAAATTTGAAAACTAGCCTGGAAGAATTAGAAAAAACAAATAAGAATCATGTTTGTAATTGCAAGAGAATCATACCCAAATGTGAAAATTTCCCAAGATAGCTAGAAAGAATTGATTGTCTAATGAAAATCCTCACTAAGTTCACTATAGGCAGATCTAATTTTGATGTGGTACTAAGTACACCATAGGCATATCTAATCTTTATGTGGTACTAAGTTCCCAAAGGAGTATTCTTAATAGAGAAGGCAAAGTTTATACTGGTAAGATTAACTGATTAAAGTCCAGAAATTTTCTTAACTTGAGCAAACCATCATTTGTTACTTGTTTTTATTGTTGTGAACTTTGTCATGCATCTAATTCCTACTATTTTAAGAATTGTGGTATTCCTAATGGGAAGTTTAAATGGGTACCTAAGGAATTGTTCAATCTCCTAACATGAAAGGACCCAAATTTAACTAGGTACCTTTTTTTCCCTCTAATTTGTTTTGCAGTTAAGTCCTGAGGCCAAACAATCAATGTAGTATTTGGACAATGGTTGCTCAATATATATGATTGGAGATATGAAAAAGTTTAGCAAGATATTACATATGGACATATTACATATGGTGATAACAAGGTAAAATTTTGGGTACTAGAAAGGTAAAAACATCCTCTGCTGTTGAAATTGAAGATGTATTGTTGGTTGATGGACTCAAACATAATCTTCTCAACACTAGTCAGTTGTGTAATAAAGATTTAAAAGTGACTTTTGAGGTTAATCATTATGTGATCTACCATGCATCATCAAATAAGTTAATTTTCATTGGTAAAAGAACTCAATATATATATATATATATGGTTGATTTCAAAAAAACCTCTTTTTATTCCATTGCATGCTTATTTGCTAAAAATAATGAACCTTGGATTTGGCATAAGAGACTAACACACATTCATGTCACACCTAAATAAGCTTGTTTCAAAGAACCTAGTCATTGGCTTGCCTGAAATTAAATTTGAATAAGATAGATTATGTGATGCTTGTCAAAAGGGAAATAGGTAAAAACATCATTCAAATCAAAACATGTTTCTAACATTGGTCCCATGGAATTAATTCATGTGGATCTATTTGGACCCTCTATAACCAAAAGCATAGGTCGAAATTATTAATGTCTCATTTTGGTTGATGATTTTTCATGTTTACCTAAACATTCTTTATCTCCACTAAATATGACACCTTTAGATTTTTTAAGAAAATTGCCACTGTTATTCAAAATTAAAAATATTTGAAAATTATATCCTATAGAAATGATCATAATGGTGAATTACAAAATGAAGCCTTTGAAACCTTTTGTGAAAAATATGGCATTTCTCATAACTTTTTAGCCCCTAGAACACCACTACAAAATGGTGTTGCAGAGAGGAAAAATAGGTCCCTGGAAGAATTAGCAAGGACCATGCTCAATGAGAACTCTCTGCCAAAATATTTTGGGCAGATGCAATAAGTATTCACTAACACAAAAAGTGCTTATAACATCACCCAATTAATGTTTGCCCAGGGGAAAACCAATGTAAAAAATGACCGGTGACATTTTTGTAAATAAAGTGACAAATTTGACGTTGGTCTAGCTCATCCTCGATGTCACATAACGTCAGTTTTTTGTTGGGTTTTGATTTGTGCACTGATTTAAGCATTTTGAATTGATTGGATTTCGTTTTGGTCTCCATTTCACATAAATGTATGGTTTTCTTCCCCATTCCACCGTGAAGCTTTGTTTGCTGGTAGCCCACCCTCCTCCATCTGCATCCTTATTTTTGCTACAAGAGGTTAGTTTTTCATTTTGCTATAGTTCATGTATGTGTTTATTTTGTTAATCTTTTTGGCTTCTTTTTTTTATTTGAAAAATTGTGATTTTTGATAAATTAGGAATAAAATTTAGATATATTATTAGATGGGTAGGATGTTAAAATATTTTTTATGTTATTTTATTGATTTTTTTGGCTTATTTTTTTTTATTTGAAATTTTATAAGGGTTGATAAATTTGGAATAAAATTTATAATTATTATTAGATGTGTTGCATTGTTAGAATAATTGTAATTTTTTAATATTATTATTGCATTATTATTTTATTTGTGAAGATTTATGATAATTTTAGTTCACATTTTTTAGCGGACCTAAGTTTCCGTTTAAGATCTAGTACAAATGATTTAATTTTTAATCATTTGTATTAAATCTTGAATTGTTTGACCGGACAATTTGAAAAAAATATTTTTCATAATTGGCTATAACGTCTATATTTAGGTTTATGAATAAATTTGATAAAATTTCGATTGAGGCAATTTTGTGTTGTTCTCTAAATGCATACTTGAGTGTGATCATAAGTGATCTCTTTCATTTTGTGTACTTTAAAGACCAATGCGAAATGCTGTCGAAATTATGTCAAATTTATGATGTTTGACTTCTTCGTATACGTGTTAGGAAATTATGAAAAATAATATTTTCGAATGGGTAGGGCCTCACCTTGTGAGAATTAAAAGTTTGAGATTGATGGAGTTTTTTACAAAAATAATATGGATCGAAGCTGGATGAATGAGGGCTGCATCAGTGAAGAGTATGAAAAGGGTGTTTTTGAGTTTTTGCAATATGCTCAAGAACACTCAATCTCTGTTAATGAGACATACTTTTGTCCTTGTGTTCGTTGTCTTAATCAAATACGTCATGACTTGGGCACAATGTGTGATCATCTATTCATCTTCGGTATAGTAAGGAGTTATACACTATGGACTTAGCATGAAGAAGTATTAGATAAGCCTACGACGTCACGAGGAACAGATTATGTAGACCAATGGATGAACGATCATTTAGAAGACATGGTATGTGATGTTAGGGAAGAAAATTTTGGAAAAGCTCATTTATTTGATTCTCTTAAGTTTGATTTAGAGGAAGAGTTGTACCCAGGATGCGCTAACTTTACACGACTGTCAGCAACTTTGAAATTGTTTAGTTTAAAAGAAAGGAATGGATGGATCGATAAAAGTTTCACAGAATTGTTGGAATTGCTAAAGGAGATGCTTCCAAAAAATAACATGTTACATATTTATAATTACGTGGCAAAGAAAATTTTATGTCCAATGGGTTTTGAATATGAAAAGATACATGCATGCCCTAATGATTGTGTTTTATATAGAGACGAGTTTGCTTCACTGAAGGTGTGTCCAACATGTGATTTATCGCGATTGAAAAAGAAAATTGATGGAAGTGATGATGAAGACAAAGATGGCCCACCTACTAAAGTAATGTGGTACCTGCCTATAATACCTAGATTCAAACGATTGTTTTCCATTAAAGAAGATGCAAAGAACCTAAAATGGCACATTGATGGATCAAAGTGTGATAATCTTCTTTGACACCTAGTTGATTCTCCACAGTGGAAGAAGATTGATGAAACATTTCCAGACTTTGGTGCAGAGCCAAGAAACTTAAGACTTGGACTTGCTACAAATGGTATGAATCCTTATGGGAACTTAAGTAGTAAACATAGTTCATGGCCAGTTTTTTTGATGATTTACAATCTATCTCTTTTGTTGTGCATGCAGAGAAAATATATGATGTTGTTTATGATGATATCGGGTCCTAGACAACCTAGAAATGACATTAATGTGTACCTAAATTCTTTGATCGATGATATGAAACTGTTATGGAAAGAAGGCATTGATGTGTACGATTCATATTGTCAAGAAACTTTTTGTTTGCGTGCAATATTGTTTTGCACTATAAATGATTTCCTAGCATATGGAAACTTGAGCGGTTACAGTGTTAAAGGTCATTTCGCATGTCCCATTTGTGAAGAAAACATAAGTTATATTCAATTGAAACACGGAAAGAAAACTGTGTATACAAAACATTGAAAATTCCTTCCTCAGAATCATCCTTACCATAGAATGAAAAAAGCATTTAATGGAAGTCTTGAGGATGAAGTTGTTATGAGACATTGATATACAACCAGGTGAAAAAACATTGATATTGTGTTCGACAAACATCAAAAGAAGAAGACCACAGAGAAAAACATTTGGAAGAAATGATCAATCTTCTTTAATATTCCATATTGGTGTAAACTTGAGGTACGACATTGTATAGACATGATGCACGTTGAAAATAAATGTATGTCATAGCATCATCGGGACTTTACTAAACGTAAAAGGAAAGACCAAGGCTGGAGTAAAAGCATGACAAGATTTGGCCAACATGGACATTCGTTTTTAGTTACATCCACAATCAATTAGAAGACACACATACCTGCCCCTAGCCTGTCACACTCTTTCTAGAAAAGAGAAGCAAAATTTTTGTCAGTGTTTAAGAAGTGTGAAGGTTACCCAAGGTTACTCTTCAAATATTAGTAGCCTTGTTTCTTTGCAAGATTTAAAATTACTTGGTTTAAAGTCCCATGATTGGGGTGCCATGCTACAACTATTACTAGTAGCTATTTGAGTCATCTTACCTCCTTCTGTTAGAGGTATTCTAATACGTTTGCGTATGTTCTTTAATGCAATATGCAAGAAAGTTATTGACCCTCGAGTGTTAGATGATTTGGAAAATGAGGCCATTAGACTATTGTGTCAATTGGAAATGTATTCTCCACCCTCATTTTTTGATATAATAGTTCATTTGATAGTTCTAGTGAGGAAAATTCGATTATGTGGGCCAGTTTTCTTGAGATGGATGTACCTAGTTGAGAGTACATGAAAATCTTAGAGGGATATTACAAGAATTAGTATCGACCAGAAGCTTCAATTATAGAGTGGTACATTGTAGAAGAAGCCATTGAATTCTGCTTAAGTTATATGCCAAGTTGTGAACTAGTTGTAGTTCCTAAGAGTAGACATGAATGTAAATGTGAAGTCAAGGGTGTTTGAGGAGTGAAGATTCAAAGTGTTAGTAAAAAAGAAATTGATCAAGCCCATTTCTACATCTTAAACAATATTGTAGAAGTGATTCCTTACATTTCACAACACATTGATGAAATGAAGTCTGCACACCCACGTATAAGTGAAAAATGGGATCTTAATGAACATAACAAAACTTTCTTATCATGGTTTAAGAAAAAAGTTTACACGATTCCAAATGTTTTTGAAACTCTATTGAGGCTAGCTCATGGACCGAACACCGATATGATCACATATGGCGGGTACTACATAAACAGTTATTGTTCCTATTCAAAGATGAAAGATGACAAAAGTAGAGTTCAAAATAGTGGGATTACGCTTCAAGCTAAAGTTGTACATTTTGTCAGTTCTAAGGACAAAAATCCAATTATGGCATCCATAAGTTACTTCAGAATAATACAAGAAATATGGGAAGTTGACTATGTAACTTTTTGAGTGTCAATTTTCAAGTGTAAATGGATTGATAGCAATTCAGGTGTGGGGACAGATGACCACGAGTTCACTAAAGGTTTTCTTTGTTTTTTATTTCTGCATTTCTTTTTTCTTTTTTCTTTTTGTTCTTGCTTTAGAAAAATGTTTCTAAAAAGAAATAGGTTAAAATGTTGTTAGGTTTACTCCCAAGGAAGAGGTGTGTCAAATAAAAAACTTAAGTATCAAATTTTTCTTTAACCAGAGTATTCCTCAACTAATCTCAAAAATTTTGCAAAAGAAATCCTTAATCAAAGCTAAAACAAAAAATTGTGGATGCGAATTTTGAACAAATAAAATAACTAAAGACTATAAAAACAAAAACTAGATAAAACATATACATATTAAAGAAATAAAAATAAAGAACAAAAATTTATTAATTAAAATAAAATAAAAAATAAGAACCAAAATATTGAAAATACTAACATGTTCCCCACATTTAAACCAAATTTCATAATTATTATCCAATTGAATTGAAAAGTTAAGTTTAAAAGTTAAACGGTTTAAGGTGTTTAAAACAAATAAACTCTTCTATATCCAATCATTGAAATGAAAGTTCAACATAATCTTTTAGGTATTTGTAGGTTATTTTTTAACTCTTTTTTTATATGTATACTAGTATGAGACCCGTGCGTACGCACGGGCCTTTTTTGTCTTTGTGTTATTGTTGTTGTAGTTATTTTTTGTCTTTGTGTTATTGTTATTGTAGGTATTTTGTTTAATTATTATATATTATATTGGTTAAAAAGTAAATTAAATTATTGTTATTATTGGTATTATTTATGTGATCATGAAAATACGTTCAAAATTAAAAAAAATAGCAAGGAGAAATTTAGAAAGGTGGAAACAGACTCATATTTCATATAGTATCATGTTAAGCATTTAGTTTTCTGACATAATGTATGCATTTGTTACACAATTATGCATTTTATTTTATTTTTCAATCAATTATAGATGAATATGAAAAAAACAATCTTTGCTTCTCTATGATCGCGCTAATCCTCGTGTAGACTGAAATTACCTTTTTCTGTTAATGTCATCTAATTTCCAATAACCCACTTAAAAAAACGTGTTGTGTTACCAAAAAAAAGAAGCAGAAGTGAAATATATCTAAAATATTTAAATGATTGTGTTCTTGAGAATATGTGAGGGTTGTGGTTTTGAGCAGCAACGTATGATAATAATCACATTCAGGGTGTCTTTTCGATTGTTTCGTACTGTGTGTTAAAGATTTGGCTTTTTCGTTTCGTATAGTTGCAGTTAAATAGTTTTGTTGTTTCGTTCTCCATATATACGTTGTTGAATTAGGAAAAACAGGACCCCTACAGAGTGTATTTTCATTAGCTTACATGGAGAAGAAAATGTCAAGTGAAAAATGCTTTAGTTTTAACAACTTCTTTCAAAGCTCGATAATGTTCATGGATCCTAGCCAGGTTTCTCTATATGGTTTCATTCTTTGATTTTCTTTTTTCTGCAACAATTTCTTGTAGAGTTCAATCATGATCATGTATTCATTCATGGAGTCATTTTCTTTATTTGGGTTTCGAAAATCATTTTTGTAATAAAGATCATTTTTTTTGTTTAGATTCAACCTTAAAACCTTGGGTATTTTTTTTCAGGAGTTTTTAGTTTTTGAGGAAGGTTTCTTTTTGGAATGGGGTCAAACGTTGCTGATGGGCACAAATTATTTCTCAAATCTGAGGGGAAATGTTTTGAATATTGAATTCGAGGAAAGTCTTATGGCTAAGAGGAAGTTTATCCGTGGCAAATAAATTTTAGTTTTTTATCATATAGATGATGTTGCATATGTCTGCACTCTGTACTACGGTGATAGATATTTTTGGTTAAGAGTATTTGACTTAGATTGGAATGAAGTCCAATATCCTGTTGTAGGGCAGTCGGGATCTCATTTACTATCTAATTCTTCATGTTCACCTAGGTTTTTCCAATGTTTCAGATTCAAGTTTGATACATCGAAGGTATCAATTTTTATACTTATTTATTATTTAACGTCTTGTTTACGTATATCTATTGTTAGTAATATTGGTTTTGGTTTTCATGTTTGTGAACAACCATATATACTTTTGCTAGAAGAGTTTCAAATATTTTGTGAACATGATCTTAAACTTGACTCAAAGGTAGAATTGTATGATCCAATATACAAAAAGTTTGAGTTATTTGTGGACATAAATATAGATGGCTATCTTATTTTGTTTAGTTTGACAAACTTCTTGAAGTATTATGATTTGAACAATAGTGTTTACCTACATTTAAATTATATAGGAAACAATGTATTTCTTCATAAGATTTTGTTGGCTGAAGGAATAGAAATAGTGTATGAGAGGGTTTTAGTTGATGTGTTGAACAATGATGGTAGTGCTTCTATTGGCAATGATGGTGATGTTGTTATTGACAATGCTAGTACGGTGATTGGTGATGGCCTTCATAATGGTCAAGATAACCTAACGAATAAGTTAACTGAATATGATATTCAAACTTCATGTTTGGCATGTTTTTTGTTTATAGTGTTAAATTTGTCCTTGGTATTTTGTTTTCGATTTTTTGTCTAAATAAATTGCTTTGTATTTGCTGTATCTGCACTCCAATTTTGCTAGAAATTTTTTGGTTAAGGGTAGAAAGAGGTATTTCATTACGAATGAAAGTTACAGACGTTGGCCTTGCCGAATTCGGTGGACTGGAAAATATTCTTTTGAATGTTATATCACATGTGGCTGGAAAAGATTCTGCAAAGATAATATGTTAGTAGCTGGTGATACAATGAAATTTGTAATGGACAATGACAACAAAAATGTAATTCATATACTTAAGGTTTAGATTTTAGAGTTGTATGTAGTTTTTATGCAAGTATCTTATGTTTGTTTGCAACAATTGCAACACCTAGATGACATTTTAGTATGTATTTAATATACATCTATATATTTTATTAATGTGGTTTATCCATAGTTCAATTTTTGTTGTTATTTTCTTTATTAAAGTTCCTCTTTCGATGATGAATTATTGTGTAATTAATTATAAATGCTTATTTTGTTATCCATAATGATCTTATTCACTGCTGATGATAATAATGATGAACTGTAATGAATTTATTTTTGCAAACTTTTCAATTACTTTCCTGGTATTGTATAAAAGTAATTTTGAAGAGTAATTGTTTGGTTTTTCTAATAGTAATTATTGTATTAATATATATTTATAACAAAAAAGCTATAATGAATTATTAAAAGGGTAACATATAATAATAAAATGTATAATATTACGTTTTACAAAAATCAATTAAAAATAGTATTTGTAATCAAGATTTTATAATATTTTAACTAAAACATGGGTGGCGTAGGTAATGATTTGGACATGTGGTATGAATATCTAAATCATGTGATTATGATGATCAGAGATGTGAATGTATATCAAAGAATTGTTGGCGTCTACTTAGTTAAAAATTGGAGATGGTTTTTTTATTAGTTCTTCGTCTATAGTTTGATTTTGTCTATCATAATTATGTTTATAAATTACTTTAAAATATGTCACTTCAAAAACTGTAATTCATTTTTTTTAACAAGTACAATTATTATGTTTCTTATTATTAATTTGTATAGGTAAGGAATGATATCTAAGTATACAACATTTATTGTCGGATATATTTAATAACAGCATTCAAAGTATATGTAACCAATTCCTTTAGTTGGTTCTTGCCATTGTAATTTCTTATGCTGTTACATTTAAAAATAGAAATATAACGTCCTTACGTTACAAATATTATGTTATATATTGACAACGAATATGTAAATATTATTAGAAACATAGACATGACGTTATTATGTAATAGAGGTGCATAAATGAATTATCGTGGTGTAGTTAGGTAAAGTAAGCATGAGTTGGTCGATTGGTTGGTTTTGTTTTAAATGCAGTGTGGCATATGTTGACTAATGGTACAAAGCAATGGTAAAGGTTAAAAGATTCTAAAGTACTTGATTCACGCGTTCATGTCATCCAACTTTCTCAACTTGTAAGAAAAATAGTAAAAATGGCACCAGAGAAGAAAGTATGGATCCTTCTTGGTAAGTATTATGTCATTACTATGATTTGTCTATGAATTTCCTGTAAATAAAATATTTGTAAATCTGTGTGAAAATATAAATGAATAAGATACTTACCTAGTCTATCGATTGTTATTAGATTTAGCACATTAAATGTATGGAAAATTGTGTTTGTGGTCTTTAATTTGTGATTGTATTAAGGATTTCTTAATCTGGTAGTTAACACTGCAAAGATTTATATTTCATTGCTGGACATTGACATTCTGATCTTCAACGTTTATCATGGGTAGATCTTTGAAAGGTGGTTTGCCTGGTTTGATACATCTCCAAATAAAGTAAGTGACTCTCTTGCACTTATAAATTTAGTTTTATTTTCAAAATTTTACGCTACGTTGATGTTGGTAAACAGTATTGGACAAAATATTTTGAAATTGATAACAAAAAATGTAATTGTAATTATAACCTATACATTTTGGAACACTTCTTTGTAAACAACATTTGTTGTTTTGCTAGAAGGTTTGTTCTCATTGTCATGGATTAATATCGTTAATCCAGATTTACTTTGAACTCTAGAAACTGCAATGTAGAGCTTACCGTTACTAAATACGGGTGTTGGCAAATACAATCTGACAAAATCTAGTGACTGCCCTTGAGATTTGTTTATTGTCATTGCATATAGCAGCATGATGGGAAATTGCTTTCTAATTAGCTTAAATGGCCATGGGGATTGGGAGGGCGACATTGACATTCGAGGAATATAAATTTCTTGTCCATCTTTGTTACCTATTATCAACTTAGCACCTATGACATGGTTTGCAAGTCTGGTCACGATTAATCTGCTTCCATTGCATAATCCTTCAGCTTGGTCCAAGTTCCTCAAAAGCATTATTGGTACTTCAATCTTTAGTTTGGTTCTATGGTTAACAAGTCTAGACATAGTAAGTGAATTTAGGAACTCAAAAGTGATAGCGTTGTAAGCATCCACTGAATCAGAACTAAGATATTCTTTTTCTTCCCCTATATAGAATTAATATATATATTAATAACAATATTATTAATACGAAATATATCAAGTTCAACTATATTAAATTCATGATATCAATTGACATACCTAGAATTAGCGATAACATCTATTGATTGATTTTATTGATTGTCTCAATTCTACTTGCTAATATTGCTCTGCACTGCAAAAATGACTCTTTTGTGTACTTGTGTATTAAATTTGGATATGTTGTATATACAATTGCTTCTATTTGATCATTGAACTCTGAAATGTTAAATTCTTTAGGTATTTCAACTTCTACTAAACCATCATTTGGTTCTTCTAACTTACCATCACCAATTTTAACAATCCAATCAGAGAATTCTAGAATCTCGCATGCAGTAGTGCTTTGTAAACCTTGTTGTAGAAAACGCATATTTTTTGTCAATGTCAGAACTTCACATAGATAAGATGCATTGATTCTGGAATTTACAATATCAAATATGGTACCTCCTGGTATAATAAGAAGGATTTGCCTAAAGTCACCTTCAAATACTATCACTTTTCCTCCAAAAATGGAATTCTCTTTTCTCATACCACTCATTATGTCATTTAGAGTTCTATCTAAAGCTTCAAAACAAAATTTGTGCGCCATTGGAGCTTCATCCCAAATAATAATTTTAGCTTTCTTTAAGAACTCTGAAGCTTCAGATCCTTGTTTAATGTTACAAACTGAATTATCTAGTGTTGGTACTGGTATCTTAAATTTAGAATGTGTTGTTCTTCCTCCTGGTAGTAATAGAGAAGCTATTCCACTTGAAGCAATAGTTAGTACAATTTTACCTTCACAACGAAATGTTGCTGACAGTGTTTTCCACATGAATGTTTTTCCTATTCCACCATATTCATAGAGAAAGAATACACCTATTTGTTTAT
This sequence comes from Vigna unguiculata, assembly GCF_037176805.1. Taxonomy (NCBI): domain Eukaryota; kingdom Viridiplantae; phylum Streptophyta; class Magnoliopsida; order Fabales; family Fabaceae; genus Vigna; species Vigna unguiculata. The sequence continues at coordinate 29,196,978 of NC_140802.1, forward strand.
TAATAACACCTGAATAATCTTCTCAAAAATTTTGTTTTATTCACCTGAATGGAATTGATATTGAGAGTTGTTAAATAATGTCATTTTGGTTTAAAGTGCTACAATAACAAAGAATAAGAATGCTTAACTTGTCATTGATCTTAAATTGGATTAGAACAAATCTTGTTGCTCAGCAATGTTATAATTCAGTTCTGCATATACCAACCTATTTCCACACTTTTGTAAAACAAAACCATTTGGATATGGCATGGTTGGAAAGAATTTTAAACTTCTTTTATTTGCCTCCAACAATTTTTCTATCTCCACCAAAGTCAAGTTTTAAAGCATTTTTGTTTCGATGGTTAAATCTGCATACAATTTTTTAGAGTTTCTTGTTAGTTTGCAAGACATATTATGTGGTCATCTAATTCATAAATTTTAAACTAAATAGAGATAACCTGCAATTTCGGAAATATTTCTCTCTCAGTATAGAATTTCATCTGCCAGCCACTCCCATGTTTTCTTCCATACATCTTCTGCATGATTAACGCTATTTGACAACATGATAGTAACAAATAATTTTCTAAGATAATGTTTGGAACCCCAATCTTTTGCTTCTTTTATAGCTTCGACATATTCTGTATCATCTGTTAAAATACCTAAAGCTAAGCAAGCTTCTCTACATGTAGAATATGTTACATTATTAACTGTTCTAATATATATATATATATATATATATATATATATATATATATATATACCCAAATAAGCCTTCAAATAGTATTTCCCGTTTTCCTTGGTTTTCAACATCTATCTTTCTTAACATAAACAAACTTCGAAACGAATTCAGCATATGTTAATTTTCTAGCTTCTGCATATTTCTTATTACCTGCCATCCAACCTATAAACATTGATTCTAAAACTGTTGTTTTTCCCACGATATCACACATTTCATCATCATCCTTAAAGTATACTGTTTATTCTCCCAGAAGATGGAAAAATAACATTTTTACTGCTGGATTTCGTCCATGAATGCGAAACGAAAATATTCTCCAACATGTCTCGCAGGGAGATACATATCTGCAGTCCAGATATTGTTTGATTTCATCTACTGGTTGTTTGTTCAAATATGTTTCATTCTGTTGTGGAACTATGGCAGCTATTATTCTGTTGTAACCCATGTTGATATATTTGAATAAGTACTTGATCGAAGTACTACGATTACACTAGTCAACATTTATATGTGCTTGGTACTTTAGAAGCAGTTTTCGGTTGTAAGGAACCATAGAACGGTTATCAAGGCAAACACCGTTCTTGGTCACAGTTAATGAATCGTTCATTCTACGATAATGTGGATATCCATCTTTTGATATAACCATGAGCATTTTCCATTTTTCATGCAAGGCAATGATCTGTTTGTAGTTCCACATGGACCATGTATCATGTGATCTTGAACACATTGATGTAATTCTGGACAATTTATTGGACAAGGGATTTCAGCAGAAATGACTTTGTTAATATCATCAGGAGTTAGGTATTTGCTACTCAGATGCAAAAAGATGAGCAAGTGTGCATGAGGTAGACCACATGATACGATCCTATCCAGGAAAGAGTATGATCGTTTCTGAATTTGAATCCTCAAGAGGCACGACTCGAATAAATCAGAGAAGAACGCAGAATAAGATAGAGATGGAGGACGCCACAATCTAGCAGATTGATAAGTCAAGTGAAGATTCGCCACAAAGATGTTAATCTTTGATAAGAACCGGAGGCCTAAGCCAAGAACAAAGAGAATCCTCTCTTTAATGAAATCAAATTCGATATATGACTAAAAGTGTCTACAATAGTTTTTGGTACCTCTATATATAGGCACATGAGTTTAAGAAAACCTAAGAACCTTACAAGAAGGCCCAAACCAAAACATAAACTAATTTATAAAAGAAAGCCCAAAGCCCAAAAACATAACTTATTTTCTAAAAGAAAACCCAAATTTTAAAAATATAAATTAATTTCCTAATAACTATCCTTCAAAAGTGCTCCAACCCATGATCTTCATATCCTTTGAATTTCCACTTGCAGTTGCTTGTAGTATCAAGAGTCTTGAATAGATGTGATTTTTCAATCTCTTGCTCCTTGTCCTTGTCATAGGTCCTTTGAATTGTAAATGTTCATCTTCAAGTTCTTCTTGTATGGAATCTAGGGATAGTCTTCTATCATCGTGCTTCTGAAATTCTATAGTATACATGACTACAAAATAAGCACAAAACAATTAGTATATTAGTATTAAATAATTATGATTATAAAGGGATGACTTACATGCAATAGTCTACCCAATAAATGATTTTTGGTTAGATTTGTGAGAAGTTGTTCAAACTTAATCTTGAAGACCCTTGAAACTATATCCGGACAATCTGTTGATGATAACTTTAACTTTATCAATGCTCTAGTAATTTCTGGCCATTTAGGATTGCATGTGAAAGTTATAAAATGATCTGAAAATCCCATATAACTACAAATTGTCATCCCATCAAAATACAGTTGATCCATAAATCTTCTTCTACAAATAAAAGATGAAGGAAGAACAACCCTCTTTCCTTGTTGTGATCCTTGACTTTGTGAAGTGCTGGAAGCTTTACATGTGTTATTATATTTATCAAGCCTTAACTTAGATTGATTATATTTAATGAATGACAATCTTTCGGATTCCATCATGTATATCCATCGATAATGAATTGCTGAAAAAGTCGTCTAGATGTAAGCAAAGTTAGTGCTTCTGACTGTCTTGTTTGTAACCTAAAATAAAACCACTCCCTAATTGTCAGTTTATTCCTTTTGTGGTTGAATCCTGGTCTATCACGATGATTCACATCATGTCTATAACCATCTTCCCCATATGGGAATAGTAAAGGATATTGAAAGCCTAGATAGCTTGTGTGCAATTCATTTATTCTTTGTAATTTGCCAGATTGTTTTTCCATTATGATGTCTCTACCATAAGTCGTATCAACCTCACCAACTATAAGGGCTGTAACTTCTGAAACATTGGGAACATTGTATATCCATCCATCTTTTGTCCTGTCTGCAATAAGTCTCAATTTCAAGTCATCAAATGGTTAGTTTCTATATTTGACCCTTGCCAATCTAAATGATTTGGCATGAACATTGCAATCATCCAGCATCTTCTTTAATTTGCTCACAATTTCCAAATCAATATTATCCTTATTTCTGGCAATAGTAAGAGGTTAAATAAGTACTTGTGTTGTTTCATTTACATTCAATGGAAGAAACATTCATGTACCTTAAAGACTTCATTCTATTTTGAACTTCATTTTCGGTGTCGTAAATATATAGTTAGGCAAACTTTGGAAGCCCACCGGGTACTGGTAAAAGGCTCCCTATTCTATGACAAGATTCACCTTGGATTCGTAAATTAGGCGGTCCTTTTCCATTGTTAAAAGTTTTGTCAACGTTTGCTCTAGGTGATGTAAACGCAAACATCATATTGTATGTTCTAATATGATTTTGATAGTTTTTGCTCTTTTTCGATTCATTGTCAAATAACAGGCGTTGCAAAACAATTGGTGGCTCTTTTAGAATTGGTAGTTGAACTTTACCATTACCGTAACACAAATGGAAAGTCAGATTCACACATCTTCTGTTCTTCTTAATCCTTTCCTCGTACCACATATAGGCCTTACATTCCTTGCATATGAATACTGGATCTCCAATGTCTGCATAGACTATGTATAATAAAATATATGCTTACTAAATGAAGTACAATATAGAAGGAATAAAAGGTTTAAGTATTGAACAAATTCTTATCTCGGATTCATGGACAGTGCAATTTCGTCATCTTGTGCTATAGATTCCTCTTCCATGTCTTCGTTCTGATCAGGTGGTGAATCTGAAAACCTTATTGGTATATCTAAATGATGTTGTAGTTATTTCAACAATCTATAACTTATATACTACAAATTTAGTAAGTACTACCTCTAAGGATATTTTCAATTGGTGGAGTTGTACTTTGATGTACTGCAACATCTTTTAGTACTGGCTGGGATGATGATTGACCTATTGAACTTTGATGAAACTCCAATGAGAACTCTGTTGCAACTTGAAATTTCTGTAGTAGATTTTGACGATGAAAACTCTCATTAAGGAATATTCACTTCATTGCATTAGTTTTCTGTTGAGGTGGTTGAACATTATAATTCCCTGTGATATCATTATTTATTTGAATCTCGCGATTCAGGAAATCCATCATTGTTATATCAGAGAGTGGTATGCAATTTATTTTCCGTTGGTAGTCTTCATCAAGTAGGACTTTATGACTCTTTTCTGTACATTTTATTTTCTTTTCTTTTAGCATCAACTTTCTTTTTAGTCTTGCATTTGCGCAAGCTACATTGGACTCCGTGATTGGATTAGACGTCTTGCCAATTATGAGAAAAAATATTGTTACTAAAATAAAAGCATTGTAGACATTTACATTCCATATCAATCTTTCAAACTAAAACACATTCAAGGTTTAAATTTACGATTTAAAAATTTCTCCTTACCAAATTTAGATTCTTTATTACTACCAAATAGTAAGTAACAATTATGTAGAAATAAAAAATAAAATAATATCAAACTAGATGTTCGAAGAAAAACAAAAATATTAAAAATAGTATGTAATCCATTGTTATTGAAGCTGGAATCCATTTGCACTGAAGAAAATTTGTTTATTGTACCTGAAACTTCATTTACTTCATTTACTTCATTTCTAGCCTTGGTCTTCCTTTACATTGTCTGATATATACATATTCTTCAAAGTTTAAGTTTTTCTTATACTTGAAGCTTTGAAACAAAATATCCTAAATAAGCTTTTCGTCCTGGAAATATGTAAATTGCGCACCAAATTAATTTTATTTATTTAGTTTATTTGATTTAATCCTTTATTATGGAAATGATTGATTGTATAGCATGGGGCAGTTGTACCTCTAAAAGTAATTATGGAATGTACTTCAATCATCCAAATGTCTACATCCATTAATGAAGGTTTTATTTCTTTAATTTTTTTTATAATTAAGTTAAATATTAAAATAATGATGGTTAATGTAGAACCTTCCATTCGAGGAGTCTTGAGTTGTTTCACAATTATATATACTGATAACTTTTCACTTGTGTAAATATCTTTGGAACTTCACCATCCAAATTTTCTGCAATGAAGAATTCTGAGGCCAACGAAAACGATTCTGCAAAATGCTATTCCTTTAAAAATTGGTTCCAGAGTTCAATCTCCTTTGTATCTCCAACATGGGTAAGTTATAAAGTTATGATTTCATCTTTCTTAACACTCATCGTTCGGTTCTTGGTAAAGATTCAACCTTTCATCAAGTTTTCAACTTCTGGACCATAAATAGTTACTTGTTTTTGTAAAAAACTTGTTGCTCGGTATATGTAATAGTTTTGTTGTTTGTAAACATGAATCAAAAATATGACTTTCTTCCATTTTGAGATTGTTGTGTAGAAGTTCGTTCAGTTTGATGAAACTTTCTTTCATTACTGGGGACAACAAATGGAGATGGGTCCAAACTACTTTCGTGATCCGGTAGGAAACTATGTTATGGTTGAATTTGAAGAGTGTTTCATGCAAAACTGAAGCTTTCATATAGCACGTGAAATTTAAATTTTTTATAAATTGGATTATCTATACTAGTTAGGGACCCTATATTGTGGACATTGTTAATTTCAGATTCGCATTTTCAGTTTGTCTATGAAAGAAATAGACTATCCTGCTTACAAACTGGTTCTTAATCCCTAACGACCTTTGTTTTCTTCGAGGTTTTTCACTTGCTTTAAATCCGAACTATTGGTCTTTGAGGTATTATTTTAAGATTCATAATCTCGTGTTTGGCTTATTAAATTTAATTTCATTAATATCAATTTTTAAATTGATGCAGAGATACATTCGATTGGATGATGCATTTGTTATTTTTTGGGGACATGAATTAAACTTTGACAAGATTCACCTTATTGATCCTTGTCAGAAGAAACATGATATTGGTATCCACAGGTTGCAGAATGGAGACTTAATCCTATATATAGGGGTCTTAGAGATGACTCAATACTACACTCTCAAGGAAAACAAAATTATACATATGAATTATGTTGACCAAAATACGTTTTTATTTAAGCTTTTTTCTTCTCAGGGGATTGAGATTGAATATTCTCCTGAATTAGTCAGCAATAGTAATGATTATTTAAGTCTCAGAGGTTATGACCCTGTAGATTTTTACCATTCAATGGCCAAATGCTTATATGCAAATGATGCAAAATCATCTTCACTGGTATCTGATTCTTAAACTTGGATGTTATAGTGCAATATTTTTTCTTCTGTTCTAATTATTACTATGAATTTGTATATTTTTTCAGTACTTGGAATCCGAATTTGCAGCAAAAGCTTTTGTTAAAAAAAGGACACTCTACTTATTGGTTAATGTTGAAAGTGATTGTTGGCCTTGTACAATTCGACGGTCTGGAAGAAGGAACAAAGAATGCTACTTAAGTTGTGGGTGGAAAGAATTCTGCAAGTAGAACGGATTAAAGGAAGGAACCATAATCAGACTTGGTGTAGATAAGGAACTATCCATGTTTATCTATGTAATGGAGATAAAAGTATAGTCCTTGTGCTTCGTCATTTACTTTGTCGCCACAATCAACTACATTTGTATTTTGTAAGTTTGTACAAAGAACAACAATCTTTTTGATATATATATATATATATATATATATATATATATATATATATATATATATATATATATATATATATATTATCGTTAATTATTATTTATCACTAATTATCCTTGTAATAACGTTGCTTATGCTTATATTTTGTATCTCTTTAACTCCTAATGCTCTACCCTTAACAAAAATTAGAGTAAAAAGTATTATGAAAACTTTATGCATAGTTATGCATACAATGATATTATAACCATAGTTCAACCTTCTACACCAACAATCCAATCTTATATATACACACTAAGTTCATACAGTATGAAATTTAATGTGGCACGAAATAATTTCAACGCATTTCCAAAAATAACAGTTAAAATATATATGGTAGTTAGAATATTTATGGGCAATTGTAGAACAAATATACATATTAATAAATAATTACATTTAACTAATAATATTTCATAAAGTAATGTTTCATAAACATAGTTGGTGGATCAAAAATTACAACCATTGTCTATGTAAGATAACCAACTACAACCAAATCCAAATGTACCACAAAACCATTAATATCGTTATGCCTTCCAAAATACAACACACCATCACCAACTTTGACACTACAACTTCAATATATATATATATATATATATATATATATATATATATATATATATATATATATATATATGTATGTATATATATATATATTACTAATTATAAAGATGAGTGGTCCACATTACTACTTCTCCTGTTTCATTCGCTTTTTAGTTTTGGTCCTAGAAAATTCTACACTTGGTATATCATCTAGATGGTCGCAATCAACTTCAAAGTCGAACAACAATTCCTTGGTAAGGGTAACACATAAATCAATACAAGGATCATGATTTGCGGAACCACTCAAAATCAACTGTAACATTTGAAATAGTTTTCTTTATGACATTTATTTTGTGAATTACAAAAGATTCGATACTAACAAAAGTATATATTGTGTATTACCATGCAAATATCAGCTTCCGTATTTTCATCACAACTTGCCTTACCACTGATTTCTTTAATCTGTGGATTTTAAACATAAATTGCTTACTTCATCACAAAAGTAGTATCAAAAGTTAAGTATACAAATAGTTTGAATTCTATATACCTTTCCTGTATCGGGTGCACTTTTAGTGGAACCACCAGACTTTGATTTGTTTGTGGAACCACCAGATGATTTAGATTGGTTTGTGGAACCACATATAATTGTGGGACTTGATTCTTGAATCTATCAATTCCATTCAAGCAACTTCCAATAAATTTAGTATTATGAAAGAAGTACAAAAATAGTTAAAATTACAGATACCTTTTTCGTATGAGCACCACTTATAGTCAAACCAACTGTTTGAGATTGGGTATTGGGACCACATATACCTTTGGGGCTACAATCTTTAGGTTGTCATTTAGGCAAAAGTACACTGTCAAAATTTTGAATCATAAACTACAAAATAGATCATATTACATATACCTTAATTCCATGAGGTGCACTTTTAATCAACCCAATTGTTTTAGATTGGTTACTGGAACCACATATACTTGTGGGTTTGGATCCTTTACCCTGTCATTTGAGTAAAAGTAGTTAATACATAATTTAATAAACAAATTAACTACTAACATAATTCCAAATGAATCTTACCAATTCTGCCTGAGAAATTGTTTCAGCTTCATTATTAGAATCAGATATACCTCTGCCAAAAGATTTGATAACCTGCACATTTAAATCTAAGTTATTACATCATGAAATCCATGAAAAAGAAAACCAATTAAAGAGAAATCAAGAACATGACCTCTTCTCTTTCGGGTCCGCCTTTAGAGTTTGCTTCAGTACTGGAATCACATGTACCTTCACCAATTGGAGTCTTTAATCTACGTATGACTCACAATAAAATAATTATGTTATTAAATATATTTCATTTTCATAAAATTGTTTTGGCTACAGTATAAGAACTTAAACACCTTAAATAAATGAGTTACCATCTTTGTCTCAAGTTTACTTCTAATAGAAGTAATAGTTTCAAGATTGTTTGAAGCTTTCATGACAGATGAAGATTTGTTATTTGGTTGAACTCTAACCTTAAAGCAAGAGTACATTCTAGAAAAACATCTAAATCCTTTGGAAAACATTTGGGATCATCCTCACCATCCTTAAAAAACAAAATTTACACTTTCACTTAGTTAAAGTAATTGACAAACATAGTAATATCACCTCAATCATTTTATTCATCAATTCAACAGTTGATACACCAATCAAGTTATTGTAGTCTTGATCCCATAAAACAAAATTGGTGTAATTGTCTCTATTTGTGACCTGCAATTCCAACTTATACCTACAACAAAGGGTTTTAGTTATCTAATACCATGTTACTGCTTCTAAACATGAACAATATCTAAAATAAAAATACAAACCTAATTCCATGTTTTTCATTATCAAACCCACAGAGAACACACTTAAAAGGACCTACTTCATCAGTCTTCTTCTTGCCGCTATTGCATACTGGATAACACCATCCATCATTACCTATATTAAACCTCACAGTATTTACAACCGTAACACAATATTGTTCCTATATCAAACAAAAACAAAGTTATCACAATACAAAAATATAAATTCAATAAACATGTAACAAAACCAATAATAACTTACTCATTACCTCTTTCATACATGTGATTTCAGATATCGTACGGACAACTGCTTTATACATAAATTTCTCATGTTCACTATACTGGGACGGTGAATTCAATTGGCTACATTCTTGACTCGAATTAACTTCATTGCCAAAACGTCTATAAGTGGAATATTTAAGTCATTATCATACAATATATGTTAAACAATGTCATAGAATCTTAAAATTACAGCAACACATACACTATCCATGGCTCCTTGAATCGAACTAATTCAGCACATTCTTTGCCCATTAACAGCTTTGAACCATTCCAGGAATTTGATATTGACACTGGCCACCGTCCTAAATTAATGGCAAAATCAGCAAAAAAAAACAAACAAACACTGAAATTAAATGGACAAAACTGAACACGGCTTAATCTTAGCCTACGTCAACATAACGACGAGAATATAGGAATCTGGGTCACCCCTCCAATTACTCATAAATTTGAAGTAATATGAATCCCACAACGTACACCTAATGACAGCAGAACGGTAAAGGACACCACCATGGTTTAAAAATATGAAGTCATAAATGCAAACAAAAAAAAAACATACTAAATTATTACTAACCTGAAATCCCTTATATGAAACACAACATTCTTCGACTGAGGATTACACCTCACGTTATCCACCACTCCAATAATATCTAAAAGCAATAATAACAGGTCATTAAAATCATAATCTTTACAGGGTAACTTCCAAAAAACAACATTATATGTACATACCATACACCAAACAGTCTACGTTCAGAAACTGGAGGAACGAAGAAGAAGAAATGCAGAAGAATGGAACATATATTTCAGAATACATATTAAATAAAACCTACGAACGAAACTCAGAAAACACAAACACCAAAAACTCAAACCCAAAAACCAAAGAAATGGTATACATTTAGAAATTGGCGGAACGAAGAAGAAGAAATGCAGAAGAATCAAACCATATATTTTAGAATACTGATTAAATCAAACCAACGAACGAAACTCATAAAACACAAACACCAAACACTCAAACACAAAAACCAAAGAAATAGAATACCTTAAGAAACTGGGGGACAGAGAAGAAGAAATGCAGAAGAATGGAAGCATCCAACTGAAACCATATTTAAAATGCAGAACACGGAATCATCCCGAAGTAACTGAGCTCAGATCATTAATGCATGCAACATCAATCAAATCATGCACAGTAATCCCTCCAACAAATACTCAAACAAGGGGGAAAGTGGATATTACATTTATGAGCAAACAATTAAACGAAATAGTTGTTTGATAACAGGGTTAAATTAGTCCAACAGTGAAATAGTAATAGCATATCACGGGCCATCTTTAAGAGAAGAGAAAGTTACTAAAAAACCTGAAAATTGGACAATTAACAATCATTTAAGTTGGAATATTTGGATAATATAGAGAGGTCATTATTTTCTTATATTTTAGATAATTAAGAATGGTAAGATATCATAGCAGTTAGATTACTGATATTTCAATCACTCTATCATTCCCAATAGAGCTTTTGTTATCCATAATAGCCTTATGCATTTATCCCAAATAATTTCTAAAGCCGTAGTTGTTAAATAAAAGACATATAGTTCTCGGACCCGTGATTGCGCATCTGGTGTAGTGGTATCATAGTACCCTCCCACGGTACTGACCGGGGTTTGATTCCCCGGATGCGCAATGTTCCTAAGTTTTCATATTTTCAGATGTTTTGATAAAATAGAATGTTGTTTTTTTTTAATTCAAAAAATTACTTTTATTTATTAATTACAAAACAAAAATAGTATAAGCCATTAATTAATTTATATATATATATATATTATTTTTAATATAATATCCTTTTATTTTTAAATTGATCATTATAATAATTAACGATTTTTTTTTTCTTAAAATTGATTAAAATTTAAAAGTTTTTTATAATGGTTTAGAAAAAAATGAATTTGATTAGTGTTACGTTCATTTTTATGTGCACTATATTTATTTATAAATATGACTTACAGTCATTAAAAATTATTAATCTATAAATTTGTTAATAATTATCGTTTGTAATTGAAATAGGTTTTAGTATAAGAAAATGATTTTCAGAATGCTTCATTTATGCATTAAACGTCGGTGTGAGAACCTAGAGATAGATGTTAAAAAATTTGAATATACAAAATTATATTATAATATTATGATATTTCTATATATGCATTTTATTATTGTAAGACAATTTATGTTAGTGTGAGAACCTAGAGATAGATGTTAAAAAATTTGAATATACAAAAATATATTATAATATTATGATATTTCATATATGCATTTTATTATTGTAAGACAATTTATATGGGTTCTACGAAGTAAGAAATCACTTACAAAAACATTTTACTCCCAAAAAGTTAGTTTCTCTCAACGTTCTTTTACCTCTCAAAAAAATTGATCGTTTTTGTTTTCTTGAAGACTCAACACTATAAAAGTAATCACCGAGAAGAGTTATACCATATACCCCAACCAATATTATCTTTTGATAAAACAGTTATAAGTGGTGAAACTGTGTAAGGAGAAAGCAATGATAGAAGCCATATATAAGGGAAGCTAATTTCTTTGTAAATTTAATGTTTTACTGTTGAAATATAAAATAGGGGTTTGATTATTGTCTGTTGCTAAAGCTAGAGAAATGTTCTAAGAGAAACGAAATTATAATGAATGATGTCTATTGTGCTGATGATTTTCTTTTGTGTAGAGAAAGTTAAGACCGTTGTACAAAGAAGAGAATTTGATATGAGCTTTGTAATTATAAAGTGTGGGTGAAACTGTTGGATGGGATAAATTGATTTATGGTCGTTATTGTTAGTATTATGAAATTTGTGCAAACAGTGTTATAGTAGAAAATTTGGAGAATGAGTATGATTTGTATGATTAAATAGTTCCTTAGGATCTATTTGCTTGAATTACTTTGATGCACTAAGGTGATTTTACTTATGACATTTATCTTATATGAAAGAAGGACTTATATCTTGCTAAATGGTTTTCCTTGTGTGCTTCCTATTGTGATTATGAATGTATTACAATATGTTTGACAATGCATGTATATGTGTAAAGGTTTCTGGTGTTTGGGTTGTCAAATTAGCTATTTCCAAGAGAAAATGCTAATCTAGGATGAGACCAAGTGTATTGAAGGGAACTTATGATGTGGGACTATCCTGAGCGTAACATCCCGACCGGACATTACAGATTTAAATAATAAAATAAATAAATAGTAGTTAATCGTCAATTAATGAAACTTCATTTCCCAAAACGCGGGAAATTTAAAACTTTATTTCATTTATAAAGTATCTCAAATTAACCTTATAAACTCAATTATAAAATAAATCTGTGTTCATAAACCAAAGGTTACAATATGTAAAATCCATAATAAAAACAACTCTATAAAAATCTCCCATGCTAGCCCATGCTTTGTCTCTAAGTCTCACCAGATCCACCTGCAACATCATCTACTTTCGTGTACCACGTACACGATCATTATCAAACTCAAGCAGATAGGGTGTTTTAATATCAAACAATTCATATATATAACATTTATAAATCCAATGCAAATATACCAAAGGAACCCATGACCTTTGATGTCACACACATGGTCACCACCATGTCAACCGTGTTTTACGTCTTCTGATGAGTCCTCAAGATGTCTTGCTGCCACACCTACCAGCCACATCTGGTAGAGCACGTGCGGGAAACCATGTTACGGATCACACACCGTAACGTCAGGTGGAGTTCCCAATACGAATAACATTCGTAACGTCCCAAGACTACCAAACTCGTCAGCTTAATACTGAGGAGGGCAATCTAACTGGACTCATTTGTACACGCCACAACGTGCACACTCACACCGGCAACACTCGTCAACCTAAGCAACAACTCAAGAGTTCCTCGTGTTCATCCGCCATCCCGAGCCATAACTCAAGAGATGTCATTCCGAGCCATAACTCAAGGAATGTCACGTGCTTAACCTCTATCCAGAGCCACCACTCAAGGGATACGTTCTGAGCCATAACTCAAGGAACACCAGCAAGCCGACCTTTGAAGTATCACCAAAGCCTTGTAGACCACGCACACTTAAATCAAGCAAACCAGAGGCATGATCTCTGCATTATCGCATGGCGCTGCTCTTGAACCGCCAGGCGAAACATGCTTCCAAATCGCCTGGCGGGGGACGCGTACCGCCAAGCGCTAAGCGCCTTTGCACACCCTGCCTCTGTAGGTATCGCCTAGCGGGACTGCTTTCACCGCCAGGTGCCACACTTCCCTGTTACCCATTGGAATCAGCGTTATCGCCAGGTGCCACACTAGTACTTGCGTAGTAGTGGTGTTGGTTTGGATTCAGGCACCATTAGTTCTCATCCTTACTCACATAGTCACTCAACAAGCCCAATTACCATATTTTTTCTTCATAAGAGTTCCTAATACATTACCACCATCATAATTACAACCTCAAGAATTTCTCAATCAAAATATTGCATTAAGATCCTTAGCCACACATAACCTTAAATTAATTTCATGCTTTATACCAATGATATAAACCCAACACCACAGTTAATTAAGAACACTACTAGTACCACTCATAATATGATCTTGTTTATCTCGAAACTTTGGCCTATCCCATGGCTTAACAAATTCAAGCTTATCCATCTAATCTCTTATATATATATATATATATATATATATATATATATATATATATATATATATATATATATATATATATATATATATATATTCTTGAATTCTTACCTCTCACATAACCAGTCCATTACAAGGATTTACTTATTTTATCTAACCAATCCCCCATAGTTACAATTCCTCATTACTTAAAGTCCTTCAATTACCAATATCACCATTAAACCGTATTAACATTTATCACAATTTTTCAACTTAGGTTGTCCTTATAATACCCCTAGATCCTACAATCATATTTCACAAGACCCTGATTAGTTTCAACCACCACAGTACCTCAAAACCCATAAAGCCCACAGCTCTGGTATAGCACCTGACGGCAAGCTGGGTGCCGCCAGGCGATTCCTACAAGCCCAGAAACTCAAAACCTCTCCTTGCACTTGCGAATCTTAACAACACCAAAAATTCTGGTTTTAATCGAAATTATGACCCAATAGGCTGAACTCACCTATTTAGAGTCACGGTCCATTCCTAAATTTCCAATATACGATATTTCATTAACAATTACCAATTAATTTCGTCAAACCTTGAGAATCCCCAATAATCAACCCTAACATTCACATTCATACAATTTTCCCTAATTAATATCCAATTACAACGTAATTACAATGATTCTTGATCCTCAACAATCAATACATATACGAATTCCATTTTTTCCTCAGTTAAAATTGTTCCAGAATCCCAAAAACATCAAAATTGAACCAAAATTGGTTCGCGTCGCCTGGCGGTTAGGGTTGTGCCGCCAGCCAGTTCCTCTACAAGAACCCAGAATTTGCTTAGAAAAGGATGAGTTGCATGGCGATAATTCATCGCCCGCCAGGCAGTTTCTGGAAATTTCCAGAAACACGAGTTTAAACAGAATAGAAGAATTCCATGCATATTCATGTTATATTTATCATACAATTCAGACTTAAACACAAAATAACGCGTAAAGCTCCCCTAACCTGGGTTCCTTTGCTTAAATTTTGGAAATGTCTTTGAAGCTCTTGTGCACCACAAAATAATTCAGCCCTTGTCTCCTTCCAAGCTTGCTTCCAATCCTTGTTATCCTCTCCAAAAATCCAGAATACTCTCCCCTTACAACCCTTTCCTTTGGCAGCACCAAAAACTCTCTCTTTCTTCTTCAATTGGTCACTTAATTAGCTGTTAATGAAGGTTTATGTTCCTAAAACTAAATTTAGCATTTAACTTAGCTTAATGGTCATTCATTGGTTGTCTTAGGATGGTTTTCCAGCCCTCCCTTGGCTGCTAGGGTTTCTGGCTTTTCATATTCATGCCAAAACTAATTCTAGCAAAAATAAAGTTTAATGTGAAACTACCAAGGTTTGAACCCATAACCATGCCAATGTCCAGATCAATGCACAACCATTTAACCAATTCATGTTTTGTAATAATTCTTATAAATATAGGATTATTTTATCCCTCCTCATGGTCCAGCACATTACTAAAACAATAATAATAATGTAAATAACATACAATGGCATACATAAAACTCGAACTCAAGTCCTCTCAACACAATCAAGTACTCTCAACCACTTGAGCTAGTACTTTTCCACGTTATACATGTCAGAATTAAATGCCATAAAGGCTCCTACTACCTGTATTTATTAATTAATTAAATTTCACGGGTCTTACATTCCCCTCACCTTAAAAATTTTGTCCTCAAAAATAGGACTTACTAGGAAACAGGTGAGGATAAGACTTCCTCATGAGATCTTCCATCTCCCAATTCATCTCTTGTGTTGCCTCGTCCCAGAGGACCTTCACTGTCCGGATCTCCTTCCCCCCTGAGTTGCTTGACTTGGGAATCCAATGTTCTCATCGGTCCAACTCCAATGGTTAGATCTTTGCGCACTTGGATATCATCATGGTACAGTACATGTGTAGGATCTGCAATGTACTTCTTCAGCTGTGATACGTGGAAGACATTGTGTAAGTTTTCCAAGTGAGGTGGCAAGCCAATCTCGTAAGCTGCCGATCCAATCCTCCTCATGATCTGATACGGATCGATGAATCGAGGAGTCAAGTTCCTCGACTTGAGAGCTCTCCTAATTCCTGTTGTAGGTGTAACCTTGAGGAATACATAGTCACCTGCCTCAAACTCAAGCAACCTCTTCCTCTTATCTACATAAGACTTCTGCCGACTCTGAGTTACACGCATCCGATCCTGTAGCACATTCACTTTCTTAGTGGTCTGCTATAAGAATTCTGGCCCAAGCACCACCAACTCTCCATCTTGCTGCCAACACAATGGTGTCCTGCATCTCCTACCATACAAAGCCTCATATGGTGCCATTCCTATGCTGGAATGATAACTATTATTATAAGTGAACTCCACCAATGGTAGCATATCACTCCAAGTGCCCAAGTGATCCAACACACAAGTCCTTAGCAAGTCCTCTAGTGACTGAATGGTTCTCTCAAACTGACCATTGGTTTGAGGATGATAAGCTAAGCTCATTTTTAACTGAGTACCTAGTGCTTTTTGCAGCTACTGCCAGAACCTTGATGTAAATCTCAGATCTCGATCAGACACAATACTCATTGGTCTAGTTGTAGTCTCATTTTAGAAGCTTTTAAGAAGAGTTTAGTATGAATATTGTGAGATTTTTGAGTTTGATGTAGAGATAAAGATCAAGGCAAGCATTCAAAGGTTCGGAGGAAGCCATGAGTGAAGTTGAATCAACCAAAAATTGCTTGATAAAATGTAGAGTTGACTTTTACTGAAAGAGTTTACCATAGTTGACTTAGAATTGACTGATTTTCAAGTCCAAATGTCATGGCACTCACGAGGAATGTTTTGGAACATTTAATCACATTTGTACTAACTTTAAAAGAGTTGAAAACTGGTCAAAAGATACATGAGACTCTTAAATCTAGTTTTCACATATTTAGTTCATTTATGTGATTTTAGTTGTAGATAACTTTGATTTATTTGTTTCTTTAGTTTTCACATATTTATTTGTTTGTTTCTTTAGTTGTAGATATTTCAATGTACACCTATCACACTTTTGTTTTCTATATTAGCATTATACAATTATCTCAAATAATTTCCATAATTTATATCATTGAAACAATCTACAAATTTAAGAGTATAAAGTAGCGCATCTGGTGTAGTGGTATCATAGTACCCTCCCACGGTACTGACCGGGGTTCGATTCCCCGGATGCGCATTTTGTCATTATTTTTTTATTTTTGTATTTTGTTCTATAAAATAGAGTATTGTATTTTTTTAATTCAGGAAATTATCATTTATTAATAATCACAAGACAAAAATAGTTTAAATCATTAATTTGTTTTATATATATTATATTTTTTTAGTTTAACATCTACTTATTACCTACTTAAGGTTCAAAATTAATGAATAATATGATTTGTCTATAGGATATCGTAGGGAAAACCCCAAAATGCCCCTCTGAAATAATGACACTTGTACATTTATTGGTTTTAGTGTCATTTCCATTGTCTGCTTCCCGGCTTGTTTTCATGTTCTTCTCCATATGAGGGTTTTAGTGTCATTATATAATGTAGCAAATGTTGCAGAGGTGATGTGAGCTTTCTGTAGACGAAGAGATGGATTAGAATCAGTTTTCTTTTCAGCTTGGCGGGAATACTGTGGATGAATGGATGTGGATCCGGCTTATTGTAAAAAAATTGTTCTTAAGGGCTTTCTTCCTATACTTCTAAGCATCTTTTTATCGACCTCCAAAAATTTTTTAAATTCTTAAAATACTTTTTAACTATTTAAAGAAACTCATGAACATCACATCCCAAAAATATTTTTGGATGTCGATTTCCGAAAGTCAAAATATATAACTTCTGAAAATTAAAATATATCATTGAAAGTCAAAATATATTACCAGAAGTCAATTTCCAAAAATCAAAATATATAACAAGAAATCGATTTCTGAAAGTCAAAAATCATTATCGGAAATCAACTTCTGAATATAAAAAAACATTACCAAAAATCAACTTCCAAAAATAAAAAAAAAATTAAATCAATTTTAAATATTTTTAATTCTTTTTAAAATTTATTTTTTCTAACTTTATTTTATTTTACTTTTTAAAACACGTCTTAAAAATTATAAAATATATGAATTTAAAAAACAGATTTTGACTTTCCTTTATTTATTTATATATATATATATATATATATATATATATATATATATATATATATATTATTTTATTTAAAGTTATATTATTTTAATTTAAATTATTTTTTAATTTCATTTTTTAATTTATCTATTTTATTGATATTATTATAATTATTTTATTTATATATTTTATATTTTATTTAAATTTTTTAATTTTGTTTAAAATTTAAATATTTAATTTTAATCAAATTTTTTAAATTATATATTTTTTTATATTTTTAAATTTAAATTTATTTTTATATAATTTATTAAAAATTTAATAAAAATAAAAAAGAATTAAAAAAATCATATTTAAAATAACATATATAAATAATGAAATTTTAAATTTTAAAAAAAAGAATATATATATATATATATGTATGTATATATTTGTATATGTATATTTTTTTATTTTTTTTAGTTAAAAGTTTTATTATTTTAAAATGAATTTAAATATTAAATAAATTAAATGAAGCAGAATAAATTTTTTATTCTTTTGTTTTTTTATTTTAAGTTTAATATTATTTTAATTTTACTGATTTTTATATTTATATTTATTTTCAGTATATTAAATAAAAATAAAATTATATATATATATATTAATATTTTTTTAAATATATATTAAGAAATATGAAAACATAAAAATAAATCAAATAATAAACTAAAAAAATCATTAAAAGTTAAAAAATATAAATTTTATAAAGAATCAAAAATATTCAAAATAAAATTTGTTTTTTGACTTACGAAAGTCAACTTCCGGAGAATGTTTTTTGACTTCCGGATGTCGACTTCCGGAAATATTTTTTGACTTCCGGAAATCGACTTCCAATGATAATTTTTAACTTTCGGAAGTCAACTTCCAGTGATACATTTTGACTTCCGGAAGTCGACTTCCGGTGATATATTTTGACTTCCAAAAATTAACTTCCGGTGATATATTTTGACTTCTGGAAGTCATATATTTTGACTTCCGAAAGTCGACATAATTTTGGGGGTGTGGTGTCTGCGGATTTCCTTAAATGGTCAAAGGGTTTTTTGGGAATTTAAAGAAAGTTTGGAGGTGTAGAAGAAATTTTGGAGGTTCAGGAAGAAAGACCTTGTTCTTAAACATGGCGATTTTTTATTTCAGGCCCTAATGTTAGAAGTAGTGCTCCATCACTAATTGATACAAGAAGATCAAATAAGGGAAAGAAGACTAGTTAAAAACATAGTTATAGAAATTTAGGAAAATGCAAGATCTTTTTTGGCATTTTGTTTCCAACTTGTACATCTTTAGATGATGTTGGATAATATGAACTTTTTAATATGAATTATGAATCAAAATATTTATGATCAAAATTTATGTATGTGATATTTTTTTTCCTTTTCTAATTTTATAAAAGAAATATAAAAATAATTTTACATTCAAATTACAATAGTTCGAAACGTCATATTATATTTTAGTACATTGAAAATAATGACGCCTTTAAGTGTCATTTTTCACAATAAAATTCTTTTAAAATAAACAAATTACAATAGTTCTAAACGTCATTATTTGTATAGTGAATATGATAGTTTCAACTGCCATTATTTGTGCAGTGCATTAAATGGCGATTGTTGTGCCGTTTCACGCAAGACCACCATATTATACTTTTTTGGCAGCATAATATATATCGGTATGTGGCCCCGCCACATGCGAAAAATATTGTTGTCATAACCGCCATATTATGCAACAAATAATCGTTGTATTTAACACAATCTTTTGTAGTATTTCTTCTTAGAATGGCGAGAGTACTGTAGATGAAGGGATGTGATCATAAGTCTTTTTTGTTTTTTAAATGTTCTGTGTATTACATTGAAATACTTAAAAAAGAGAATTTCATTATTTCTTAATTTTGTAGAAATAGGTGATATAAACAAGGAAGTGTGTAGCCATAATTGCAAGTTGGACCAAATGGTGTGTTTACTAAAACAACAAAAATTTCTCATTGTGTTTTTTTTTCTTTAATGATGGCTGCAACTATTGATTTAGGGGAATGATATTGATTCATGAAGAAGATTCATCGAGTGATTTTGTATCATTTTTAGGTATTTGAGACTAACTTCAACCAAGTAATTTGATCTTTCATTCAAATTTCATTTTATTTAACATCTCCACCTTTTTGTAGTTTTTAAGGTTTTCTTAGTTTTGCTTCTACTTCTTCTTCCCTTTGTCTTTCATAAGGTTAGGTATTTTTCTTCTTATTGTGCTTGTATTTTTTTTTAATATGTTGTTGTTTTCTTATTATGCGTCTCCTTATTTCTTCTCCATTTTCCTTATATTTTGGTGTGTTTACCTGTTATTTAAAATGTTGTTTAGTTGTTGTTGGTACCTTTCAGTCCTCTTTTTCAGGTAAGATTTGTTGGCTTTATTTGTTTTCTTCTACTTTTATTGCGTTTATTTACTTTTGTTGTAAGTTCAACAGTATAAAGAGATTGGTGGTAAAAGGAAAACACTTAAACTTCGGATTAAAATCAATTAGTTGTAGTATGTTAAGAATATGGATGGAAGCAAGCATTTGGAAAAGATTCTCATGGATGATAAGGTACATATGTTTTTTCAAACTTATTATTGTAGATAAAAGTTTTTGTGACTTTAGTTATTTGTACTTTATTAAAATTTTCACATGATTGTATGTGTTGTAGAGTGACCTTATACAGGCTATGGTAAGAAAAAAAATACCTAGTTGCATGGGAGGGTAGGTTGGTAGAGAATGAGACTTATGTCATGCATAATTTTAAAATTCAGAAGAACTAGGCACAATATCAAGTACGTAACGGTGTTTGTAAGCTACTGTTTATTGGTTTTACTGTCGTTAAAGTACAAGCACTTTCCAATATTCCTATGAAAACATTCAATTTTAAAAGCATAAAGGAAATCAGGACGGTGACTTTTGTGCTGATATCTTGATTAGTATCTTAAGTTTGCTTATTTTTTATTGGTATTCTTCATATGTCTTATGTTGATGCTAATTATTAAGCTTATCCATTTAAATGTAATTGAAATTGTGCACAATATGGAAAACGATCCAAACTCTACAAATATTGTCTTTGAATTGTTTGATCTAAGGTGATTAAGATCATTTGTTTGAATTATATTACTTAATGCATATTTAATTATACTTATAGACTAATTTCTAGAGGGTAAATATTATTTATTTATAGTTTAAAAAAAAAATTAACACAGCTAACAATTGGTTATTGAATATTATAATATTTTATATTAAAAGTATGGTCTAGTTCTATTATTCAAATATTAAAATAGATTTTTCTCTTCTGATTTTATGATTTTAGTCGTTGTATTTTAGAATTTTTCACAAGTTTGGTCAACTTTGTAAAAGTATACATTTTTTTATTTCTTTTATTTTGATCCAATTAAATCTTAAACTTAACATATCCATTTAAGGTAGTATTAAGAAATAATTTAATTAATCAACATTTAAAATGAACTTTTGAAAAGAATAACAATTATTTTGAAAAGAAAACATTAACCAAAATTTAAGAGAAAAATTTTTGAAATGATTCTTTTTTAAGTAATTAGTGAAAAGATAAGAGAAGAAAATAAAAACATATTTGAACATAAGATGGAATAGCATATTTTATTATATCAAATTATTGAATCTCTTACGTATTAAAGATATAAATAATAAAATGAATTTTTTCAACAAAGCGCATCTGGTGTAGTGGTATCATAGTACCCTCCCACGGTACTGACCGGGGTTCGATTCCCCGGATGCGCAACGCCCAAGGTTTGTGAACTTTTCACAAAATAGAGTATGATTTTTTTTTAATTCAAGAAATTACTATTTATTTATTAATCACAAGAAAAAAAACAAAAATAGTATAAACTATATATATATATATATATATATATATATATATATATAAATTTTAGTTTTAGTCTTACATCATACCTACATAAGGTTAACAAATAATGGATAATTTGATTGCTCTACAGAGATTAATACTCATAAATAGAGATTAAAGACATCTATGTTATAAAAGAAATTTAAATACAATTTCTGCCTTGAATAAAACTTAGGAGCCTAAGTAAGATTTGCATATTAATCTTAACTTATTTTAAAAATACATTTCTTTATATTGTGGAAAAAGGTCCAGCTCACAAAAATTCCTCGTATAGAATGAATTAGGATTAGAGTTAAATTAGGTTAAGATTAAAATTCAAAGCACATTTTACTCATTAAATGACAAAATACTATTTTAATAAAGACAAATTAAAGATCTAAAAAATAAAGCACAAAATTCATTTCAGAGTTTTGTTTTTAAATTTTTTCGTTTTGTAAATTTTAATAAAAAAATTTACTATTAAAAATTCTTATATTATATAATTTTTTTTGTAAATTTGTTAAAAAAAGTTGTAAGAAAAGACTTTTTTCTATCATTTTTTCTAAACATCTTAACTAAGGTATTTCTTTTGTGGATAATTATTTTATACAAAATTATAAAATCCATAAATATTTTTTACAAAATTTGTTGCGAAAAGTTTTTTATATAAATATTTTGTAAAAAAATTGATAACAATTTCTTACAAAATATTTTTCATCACAAATTTGTAAGTATTTTCTAAAAAAATTAAAATAAAATTAGTAGGAAATATGATTTTTTTAGTAGTAATTTACTTCTAAAATGTTAAAAAAATAATAGTTTTTCCAAGCAAAACTATAATTTTCTGTTTTGTGTTCAATAATTACTATTGTTATTAGAGATGGCAAACAAACCCGTCCCCGTGGGTATTGTCCGAACCCGTTCCCGTTTTGACGGGGAATCCCCGATTTTTTCAATTGGGTATGGGGATGGGGATGGGGATGAATATATCCCCGCCATAATACCCGTCCCCGCCATATCCTCATCCTCATTTAAATTATTAAAATATTTACAATTAATTAAGTAATCCTATATATATATATATATATATATATATATATATATATATATATATATATATATATATATAGGGTTACTTAATTAATTGTAAATATTTTAATAATTTAAATGAGAATGATTTTTATTTTTTATTTCTTCTAAATATTTGGTTTGTCATGAAACTCATTTCGCATCTCCAATATATTTTTTATTTTATCACAACCTTTATGTAATTATGTTAAAATGATGTATGTCAATTAAAAAAAATTTATGTCTAACATTTGAATATTTCTATTATTTTTTAATATTTTTTTATTGTATATTTTCCTTTCACATGAGAATATTTAATACTCTCAATTTAAGTGTTTAATAGCATAAACATTTTATTTACTAGGTAATATAAAAAAAAAAATCTTTACTTATTATTATTAATTTTTGTTTCATTTGAAGAACTCTTTTGTTTCGCTAAAACAATTTTTGTTATTTCTCAACCATTGAGTATATATGTTGATATTTGAAAAGTTTTCTTAGATCTCTAAGATGTTTTTCGTCTTATCATACCCTTAATTATACATTTGTTTTTCTTTGTGCAATTCCTTCCAATAATCTCCAAATTATTTATAAGACACACATTTGTTAATTTTTTTAATATTTTTATTTTTGTTTATTTTCATCATATAGAATATTATTTCGATAAATTTTATCTAATTATTTTTTATTTTCTAACTCATTACAATCATACTTTAATATTTTCAATATAATTGTATAAATAATTTTTATTTACTACAATATAAAAATTTAATGTAATTGTCATGAATATTTTTTTATCACCATCCAACATATATTGGAGTTTAAAAAATACCAGATCTATGATAAAATTTTATTATGTTTATTATTTGTTCTTTGCGTCATTTTTTTATCACACATTGAGTATATATGTTGATATTTGAAAAATTTTCTTAGATCTCTAAGATGTTTTTCATCTTATCATACCTTTAATTATATATTTGTTTTCATTTGTGTGATTCCTTCCAATAGTCTCCAAATTGTTTATAAGACACACATTTGTTAATTTTTTTATATTTTTATTTTTTGTTTATTTTCATCATGTAGAATACTATTTCGATAAATTTTATCTAATTATGTTTTATTTTCTAACTCATTACAATTATACTTTAATTTTTTCACTATAATTGTATAAATAATTTTTATTTACTACAATATAAAAATTTAATGTAATTGCCATGAATATTTTTTTACCACCATCCAACATATATTGTGGTTTAAAAGATACAAGATTTATGTTAAAATTTTATTATTATATTTATTATTTGTTCTTTGCGTTATTTTAATCAAGTGATGTATTATAACTTTTATTAGTATATAAAAAATAGATTCATTATAATTTAAAAAACTGAAGTAAACAAACATTTAAAATATATTTTAATTTAAATATTTTTTTCCTTTTATATTTTTTAAGAATTTTTTTTCCTTTTATATTTTTTTTAAAATATTTTTAAAATTTATCAACTAAGTTTCATTAATGTTTGCAAATTTAATAAATATTTTGGTTCTCATTAAATTTTATTTGGTATTCTAATATAAAAATGTAAACAATTATAATTTATTTCAAAGTATTTGATATCGAAAAAATAACCATACTCCTAATATTGAATATTTGATAATATTATGTTTCCTTTACCGTAATTTTTTATTATTTTATAAAAATTAATTAAAATTAATATTAAAGTAGTAAGAAAACGGGTACGGGTATGGGTACAAGATTATACCCATTTCCCGGTGGGGATGGGGATGGGATAAAAGTTTGATACCCGTTAGGTTTGGGTATGGGGATGTGGATGAACTTTTTTTACGAGGATGGGTATGGGATAGTGAAACCCGTCCCCGCCCCGCCCCGCCCCGTTGCCATCCCTAATTGTTATGCTCGTTGTTTTTTGTTACATTATTTATATCATATTTATTTATTATAAATATAACTTACAATCATTAAAAATAATTAATATAAAAATTTGATAATCATTATTGTTTATAATTAAAATAGGTTTTAGTTTGAAAATTCATTTTCACAACCCTTAATTTATTTGTTAGAATATCTATATATTGCAATAAATCCTTTATCTCACCTAATATCATTTGAGATTTTTGTTTATTTATTTGTATATGTATGATAAATATTTTAGTGTGTGTAATACGTAAAATGTAATCCTAACTTATCATTTGATTTTGGTAAAGCGCTGTAAACTAAAAGATAAGATGTAAAGAATCTTTTTTCTTAATATCATATCATTATCGTATCACAATAGATGGAACCACTTAGGCAGGTGATCACAAACATAATATTTTGTTAGGTTAATTATGTTTTTTATTTTTATGACGCTAAATTAGATTTTATTTTTATCCTAAACTTTAATATATTTTAGTCTCCAAAACTTCAAAAATTGATAAATATAGTTCTTCTAACTCAACTTACTCATATTTTTTTATGTGTTAAATAACATTTCAAGTTAGCATTTATGCTATTTACATAGTTTGATAAGTTCCAACTCAAATGTCAACCTAAAATATCGTTTAACACATAAAAAAATTTAACTTCATTTGGATTAAGAAGACTATATTCATTCATTTGTAAAGTTTGAGGACCAAATTATATCAAAGTTTGAGATATGAACAAATTTCAATTTTGTGTCAAAGTTTAATTAGGAATGGTTGAGATCTAGAGAATACCTAGTTTTAGCCATAAGTAACTAGAATTAAAAAAATATTCACGTTGTATTTTGCAACAATATTATGCATAATAAAACTTGATTGTATCGATCAATAACTAAACCTAGTCTTCTTTAACAAACAAACTAGAACTAGAATATTACGAGTAAATCATCACTACAAGAAAATATATATTTAGAGTCAGCTAAAAGTCAATGCTAATAAGGAAAAGCCAATGTTAAATAGTTGTTAGCATTGGATTTGCATCACATGTATGTGCGACTCTACAACTACGGACATTAATTCATTAGCATAAATTTTTGGAGGGCAACTTTGAGAAGCGTCGACTAATCAACATTAATTCATCACTAATTTCTAAATTTATTTTTCAACTAAAGCGGCTTAGTGTCAATCAACTTCACATTAATGTATTTTTATTCTAAAATTTATTTAAGGAAAAAATACGTTTTTGATCCCTGAAGTTTCACAAAAAATTGCAAATGGTCCCTCACCGAAACTTTATCACCATTTGGTCGTCATAGTTTCAAAATGAGTGGTATTGGTCCTTCTCTTAGGACGACGTTAAATTGGTGAGTGACAAACGACGTTCTACCTCAGCATGAGAGATGTTGATACGTCTTGGTAGAGATCTTTGACACATATTATTATTATTTTATTTTATTTTTACTTAAGTAATACATCAAAACACGTGTTTAACCTAAGTGAGTGAAGCTGAGAGGCAAATGTTTTTTACCTAAGTAAATCGCGAGCACCACTTTACCTAAGTAAATTGCAAGCACCACCATTGTTACCTACGTCAGTCGCGACCACCACCGTTAAGGAGAAGAATCTTCATCGTGCAAGAGAGAAATTGGTTCTAGGTTGCACAGAAAGGTGGTTTCGTTTGGTTCTTGAATCGAAGTGGGAAAGCTTGTTGTCGAAGGGCATTTTGTTCCGTATCCCGTGGTGAATACGAAGTCGAAGGTATGGATTTATTCATTTGAGCAAGGCGTTTTCTTTGATTTTCTTTGATTCATCTAGGCTGTTGTATTTTGGTTTAGCTATGGTTTGTGTTGGTTCCCATTTTTGTTTTATTTCGTGCATTTAAAGTTTCTATTTCTTCCATTTTTCAGAGATGGGTTTTTCAATTGCGTTTTACCACATGGGAAAATTCGAATCCTTTAAAGGAAGGTTTCTGAGATACGAGGGAGGGGAAGAACATGTGGTCCATGGAGTGGATGCTGATAGGTGGTCATATTTTGAGGCATTGTCCATCTTAAAGGATGAATTTAAATATGACGGAATGGTGAAATTGTGGTGGAAGCCTAAAAGAGGTAGGATGGACAGAGATTTGAGGCCTCTGGTAACAGATAAAGATGCACTGGAATTGTCTAACTATGCTGAAAGTAGAAAAGAAGAGGTCCAAATTTATGTAGAACATGTGGTTAGTACCGTTGAGCCAATTGACTTTATTGAATGGACATAGAGTGGTACTGAGGGTGGTGGTGGTGAGGAGGGAGCTGCTGGTCTTAATGACAATGTTGGTAAGGAGGGAGTTGGTGGTCTTAGTGATAATGGTGGTTAGGATGAAATTGCTACTCTTAATGATAATGGCGGTCAGGGGGAGGGAGTTGTTGGTCTTAATGAGAAGGTTGGTAAGGAGGATGTTGATGTTCAAGCTCGAGATCATGATGAAGTTGTTAATGAGGATGCTCACGAACATGCTAGGTCAAATGCTGTTGTGGATGATTTAAATGTGGCTGCTGCTGTGGATGATGCAAATGTAGCTGCAGATGTGGATGTCCAAAGTGGTGATGATAGTGCAGTTGAAAATGGATATGAAGTGTTGGATGAAAGTGAAGAAGAACTTCATAGAGACAATGATGATGGTTTTGGATGCAGTGATACACCATGCAAGAACATAACAGATGTTCTTCAAAGGTGGTCTAATATGAGAAAGAATAGGAGAAAAAGGAAGCCTTCAGCTAATGCAAGTGCTGGTGGTTTTGAAACACTCCAATTTGGTGGAAATCATGACATGGATGCAACATATAGCACAAATGAATTACAAAGCGATGTAGAGTGTGAAGGGGAGGAAGTGCAAAAGTACCCAATGTTTACAGCTAACGATGTGGGAAGAGATTTCAAATTCTGCTTGGGAATGGAGTTTTGTTCCCTTAAAGAGTTTAAACAAGCTCTTAAGGAGTACTCGGTATTGAATGGGAGAGAGGTCGTTTTTCTTAAAAGTGATGATGTTAGAGTTAGGGCTATTTGTAAGAAGAAATGCGGTTTTCTAATTCTATGTAGTAAAGTTGGAGGCAGCCACACATTTCGGGTTAAAACATTGGTTGATTCACATAGTTGTGGGAGGGTATTTGCGAATAGAATGCAAACAAGGATTGGGTTTTAAAAATTGTTGTTGACAAGTACAGAAACATGGGCAAGATGACTGCAAATGAAATTATAGATGACATAAAGAAGACTTACAGTGTTGGGATTAGTAGGTGGAGGGCTGTGAAAGGAAAACAAATTGCCATGGACATTGTAGAAGGGGATGGGGAGAAGCAATATAACTTGTTGTATGACTATGTTGCAGAGTTGAAAAGAGTGTCTGATGGTACAACATGCAAGATTAAAATTAATCATCCCCTACTCACCCTGCAACCATGTTTTGGGTCTTTTTACATGTGTCTAGAGGGGTGTCAGAAAGGTTTCATTAATGGTTGTAGACAATTTATAGGTGTTGATGGTTGTCACCTGAAAAATAGTTATGGAGGGCAGTTGTTAGTAGTGGTAGGGAAGGACCCAAATGACCAGTATTTCCCACTTGCCTTTGCAGTGGTGGAAAATGAGTGTAAGGAGACTTGGAGATGGTTTCTTAATCTCTTGTTGGATGACATTGGGGATGTACAATCTAATCGTTAGGTGTTTATTTCTGATCAACAGAAGGTAAATTCTGAATCTACATATGTTTATTTATGTTCTGTTGTTATGTATCTCAATTTCTATTCTGTTGTTATTTGTAGGGGCTAATGCAAGTGTTTGACGAAATCCTACATGGGGTGGAACATAGGTTTTGTCTAAGACACTTGTACAACAACTACAAGAAGAAGTTTGGAGGAGGGATCCTGATTAGAAAACTCATGATGGGGGCTGCCAAAGCGACGTATTACCAAGGCTAGGAAGCTAAAATGGAAGAGTTGAAAAAGGTGAACCTTGCTGCATATGAGTGGTTAGTTGGTATTCCACGACATTCCTGGTGTAAGCATGCATTTAGTGATATCTTATGATATAATTAAATAAGATAATTATTTTAACATGTATATATAAGTTGTAATTAAGCTTAATTATTAATTTGGTCTCAAATTAGAGAGGACAAAATTGAATCATTTTAAAAAATTGAGAGACTAAATTGAATCAAAATTTCAAATAGAGGGACTAAATTAAAAACAATCAATGTTAGCTTGATACGTGACACAATCGTGACTTCTCACGCGACACTTTTTTTTAACTTAAAAAAATTCTCAAGTTGACAAGTGACACAACCATGATGTGACACGTGGCAATTTAATTTTTTTTTTTAAATAAAAAAAATTGAAAATTCCACAAAATGACATATATCATGTACAAAGACGGTATTAACGTCAACTTAACGTCGGAAACCAAATTAAACTGTTTTAAAAAATTAAAAAATCAAATTGAACAAAAAAATAATAAGGAGACCAAAATAAACCAAACCAACAATCTAAGAACTAATTAAGCCTTAAAGTTAAAAGATCGTCAGTTTACCCTCATCAAAAGTTAATATAATAAAAACTACTTTTTTAAGTATACAATTTAATTCTTCATTGTGTATTTTAACCATACAAAATATTAATCATTTTTATTTTTATAAATATTATAGATATTTCGTAACTATTTATCTTTCTAATTTACTAATATTATCAACATGATAATTTTATCGAGCTATATTTACATTATGAGATAATTTAATATCACACTATATTAATTTAATAATATGCTAAGATATATAGTTTTTACCAATGTAAATATGATAAGTACAAATGCATTTTTTATTAAATAAACTGAACATATGATATTTTTATTTAAACAAGAAATACATTCTAGTTTATGATCAATTATTATTCTTCATTGTTCTATTAATTTAATTCGGTAAATTTATTTTATATTATTACTTTTTTTTTTAATTATTCATCATTAGATAAATATATGAATATAATATTAATGTTTGTAAATAGTGAAAGTTGATGACAAATTACATTTTTTTATGTATATAAATTGATAGGTGTAATAAAATCATATAATAAACCAATTATTTAATTTTTAAAAAGGTACTGTTACTATAAGTTTCTTTTGAATTATGATTATCATTGATGAGTTATTATTGTAAATCTTGACGGACTCTACAAGACAGCGCATCTGGTGTAGTGGTATCATAGTACCCTCTCACGGTACTGACCGGGGTTCGATTCCCCGGATGGGCAAAATTTGCTTTTGTTTTGAAAAATTAACTTGCAATTACGTTTTTGAACAATTCTGCTGCTTTTATTTTTATTTTATTTAATCTCCAATTATGTATCGATCTTGTTTATTTATTTTACTTAATCTTCAATTATGCACCGATCATGTTTATTTTATTTAATTTATCTCCAGTTATGCACTGGTCTCGTTTATTTATTTTATTTAATTTATCTCTAGTTATGCACTGATCTTATTTATTTATTTTATTTTATTTATCTCCAGTTATGCACTGGTCCTATTTATTTATTTTATTTTATTTATCTCCAGTTACGCACTGGTCCTATTTATTTATTTTATTTTATTTATCTCCAGTTATGCACTAATTCTATTTATTTATTTTATTTTATTTATACTCAGTTACACATTAGTCCTATTTATTTATTTTATTTTATCTATCTCTAATTATGCACTGATCCTATTTATTTATTTTATTTTAGTTATCTCGAGTTACACCTTGGTTCTATTTATTTATTTTATTTTATTTATATCCAGTTATGCATTGGTCCTGTTTATTTATTTCAATTAATATATCTCTAGTTACGCATTGGTCCCGTTTAATTTATATGTTTGTTATTATATTTATTTATAATGTTATAATCCTTATCTAATTATTTATTTAAAGTTCTTGCTTTGATTCTTATTTTGTCATTATTTTATAATTAAAAAATAAAAATAAATGTGAAGTGAAAGTATATATTATTTTATTCAGTGAGCTTGGATAGAAGAAAATTGCATGTACATTTTATCGTTGTTTTATATTCTTTGTGTATAGTTTGTACAATGACATGATTTGATAGTCATCACATTTTATGACCTTTGAAAATATCCAAGAGTATGCCAGTTAAGTAAGAGTTAAGTCTAGTTTCAATAAGTTGAGATTAAACCAGTGTCAGAGTGTTTGTATTTGGGAAGTCACAATTTGGTACACTGCGGGATGAAAGGCAGGGACCATGGTGGGGTCTAAGGAAGTTTTACCAAGTAGGTGAATATATGGATAGTTCAAAATAGCGCACTGGACTAGGATATTCATAGGCCAAACTTGGGACTATCCGATACCTGCTCGGCATCGCTAAGGTTAGGTAGTAGTATATATCTCTTTTATGGGTCGGTAAATGGCTAATATTCTCGAGAAAGAAATAATTATGATTGTACCAATATTTTATGAGAAATACTCAACTACCTAATCACTTCCCAAAGGAACTTTTGATGTTCATAATGGATCATCAGAAGTGGAATATGAATCCATATGTCTGGTAAAACGAGATCAAGTTTTGTGGTTGTAGGTCCAAATCTAGGCCCCTAGTGTTTGTATTATTTGTTGAGTTTATTAAGATTGATATTTAAGGCTTATAAAGACCTCACTCCTTTCATATTTTTCTTTCATATGTACATGTTGCATGAGCAGAAGTGGAACCTGCTCAATGAGAGTTGTTCGGGATATTATTGGTGGATCTTCTGAAGATTGACTCATGAATAATTTCTATTAATATCTTTAGGAGATATTAAAAATATAGATAATATTTTATTCTGATGTAAGACTCTTAATATTATACAAATATATATTTTTATAATATTTCATGAACAATTACAGAGATGTAAACTATATATATATATATATATATATATATATATATATATATATATATATATATATGAATATGAAGTTATGTTAAGGAAAATCTTATGGTAAAAAAAATTAATTCCATATCTTTTTTATCAAATAATTATTATTTAGTATAGTAGTCGGGGCGTCACACGAATGAGTTTACAAACCAAATAATTAGAAAAAATAAAAAATAGAATGTATATATATATATATATATATATATATATATATATATATATATAAGGTTACTTAATTAATTGTGAATATTTTAATAATTTAAACAAGGTCGAAGATATGGCGGGGATGGGTATTATGGAGAGGATATGTACATCCCCATACCCATCCTTATACCCAATTAAAAAAGTCGGAGATTCCCCATACCCATACCCATACCCAGTCAATGCGGGGATTCTCCGTCAAAACGGGGACGAGTTCGAGCAATACCCACGGGGACGGGTTTGTTTGTCATCTCTAATTGTCAGTGCCACGTGGCATTGCAATGCCACGTGTCAATATCATTATCAGATGTCATTGTGTTGATTTCGATTTAGTCCCCATATATGTTTTTTTGTTTCAATTTAGTACCTACTTATGTGTATCTGATTTAATAATTTTGACCTAATATTTGATATTTATATTAAAATTTAGTGATAAAAGTCATTTTATTAAGTCATTTTTAATAAAAAAAATTAGTATAACATTCATACCATTAGAAATTTTGGTTTAAAATTAGTAAGAGACAATATTGTTCTATTTTGAAAAAAAAAATTAACAAAACACGAGTACTTAATAAAAAAAGTAATTAATAAAGTAATATGTTAAAAAGTCGTTTTTAATAAAAAATATTAGTATAACATTTATACAAATAATGAATTTGGTCTGAAATTGAGAGAAACAATATAAATATTAGTACTTAGTTTTGTAAAAATATTTATACTTAATTATTTTAATCTTATAAAATATGGATTACAAAAATATTTTAATTATTAAAAAAAATTTGGAACAAAATTGAATCAGATACACATACTTAGGTACTAAATTGAAACAAAAAGACATATATGGGGACTAAATCGAGATCAACACAACGACATATGATAGTGACACTGACATGTGGCGTTGGAATGCCATGTGACACTGACAATGCCACGTGTTACACACAGGGACTTGGTACGTGGCATTTTTATTTTTTTTTTCAAAAAATTTAAAAAAAAAATTTTAAAAAATTTTAAAAAATAAAAAAAATCACAGACTGACACGTGGCATATTGACTAATGACATTAGTCAACTCCGTTTGAAAAAGACCTAATTGAAACACTTCTTCAAAAGTTGGGATGCAATTGACATTTTTTTTAAACCTGGTACCTATTTGACACAGTAACCCCAAAGTGGATATTATTCGAGTAATTATACCAAAAAAGAAAGAGCAAATGAAAAGACAAAAGATAAAACCAAAAAATTCAGTAAATGGATTTTGTCTCCCCATTTACATTTAGGTCATATATAAGATATCAAATATAAAGTACAAATAAGCTAATCCCAAACTTTAATTAGGCCCATGAGACCAATTACAAAAGTTTAAGTTAATAAGAAAAAATCTATATAAATTATTTTACAAAATTTCGGCCGATGTATCTCAACTTTAAAAAAATCATAAAAAATAGCATAAAACTTCAAATATAGCGAATCATATTTTCATTTTTAAGTCATGGAAATTTAGAATCTAATATAATTGAAATTAACCAAAAATAATGAGACAAATTTATGATCAAAACAATGAACAAATATGAAATGAATTAAAATAAATAAATTAAAAAAAAATATATATGATCTAATTTATTATTATTGAAAGAACATAAACTAACAACTAAAAATAAAGTACGTGAAAATTGATCCTTGTACAATAAATTTTAAATGTACTTAAAAAATGTGTCATCACTAACCTATCATTAAGCTATTTATTGGAATATTAATAATAACACCTGTATTCCACTATTGTTGACCATTACTTTTCTTATCAATAGGAAAGACTCCTAATCACAAAGGGAGAAGTAACATTGTCTTTTTCCTTTCCATCCATTTTATGTCAATGTATTCGAATTTGCGAGATGGGGAAGAGATGTGATCTTCGCATATGGTGAAACATTTGCTTTTACAATTATATCCCAAGTATAATTTCACGTGACTATATAAGGCCGTTTACTATTTGATTAGAGTGCCACTAAAAAATTGCATGAGCGGGTGTTAGGGGAATTGATTCTCGCATCCTTCAAATCCATTATCTTTGGAAGTGAACACTAAATACGAAACATAACCATATCATAATAATAATAATAATGTAGAACAATAAAACATGTTCAAGTTGAATGAAAAAAAAGACAAGTTATTAATGTCAAGTCTTTTTAAGAAGAGAAATACAGGAAAAATTCATCACCAATAAAATATGAAAAAAAATTTATATAAATATACGTTATTAGTATTTTTTTTTTCACTCAATGTGAAAATAAAATTCACACTTGGACCCTTAAGAATAAACTGATGGTCCATCCGTTAGCGTTGATCATTCTTTTGCATTTGATAATGCCATGGGGCAGGCAATACCTTAAATGGCTTCTTGTAGAGGTTACAAAATAAACTCTGGTACTCAAATTTCTTTTAGACAATAATTTTTTTTGATTTGTGTTGTGTGTCATATTACAGACCAAATTGACTTATTTAAATTATTTTAAAGTTTATTTTTAATTTTATGAGGAAAAACAGACAATAAAACTACAAGGTTAAATAGGTTAGATATATACTATAGCTTTCACAATATTGGTCTTCAAAGAAATGATGTACTGAGAAAGGTTTAAACTTATTCAAAGAAATGTCCACAATTCAGTATTAATTTTGTCTCAAACAAAATATCCAAAAAGGATGAAGATGAGATAGAAAAAATGTTTGGATGACACAGATGAAGAAGAATCACTTCGAAAAGTTGCCATGACAACAAGTGAACACAGTAAACTTAACAATACAAGAGCAGAGATTCAGTATTAGTGCAAATTTAAAAATCCAATCAATAGAATTGTTCAAGCCACAAGTTTAAACTTCTCTCTTCATCTAGTCAATAACAGTAAGAAAGACCAAATTACACAGCAAAAAATTGTGATAAAAAAGAAAAAAGAAAACAACATTATTCTAAATCGTAACACAACCTGTACACATAGCCTAATTAGCAAACACCATTGTAACTGGAACGTGATAACAGCATCACAAATAAAACTAAAATCGAAATCATATATCTTCCGGAAGTTGAAAACTCTGTGAACCCAAAATCTGGTGAGAGGTGTCCTGAACAAAGACAGCCAAACCACATTTGCTGCTGTTGAATCCTTCCCACAAGGGAAAATTAACTGTTCCTGATACTGTTTTCTTGTGAGAGATGTCTTTGACAGTGCATAGTTTTTCGAGCTTTCTGACAACATAGTCATTGGATACAACACGTCCTTTGTTCTCCCCTCTTGGAACGTCAGTGACCAAACCACTTTCATATAATGCTACCATGACATTAGCGCCACTTCCATCCACCCTAGTCCTCAATGCTCCTGTTAGAGACACTTGCAATGAATCTGGTGCAGGCTTGGTGAAAGTTGCCTGAAACAAACAAAGTTTTGCTTTAAAATGAATGAAAACAGATAAACCAAACTTCTTGCATACATATACATGTTTTTGAGAAAAAAAGACCATGTGATGGTAGTGTAAAGAAAAATGATACTTTGATAACTTTCTCTTTCAACTTGAGGTGACACATTTAGTTGTTTAAATATCATTGTCCTTAGTGTAAAATAGTTTTGCACCACATGTAGTAGACAATTAAACACGACTTTTACTTGATTAGTTGGCATATGTGACATGACATTATACTCATTACTCAATGCCATGTCTAGAAAAAAGCAAATGTGTGCATCTGGAGGCTGGAATTTCAAATTGTTGTTGGTAAGTGATTTTAAGTTGTGTGTGAATGAAATAGTTAGTGATGCTGATGGTTTCAAAGTATGCATTTGATCCAACACCTAATAAAGATGAAAAGAACATGATAACATCTTAATTTGCATTAGGTGAGCAAGTGACATTCCACTTGGTGTTGGGTGGGATGATGCATCGTATTGAAAATAGCATGAAAATTTCGGTTTGGGATCTTGTCTTAAGAGTTTTATAGTTTATCTTTCGTCAGAAGTGATGTTATGGCTTTTAAGACATACTCATTTATCATTTTCTTAGAGAGCGCAACATTTTTTAATCATATAATATCCTTTTTCTCAAGCAGAATGCAAATTTTTTATCACTTTAGTGAATACATTTCTGGCACCTAATTGCAGAGACCTTGGTGCTTGCAGAGTGTATTTAAAGGAATTAAAAAATTGGCAGAAGTAAGGCTAAACAAATGAATGTTTGAAAATGACATTTTAAAGTGTAAATAAGATATAATTAGGGGGTTCTATACATTGAATCAATTACTTACAACAAAAAATCTAATTTCTTTTGCCTGTAAGAATTGGCTAACCAAACAATTGATTCTCCCACATCATATAACATAGTTTTCAATTATGAGCAATCACATTCTTCCAAAACAATTGTCTTCTAAGGTTTTAACACACTCACTAAGAGACATTCAATTAATACAAATTTGGCCATCAATACTCCCAACCTCTTAATTACTCGTTTGTATCTACTGATTATGAATTACATACTCTTAATATATATTATATATGAAGGGTATTGCTGAAACTAAAACTTACAAAACTAGGCTAAATTCATTAGTTGTTTTGAAGTCATTTTCTAACCAAAGGCATAATTTTTACCTCGATAGTTGAAGCAACAAAAGATACGCGAATGCGATAATGTAAAACTACAATTAACGAAACAACTATACAGAAATAGAAAAACTTGGAGAATAACGGCTTTTAAGTTTTATTCTTTACCAAATCTATGAATCACATTAAGATGATATAATCGCTAAAACTACTTACACTTTTCATAAGCTTTCTTGAACGCACTTATAAATTAAAAAGGATTAATATATTGAACGAATCACAAATACTAATATCAACTTCTCTCTTTCAGAAGATAATTTTTACCAATCTTTATCCCAACATATAACCTTTTAACATGAAATTTGTTTCAATCAATACACAAACTTAAATTAAGTTTTGCAAGAAGGAGAAATTAATGAATTTATTTATTTATTTATTTATTTTTTGGATTTGACATAAGGAGGAAATGAACCAAACGCCAAAAAGGTAAGCTAATAATGCAAAACGGGAATTTAAAAAAAAAAAGTGTAACCCCATCTAACCTGAAGGGTAGGAGCAGGAAATCTAGGAGCATTAGTGATGGTTTCTACAAGGGTATTCTCGTCATTTCCGATGCAGTGGGCCTTGCCCTGGACCACAACCTGGGGCGTGAAGATGGTGTCAAGCCCAAGGGCCTCAACATAGGCCTTCTGCCGAACGGTCCACTGGCTCGACCCAAAGGGGTCCTTCCATCCCACGTAGTCCCAATAGTCCACGTGGAAGATCAGCACCACCACCGGCACCTCCAGCTCGAAGTCCCCCCTCCCCAACCGCGACAGCACCAGCTCCGCCTCCGGCGACGTCGCACACCCCTGCGACGAGAACATCTCCACCACCACAGCCCCCTGGCCCCCGCCGCCGCGACTCGATTCCGAAGCGACGTCCGCCGTGCTTACGCGGCGCTCTGCGATGCCGTCGCGGCGGTTGGAGCCCTTGCTGGAGAAGCAGGACCAGAGATGCGGCGCCATCGCGTGGAAATTAGCGGTGGCGTGCCAAAGGAGGGGATTGGTTGAATAACGAGGGAAGTGTTTGCGGAGAAAAATGGAAGCAATGAAAAGAGAAAGAACGATCGATCGATCCAAAGAGAGAGAGAGAAAAAAGAAAGAGAGAATCAAGAGAGAAAGAGTGGCGTGGTGTTATTAAGGGATGTTAGAAGAGCGAGATGGAAATAGAAGGTGGAGAACGAAAGGTGGCGAAGAACATGGGTCACTAAGAATATTAAAATCACTGTAATAAAATTAAAAGTATTATGATAATAATACAAAAATTATTAAACCTTATTTTTTTTTATAAAAGGTGTTTTTCATTAAGTTTTAGAAATAAGATCAATGTAATAATTTGAAAATTATCGATAATAGATTTTTTCCCAGATTAATTCGTTTTTAAAAAATTACTCAAATAAATCACCTCCAACTTGATGATTCCTTCTTTATCATCATTGTTACCATATGATTCTCTTCCCTTATATATATTTTATTTAAAACAAGAAATTAGATGCAATTTAATTTCCAAAAACAAATTGTGGATGTTTTAATATGTGTACAATTGGTTAAATTTTTTTAAAGATGAATTTATTTTAATATACTATAAGAAATGAAATGTTTTGTTTATGTTTATTTGGGTATAATTGTATTCCTTTTGATCTATAAAATATCATAGAGATGAATTTGGCTTGCACACGAGTCTTGGTTAGTTGACTTTACCAACTGACGAAGGTTTCGTTGAGGACACGGTTGTGTCGGTGACATGCACGTTGGGTTGTCAGTGTTAGAAGGGTAAATAAACAAATAAAATAAAAGAGAATATGGTGGTAACAGGTGTCACAGGTCACCAACATAACCAATCCAAGAATACAACGTGGGGCAAAGTAGAAGAGAAAGAGATGACAAGGTTTGTAAGGAACACAAAGTTGTCCCTTTTATGGTGGCCGGTGTGTGGGGACTATAATCTCCTCTTTTCAAGTCTCTGCCAACGTTTTCTTGTTCCTTGTTCTTTCGAATCAAGGTGGAACTTATCTTGAGTACGTAAACAATGCTTAAAAATGACTGCTTCTTCTTTTGTATATCACTAAACAGCCGAGAAAAAACACACGTTTCCTTTACATTATAATGGATACAATTTCTTACAACGGCTTTTGTATTATTTTTTAATTAAAGAGTTTTATTTCTTTTATCAATTTTTTATTTACATCTAAAAGCAACAGTATAAATTTAATCCAAAAAATTACTATATATGACACATTTCTTTATGTTTATTATGTTATGCACTTTCTAGTACTGAAATCCTTCCTGCAGCAGACCTATATTGAAATTAAATTTCCTGAATAGACTTAGTCAATATTTATTTCGGCAAGTAGACCTCTGTGCAAAGTGAGAATTCATTCATGTAGACAATCGAAATTGAAAGTGAATTTATGTTTGTTATGATAAATTGTCTGTTAGAATTCGGCTAAATAAATTGAATTCTAATCGAGATTTTTTTTTTAGTGAAAATATTTTACCATTTCAAATAGTATTTGAGATAATGAAAATTATACAAGACCATCTACTTCTTCTGACATAACAATAATATAACTGCTTATTAGCTGAATTATGTGCAAGGAACAACGTAAAAAACAAATATATATATATATATATATATATATATATATATATATATATATATATATATATATATATATATATATATATTTCTCAATCTCGTATAGAGAAGTGAAAGATGTATAAATACTTGCATGCATCTCTTTACTAAAGTAAATATCATCTTCTTTCTCCTTATAATAATCAAAAAAGAACTTATGATATTTTCATTCACTACACATACATGCATGCAAAGAAAATGACTCTTTAAATTTTCTTCTTATTTGAACGATTTGATAATAACAAATAATGTAAAAATTTTATTTATATATGAGTTGAGAATGACACCG
This sequence comes from Vigna unguiculata, assembly GCF_037176805.1. Lineage (NCBI taxonomy): Eukaryota > Viridiplantae > Streptophyta > Magnoliopsida > Fabales > Fabaceae > Vigna > Vigna unguiculata. The sequence goes on from NC_140802.1 coordinate 29,236,749, forward strand.
TCTTTCATTCACTACACATCAAAGAAAGAATAAAAATGTCTGCTTGGAAGACCAGACGAAATATGAAGACGGCACACGAAGAGTTAAATGACCCATGTAGGACTTTTTTTGTATTTTTAGATCTTTTCACTATAAATTTGTAAAATAGAATCTTTTGAATTTTTTTTTTACAAAATTGAATTAAGTCGTCATGGGGAAGGATAACATTAAAGGTAAAGTTGTCCTCCCAAAATCGATTTCTTATTTTATTTATTTTTTAAAAAGTAATGTCGTTAGGGTTGACATCGATTTCTGTAGATTTCAGAGTGAAGTTGTTGTCTTATATAACAAATTCACTTTTAGTTTTTTTTTTCTTAACGTTGCAGTTTTATTTTTTTTCAAATTTTTCACATTTCAATTATATATATATATATTACAAAATTTTGTTAACAGTAAAAATTATATTTATTTTTTTGTAATTATTTTTTATTGGTACAATAAATTAATTTAATGAAATATATTTGATAATAAAATTGACATAATAAAAATTACGTAATAAAATGACGTAATAAAAGGAAAAATAATGAAAACTAAAAAAAAAAGAAAAATAATCAAAACTGAAAAATTTGAAAAAAGGGAAAACTAATGAAAACTGATAAATTTGAAAAAAATAGGAAAAATATTGAAATCTAAAATATTTGAAAAAAAAGAAAAATAATGAAAAGTGAAAAAAAATAAAAAATAATGAAACTGAAAATTTTGAAAATAAAAGTGAAAAGTGAAGCCGTCTTGTTAGAGGACGACTTTACTTTTCAATTGAAACATAAGTTGTCATCTCCAACGATGACATTGCTTTTAAAAAAAATGAAATTGGTCGGGTGGAGGACAACTTCACACACTTAATGTCGTCATCTCCCATAACGACTTTACCCAATTTTGAAAAAAAAAATCAACCAACCCTATTTTACAATTTTGTAGTCAAACAGACCCTGAAATACAAAAAAGCCCCCATATAGTCTGTCCTTAAAAAGCAACCTCATAGTTTTCGCTCAACTCATCTCTCTCGCTCTACCACTTTTGACTGTATATTTACCTCATTCTCTTACACCTATTCTCGGTTATGGGTTGTCCAAGTTCGTATTTCAGTCTCAACATCAGATTGTTGTATTGTTTTTCAAATGTGTTGTTATATATATGGTTCTTGTTTGGTGCATAAAAGTTAATATATCACATTCTTTAATTTATGTAAGGCCCAATTATTTTCTGTCCCAATGTTTAAGGGTTGTCCCAAAGTCTGTTGGACCTAAGGCTGGCCCATAGGGTGCCCAAAGCCCCTTAAACCAGCCTAACATGCTCAAGCGAGTCAGTCTCGCCCAAGCGAGAGTACCAGAAGTTGCTCCCTGGAACTTGCGCGAGTTGTCGCTCAAGCGACAAGCTCCTGTTTTGAGCAAGAGCACATCTCGCTCAAGCGAGGAGGTCTCGCCTCAACGAGAGAACGCGAAGGCCACTATTCCCACTTTTTGAGCTCTCGCCTAGGCGAAAGGAGCTTGCTTGAGCGAGAGAACCCTCTCACCTGAGCGAGACCTTTCAACCTGAGCGAGAATTGGGCGAGAATGTGCTCTTGTTCTGTTTTCTTCTCTGTTCTTGGATGTTTGCGACATGTTTGGTTGTATTACTATGTTAAAGCATGAAATGAGTGATTTTACATGTATTGAATGGTTTTTGGGCTAAAATCGACGAGTTTATGATCTTGGCATGTAATATGAATGGGATGGTTGGTTACAAAGGTTGAAATGGAATTTGTATGTATAATGACTTTGTGTTGGTTGGAGAAACATGATTTTTTGTGTGGTCAGGACGTAATTCTATGAATCTCTAGGTGAGATCTCATGGTGGTGCCTCATTGGTCAGGACGTAATTCTATGACCCCTGTTAGTGAGAGCTCATGGTGGTGCCTCATGCTTAGGACGTAATTCCACAAAGTTCGTGATGGTGCCTCATTATATAATTTAGTAAGGATTCAAATAAGGATTGCATTCTGACTCTAAAGAGTCAGTGAGTCTCACGTAGAGTGTATTGGCCTTAGATGTTTGAAGGCTAACCTTGTGAGTGGTAGGGTGAAACCCATTAGCAATTGGCTCTACAGAGCAACAGAGGCCACCACAAGTGCAAGCATCCGGTGAATTCGACTAATTATATGTATCCGAATAATCGTGTCTTGAGTTGTAGTGTTTTTTTGGGAGTCTTCACATGCTTAGTTGATGTATGTATCTTTGGCTGTAAAATTGCATACAATGGTATGATTAAACGTTTTTCTACTCTAGCTTACCCTTTCTGCTTGCTTGTATGTGTTGTGTGGTTTTTCTCCTTTTGTGATGATCATCAATTTATTGATGTGAGCAGATGCGAGAACTCCTCGAGGTCAACAGGGTGATGGAGATTCCGCTGCTTAACTCGTCTCGGGTCGAATTTCGCTTATTTTCGAGATTTCCTTTTGGGTTGTGGCCCATGTATTATCTGCTCTCTGAGCATTTATTTTGAATATTGTCGAACTTTTTCTCTGTCTCGTCATTGACATCGTGGTGTGCCTTAGTATTTCATTTTAAGTACTTTGGATATGTGTAAGGAGTGACTTTATACTCCACAACTTTGCTCTTTATGTTATCCTATGTAATATTCCATTTGATTATGTTATTATTTAAATGGGATGTTAGAATTTGGAATTTTGATTTTGGTATGGTAAATTTGTTTGACTTCACATTTATTGTTTGATTTTGTCAGTTTTCCTTCGTGTTTATGTGATCTAGGATTAATTTTACTCAATCGAACTATTTGTTGAAATAAATTGACATTTTCAATTAAGACTACATATTCACATCTGAAATAAAGAATTGAAGTACCAAAAAAAACTTCCACTAACACCCAGTCTGCCAGTGTTTATCTTTCTTCCAATGGTTGCACTTAAATTATTCCTAGAGAATATGCTATATAGAAGGTGATTACTCTCCACACCGTCTGCTTGCAAATTAATATTTACTTTCTATAAACTATATATCATTCATTTTCTTTAGAATAGATAGAGCAATTGAACAAAAAAATTGCATTTCTGGCAAAAGCAAACGATCTTAGTATCTTTAATTGCAAATAAAGTGTGTTACCATTTATCTGTTTTCCTATATTTTATTACTTCATAAAGGACCTACTAAATGATTGAACAAAATTGATATGAACATATTGTCCTGTACTTTTTATACAAGCGTCCACAGAGCAATCTTTCACAGTTACAACTTCCATGCGAACTTAAAATACCCTAAGGATTGTATCCTCCTTTTTCCATAGACACTCTGGAAAACTCATTTCTTTTATCTTAAAATTTTTGTGCTGGAGTAAAATAAAAAGGGAGCACAACTCACTTGTCCACTTTTTCAAAAACCCCTTAACTTCCTCTCCACTTTTCTCTCTCAACTCCCCCCTCACAGTCACTATTCTCCCCTTTTCTAACTCAGTTGCTACCACTCCTTCAAATAGAGATTGAGTTTGAGATAGTTGCGAAGTTCTCCAGAGATCAAATCGAACCTTTCCTTCTTCCATGTAAGTTGAACTTCAAACCTCCGTTTCCTTTTCCTCTTCAGTTTCAAAGTTTCTTGTCTGATTCGGTTTTTGGTCATGGACCTCACCGTCTTCTTCCTTTGTTCTTATTTGTGAGCTCCTTAAGTCGTATTCGTGTCGTGGTACTCTTCCGTTGGGGTTTATTTTTGCTGGGTTAGGATCTGTCAATGTAAGGGAAGCTAGGATTTTAAAGCTTTTTAAGAGTCTTGCATGTTTTTGGTCCTTAATCGGGTTTGAAATGATGGTTTAATGCTTGTGATTGTGTGGAAAATGAACTGTGTGTGGTTTGGATTGAATTTCTGAGTTTGCATGTGTGAGCAAGTTAGAAACTTATTGCTCTTGACCAAGCGAGCAACACTCGCCTAAGCGAGAACACTACAAGAAAAATCGATATTACCGACGGTCAAAATTCGTCGGTAAATCAACATTATCAACGGATTATTGACGATCAAAAATTTGTCAGTAAAATGCTTGTCAATAAAATTTTACCGACGAAAATCATGTTTCGTCGGTAATTACCGACGGAAAAATTCGTCGGTAATTATCAAAAAATTCGTCGGTCATCTTCTTCCTCCTCCCTCTTTCAATTTTTTTTTTCGTTTTTTTTTCGTGGTCGCCGTCGCCGTCGTTGCCACCGTCGTCGCCACTGCCACCATCGCCGCCGCCACCGCCGCCGATGCTGCCGCCGCTGCTGCCGCCGTCGTTGTCGTCTTCTTCTTCTTCCTCTTTCTCCTTCATCTTCTCCTTCTTCCACTTCTTCTCATTCTTCTTCTCTTTCTCATTCTTTTTCTTCTTCTTCTCCTTCTTCTCTTCTTCTTCTTCTTCTTCTCCTTCTTTTTCTTATTTTCTTCTTCTTCTCGTCTCCTTATAAGATGAGATTTGGGTGGGAAAATTTTCGCTTTTTTTACCGATGGATAAATCCATCGATAAATTCGTCGATAAAAAAATTATCGATGGATTTTATCGACGAATTTTGAGTCATGTAAGTATCGACAGATTTACCGAGGGAAAAATTCGTCGCTAATTCAAATTTGAGCGGAAAATTTCTCGCTTCTTTTACTGACGGAAAAATCCATCGATAAATTTTTCGGTAAAAAAATTTGAGTTACAAATGGATTTACCGATGGATTTTTCTGTCAGTAAACGAAATTTGTGTTACCGACGAATTTTTCTGTCGGTAATTAAAATTTGAGAATCCATCGGTAAAAGCCTCGGTAATTCAAATTTACCGACAAAAATATATTCGTCGGTAAAATTCCGTCGGTAATTTCAGTTTTTTTGTAGTGGAATAGTAGAAAACTCACTTTTGCCTCTTCGAGTTGTCACCTTTTGAGCGTAAGGTTACGTATATGATTCAATCCATTTAGAATTTCATTCATCTGTGTTTTCACCAATATTACGCAGGTTAAAATACCTTTTTCGTTCCAATTTTCGTCAAATTTTTTCAAATAAGTCCTAATTTTAGTTTTATGTTCAAATAAGTCCCAATTTTCGTCAATTTTGTTCAATTGGGTCCTTTTTTGCTAACACCGTTTAAATCATTAACGACCATGAACAGTGACTGCCACGTGTCACTTCGTGGTTTTTTTGAATTTTTTTATTTTTATTTATTTTAATTTTTTTAATTTTTTTTTAAAATGTACACGTGTCAACGTAGGAGTGTGCCACGTGTCACTTCGTGTGTTTTTTGAATTTTTTTTGAATTTTTTTAAATTTTTTTTAAATTTTTTTTAAATTTTTTTTAAATTTTTTTTAAATGTCCACGTGTCAATCCAGTAGCGTGCCACGTGTCAAACTCAATGTTCTAAATTCAATTTGGTCCCTATATTTGTTATTTTTGTTCAATTAGGTCCCAATTTTTGTTAACATTAACCAATTTGGTCCCTCTCCAAATTAAAACCAAATTTAATTTTTATATTAAAATTCACAATTTTTGTTAAATATTTTTATATAATATATTAAAATTTACATCATTATAACTTTGATATAAAAATTAAATTTGGTCACATCTTCGATAGGGACCAAATTGGTTAATGTTAACAAAATTTGGGACCTAATTGAATAAAAATAACAAATATAGGGACCAAATTGAATATAGAATATTGACTTTGACACGTGGCACACTATTGGGTTGACACGTGGACATTTAAAAAAATTCAAAAAAAATTCAAAACAATAAAATAAAAAATTCAAAAAAACCACGAAGTGACATGTGGCACGCTCTGAGTTGACACGTGTCCATTTAAGAAAAATTTTAAAAAAATTTTAAAATAATTTTAAAAAATTTTTAAAAAATATTAAAAATAAATAAAAATTAAAAATAAAAAAATTCAAAAAAACCACGAAGTGACACGTGGCAGTCACTGTTCATGACCGTTAATGATTTAAACGGTGTTAGCAAAAAATGACCCAATTGAACAAAATTAACGAAAATTGGGACCTATTTGAACACAAAACCAAAATTAGGACTTATTTGAAAAAACTTGACGAAAATTGGGACCAAAAAGATATTTTAACCTATTACGCATTAGTCTTGGTCCAATTGGGAATAAATAAACACCTTTATTATGCACCTTATATTGCTTATGAGTTATGCTTTTGTGGACATTACTCAAACAACTTATTAATTGAACAATATTAGTCAAACAAGTGTAGAGTTAATTTATATAATTCATCTCCTCATATGCCCACCTTATCTTCTTTATCAATCATGGTTTACTGTAATTGACTCAAACAAGTCCAACCATTCAACACTGTTACTGAAACTTCTCATTTGTTCAATAACAATTCATTACAAAAACAAACAACCAAATACATACCTTCCTACTCAGTACAGGACTGACTTTTACAACACTTCATGGGATTTGTAGCAACTTCCAAACTAATATTACATTAATCAAATCCAAGAAAAGTATAATCCCACTTCAAAACTTAACCCATTTTTCAGAAACCATAAATGACTTTCTTTTTCGTATATCTTTCTCCTTTGTCTTCCAATGATAGCATCTTTTTCGTCGTCATTATCTTCATTGAACCATTTGAAGTAATTCCATCCTTTAAATAGCTCATTGACATCACTCCGCTGCTTACAAAAACCAACAAAGCACAATTCCTCTATGAAAACAAAACAGTGATTGCGAAAAGGATAGCATTACAACTTTAATAAAAATGAAATTAAAATAAAAAATTTGACATTGAAGTTAGGGTAACCCCAAAATTCCTTTTCCACCATTCTCAATTGTTTTAGCCACTCTCAACATAACAATCTTGTAACATTCTAGTCGAATATTACTTATTTAAATAGAATTTAAATCTTACATAAACATAAATCATCAATATATAAATAAACCTTTTTTCCAAAGCGCGTGAAAATTTTTAAATTTCATTAACGCGTCAAAGTTCAAAATACAATAAATCCTCAAAGGTTCCATGTCTCCCATTCATAAAGTAAAGTATCAGAAATACAAAGAAAACAATGATATAATAGTCTCTATGACATCCCCATAGAAATACAAAGAAAACAATGATATAATAGTCTCTATGACATCCCCATACTAGCCCTGCTCCAACACTAAGCAACACCACTTGAAAAATCGTCTATTCCATGTAACAAGTTCCACAATTGTCAACACCCAATTTCGTCTGGGTAACTAAATAATAAATACAATAAAATAAAAATATTTTTTATTAACAATAATCTTATTTTTCTTATTTCTTAGACAACTAATTTAAATATATAATATAACATAACTAAACATTTTTTTAAATAGAAAAGTAAACAAAATAGAAAAAGACAAGACAAATATTTTTATAGTGAAAATGAGTTTTTAAAAGACAAACACAAAAAAAAACATAAAAAATAACTTTTATGATTAAGAATAAGAATAAAAAATAACAATAATAAATTGAAAATAAAAAAATAATTTTTAAATAACCAAAATAGTTTTATAAAATAATTTTGAATTTATAAAAAAATGGAAAAAAGATAACGGTACAAAAAACTATAAAAATATTGTGTTAAAAAAATATTAGACTAATAAGTATATAAAAAATAAATAAATAAAAGATATATATATATATATATATATATATATATATATATATTCTACTAAAGAAAGAAATAAAATTGAAATTAGGAAAAGTAAGAAAAGTTATCTTTCAAAATAATTTGTTATATGTTACCGGTACTCAACTACATCCTTCTTATACTCCCACAATCTAGATTCTCTTCCCATTTCTCTCAACCTCTGCACATAGTTAATATCTTAGACGATGCTAAAAAAAATAGAAAAAGGTCCCAGGATCTCATAGTCTATGATGTTGGTTCCTCGAGTTCTTTTTTTCTTTCTTCACTTCATTAAAGACAGGGTTTTCACACAATACATAACTAGACATTTCTCCTTTATCTACTGTCATCTTCTTATCAAATCATGTCATTGTATAAACTATACATAAAGTATAAAATAAAATAAAATGTACATGTAATTTTCTTCTATCCAAACTCACTGAATAAAATTATATTTACTTTTACTTTACATTCATTTATTTATTTTTTAATTTTAAAATGATGATAAAATAAGAATCAAAGCAAGAACTTTAAATAAATAATTAGATAATGATTAGAATTTTATAAATAAATATAATAATAAAAATATAAATTAAACAGGACTAATGCGTAACTGGAGATATATTAAATTAAATAAATTAAAAAGACTGGTTCATAACTAGAGATAAATTAAATAAAATAAATAAACATGATCAGTGCATAACTGGAGGTAAATAAAATAAAATAAATAAACAGGACTAGTACATGATTAGAGATTAAATAAAATAAAATAAATAAACAAGACCAATACTTAACTAGAGATAAATAAAATAAAATAAATAAATAGGACCAGTGCATAACTGGAGATAAATAAAATAAAATAAATAAATAGGACCAATTAAATAAAATAAATAAACATGACCAATGCATAACTGAAGATAAATTAAATAAAATAAAGGATTAAATATGTTTTTGGTCCCTTAAGTTTCAGTGAAATTTGGAATTAGTCCCTCTTCAAAACTTTATACCAATTTAGTCCTTCATCTTTAAAAATGTGTGAATTTAGTCCTTTTAACCAAATTTTGTTAAGTTTATCTAACGTTTCAAGCGCATTTCATGATAATATTTGAATTATTTACATTGTTTGACACATTTTCGCTTCAATGTTAACTCAAATATTATCATAAAATGTGTTTAAAATGTCAAATAAACTTAACAAAATTTGGTAAGAAGGACTAAATCCGCACATTTCTAAAGATGAAGGATTAAATTGGTATAAAGTTTCGAAGAGGGACTAATTCCAAAATTCACTTAAACTTGAGGAACCAAAAACACATTTAACCCTAAAATAAATAAGTAGGACCAATGCATAACTGAAGATAATTTAAATAAAATAAATAAATAGAACTTGTGCATAACTGAAGATTAAATAAAATAAATAAATATGACTAGTAAATAACTAGGGATTAAATAAAATAAATTAAATAAACAAGACTAGGACTAGTACATAACTGAGAGATAAATTAAATAGACAAGATTAGTGCATAACTGAAGATAAATTAAATAAAATAAAGGAACAAATCAGTACAGATAAATTAAATAAATATAAGAGGATAGTAAATGAAAATAAGTTAAATGGAAGTAAATAAAATAATATATGATTCAAAAAAAAATAAGAGATTAATATAACACCCATGAGTTTATCAAGATTAATATAAAAAAAAGTTTAACCTCATTCCCCCTTACCTTGTTTGATTGAAGGGCACACTAATAGAATTTGAAGAGGACTAGAATCTCTTTGAATCTTTTGCTCTAAACTTTCTCTCTCTATTTTCTCTTTCTCTTTCTCTCTTTTCTTTCTTTCTCTCCTTTCTTTCTCACTTTCTCACTTTCTTACATAACTCACCTTCACTCTCTCTACATTTCTTCCAGGTATTTATAGGTTAGGATAAGATTCCTTTTATTAATGAAAGGTAAGCCAAAACCTTCCAAAGTAATCCATGTAATACATGTGGATGAAGTAATCTTAGCTCATCTTTCTTTCATCCATTTCCAAGCCATGCATGTGCCAACTTGTCCAAGTAATGAATGGATGCATGAAATATAAGGTTATCACTTCTAATTATTCTTATCTTCCATGTATTAAGATAAAACTCCTTTAAATCTCCTTATCTTCTTTCTTTTTCTTTTTATTTCTTTTCTTTTCTTTTCTTTGTTTTTCTTTTTCTTTTCTTTTTCTTTTCTATTTTTTTTCTTCTTATCTCTTTAGAAGATTTTTTTTAATACACACACCTATTTAATAATTTTTTAATTAATATATTTTTACCTAATATTTTTTTTGGGTTAAGTATGTTTTTAATCCCTGAACTTTGACCCAAAATTGGAATTCGTCCATGGTCAAAACTTTGATAAATTTTGGTCCCTAAACTTTGAATATTTTAACCCAATTTTGTTAACTTTGTTTTAGGTTTCGAACGGCTTTCTTAGTGAATATTGAGTCAAGAATGTGTCAAACGACGTAAATAACTATAATATTTACTGAGAAATGCGTTCGAAACCTAAAAAAAAGGTTAACAAAATTGGGTTAAAAGCACTATATTCATTCATTTTTAAAGTTTAGGGACCAAAATTTATCAAAGTTTTGACCAGGGACGAATTCCAATTTTGGGCCAAAGTTCAGGGACTAAAAACATACTTAACCCTATTTTTTTTAATATATATATATATATACATATTTTATTAGTTTTGTTTTATTCTTATTGTTATTTTCAATAAGTAAAAACTACATCATGATAAAATATATTTTTAATATTTAAATTACATCATAATAAAATAAGAAAAATTAGTAAAAGTAGAAGATTTTCTAAGTGTTTTATTTAAAATAAATAATACAATTTATTAAAAGTAAGGATGTTACAACAACTTTGGATTGCAAGGTGCATATATCATGATTTATCTATAATTGAGATAATGGAATGCTGTATGAATTTATTTTAAATTGACGTGTTGAAACAGTTTTAAATTTTCCCGCGTTTTGGGAAAATAAATTATAAATAAATGAGGTTATTCATATATTATCTTTTTTTTTTATTTTAAATAAGTAATTTCCGGTTAAGACGTTACAGTTCATAGCAGAAACCTAGAAACTAGGTTTGTTCAACATGAATCGCCTGACGGCTTTGAAAGCCCGCCACACGGTTTCTAGAAAATTTCCAAAAACCCAACGTAATCATAATTTTGGGAGAAAAATAAGCACTCATGCATCCATTCTATCATGTAATAACAACAAATCAAATCAAAATACAATTGCAACTCCCCTAACCTAGTTTCCTTGCTCCAAGAGTGCTCTTAGGCTCCCTCATTGATCCAAAATCGTCCTTTCTTTTATCTCTATCCATAAGAACCCTCTCTAGCCCTCTTTGCACTCTTTAGATCACTAGAACAACGTTCTTCTAACCCTCATTCAGCTGGTATGCAAATTTCACCCCTTAGTTCACTCTCTTCTCTCTTTCGATCCAAAAATAAATAAAATTATATAAAGAAAAACAAAAATCCCATTAACTAGAGTTAATGGCCATTTAAGATTACACTCCCTCAGTTCACTCTCCTTTCTCTTTCCATCCAAAAAGAAATAAAATTATAAAAAATAACAAAAATTCCATTAGCTAGAGTTAATGGCCATTCAAGATTACACAAGTAATAATAATTATTTGGTTTTCGCTAAGGTTGGAACTCACAATCACACAATTATCAAGCCAATGCATAACCAACCAACCAATTCATATTTCTTAGTAATTCATACTTATCTATGCTTATATCATCATGTTCTACGATCAAGCATACATACCAAACAATAAAACAATTAAATTAACACATAAATGACATACATGGGACTTTAATCCAAGACCTCCATAACAGTCAAGTACTCTCAACCATTTAAGCTAGTACTATTTCTTATCTTCTCTCTCTCCATATTAATTAACTTAGGGATTCCTGCTCACATTTATTAAATAAATATTTATTTATTTATTCAATTTTCCCGAGTCTTACAAACCTCCCCATATTATCACATTGGTCATTCACTCAAGCCTCTAATTAAACCACAAGGGGAGGAGACGCTCTACTTCTGTGAACCCCACGAAGAACATGAACACCCTTCATTGCGAGAGATTGTAGAATTCAACAACCACCACCACCTTTTTGGGGATCAAGAACAAATTGAAAAGGAAAGGAAAAAGACAACGCACACCCAATTCACTAATCAGGGCACAACTTCAAAAGTCTCCCTTAATAGAAGAAAACCACGTCAACATTGTACAATTATGTTTTTACACACCAATTTGTTCTCATTTGACACGTATCCCTTCTCCACTGTCACATCACCACATTCTAAACGTCATATGTGAGAATTTAACATGATAGACCGCATTGATACATTAACCCCAAATTGGGTATTATCCAAGTAATTATTTGTGTATTAAATTTACCTGGATTGAGATTTTTTTTATGGAATGGTGGTTGGGAAGAAATTTTTAGGCAGAAAGCTCTCCGTGGTTAATCACTTGTTAGAAGCTTCCTCGTTCGATATGAAGAATTTTCGCCGAAAAACATGTTTGAGTTTAGTTGTTGAAGATCCTCCTGAAATACCCAACGATACCCGCAATTCTTCACCACAACACGTAAACCTTTAGGACTTCGAATCGAAGTTTCGAATTCAATGCTGTGAAGATCATGCATGGTATTTGGATGTCTGCCTAGAAGATGAATGAATTCTTGCCGACAGCAAAAGACTGTCAACAAGTGATCTAATCCAATTGTCACCAAATCATTCTTGAAATGTATTGGAACTACTAAATAATATTTTGACAAATGAAAGACATTATTGAAACCGTATTCAATACCACGGTAAGGATGACCATATATTTCACCCAAATTGATAGGATCTTGGTGTGTGACAAATAGAACACAAATGGCAATACCTATCCAATTTGGGTCATCTATAATAGCAGATGGGTCCACTCTTACTGATCTAGTTGAATACTGTTTGTTGAACCATTTTGGAATTTGACTTCCAGGAGTAACAATTTCCATCCTAGCTGGCGAAACAGTAGGTTGAAAGTAAACCTGATTAAAGCAAATTTAGTGATACATAAAGAGTGTACACAAGAAAAATGAGAAACGAAAGAAAGGATGGAGTCATCACCTTAAGAGTTTGTGTCATCCAAGGAAAAACCATGCTATAACAGTGTTCCATATCACTCAACTTGGGGCAATCAAAAACGTATAATCCCATGGGGTATCTGCCATTTTTTCCTGTTATTGTTGGAAGCTCAGGCAAATATTTCAGCTGTTTGCAGTGTTCTAAGTTGAAACTTTGAAGATTTGAAAGTTGCTTGATGGTGCTTGGTAGTGTCACAAATTTGTTTCCCCCCAACTTTAGTATTGCCAAACTACGTAAGTTCCCAATTTCATCTGGGATTCGAAGTAGACCGCAGAAGCTTATATCAAGTTCAAACAAACACGGGGCAGAAAAAGAAAAAGAAGACATTAACAGACCAAGTGAATCTTCAGCTTCCAAAGGGTAGAAAAAATGGAAAGGCAACATTAGAAGTTTGTATACAGAGGATGTTGGCAATTGGATAATATTTTTATTTTTATCAACTTTCTCCAAATGCTCTGTGTTCCTTGGCTCCATTAACATCTTACTATTAAGTAATTTTGAACAGCCAGAGACATTTAAGCTCCCAAGAGAACTAATCCCAAAAAGGATATTCAGATTAAGAACGAGATTTTTACAATTCCTCAAATTCAAATGATCAAGTTCTTTTAGAATATCAACAGATGGATCAATCTGCATTATTTGTATACATCCTTCAAGAATAAGTTTCGTAAGATGTGGAATCTCACTAAAGTTTGGCAACCCAACAAGATTTCTGGAGTGACTGAGATCCAACGTTTTCAAATTAGGCAAACACTGTAAGTGAAACATAGGTAAGGATATTTAGGTTTTCCATTAAAAGGGAAAAACATAATAATTTCTTTTATTTGCAACTAGGAGACTAAATGAAAAAAAAAAGTTAACCTTTACTATTTTTTTTGAAAAAGTAAGTTGAATAATTGATCATTTAAACTTACTAAAAATATGAAAAAAAGAATATTACCTGTCCAAAAGAAAATTAAGAAAATCTGGGATGTTGTTTTTGAGACAAAGCAATTTAAAAATCAGATATATATAGTACCTTTTTGCCTTCCCATAATTTTTTGATATTGCTATGAGGCAGGATCAATTCTACAAGTTGATCTAGATGGAAAGTTGATGGCAAAGACATCCAAGAAAAGTTACTCCAATATAGATATTTCAGTTCATTAGATATATAATTGAGAGTTCCAAAACAGTTCACATTGTTTAGAACGAGCAACTCAAGGTGATTCATTTTTGAGAGAGCATCCACTCTTAATCTACTTAGTAGAAACTCGTCTGGATGTTGATCAATAACTATAGCTTCAACATTTTCGGATTCCTGAAGCATTTTATAGAGGAAAAAATCATTACATTATTATTTTTTGATAATTTATAAATTTCTTAAGAATGGTGAGCTAAATTCTATTACCTTATTTACTTTCATGACCTTTTGGAGATCCTTGTAGCTCCACAACCTGTTCCACTTTCTTGGTTCTTTGGGTGATTTTTCTCGGACAATACTCTTACCCAACTCTCTCAACAAGTCATGCATTTGAATATACTGACGTGTACAACTTATGAGTGATTTCTCAATCAAAACTTTCATACCAATGTCAGGATAAAATTGTCGATAGTCTAGAAGTTTCTTCATTGTTGGCTCCCAAGAATGGAAATTCCAATCGGAGAAGAAACAAGCAATATCTAGAAATATTTCTTTCTCTAGATTCTCCAATCCATCATAACTTATTCGCAACACATCCATGATATCTTTGCTCGGATTTTCTTTCATTCTAGTCAATGCACTTCTCCATTCACAAACATCTCGATCGTGTAAAAATGACCCCAATACTTTAATTGCTAATGGAAGACCATTGGCATACTTCAGTGCCTCTAATGTCAACTCCTTGTATTCTTTCCGAATATCGTGAGATTTGAAAGTTTTTGTGCAAAATAATTGAAGAGCTTGAGTTTCATCCAAGACTTCAACATTGTAAACTTTATTTACTCCATAATTTTGTAAGATATGATAATCTCTAGAAATTATGATGAGTCTACTTCCTGCACCTAAATATTCAGGACGCAAACCCAATTTCTCTAATTGTTCAACTTCATCAACATTATCAAGAACTACAAGCGTCTTTAAATGACGTAGTCTGTTTCTTATCAACATGGTTCCATGGGAAAAATTCTGTATCTCCATATTTTTTACTTCATTCATAGCTTGACAAAGAAGTTGCTTTTGTGCACTTGCTGCTCCATAATTACAAAAAATTTTGCTTAAATCATCAAGGTAACAACAAGCATTGAATTGAGGAGAGATTTTATTGAATAATTCAGTTGCAAGTGTGGTCTTTCCTATTCCCCCCATCCCACAAATTCCCACAACGCGAACAATATCATTAGCACTCAGATCTAGAACTTCTTCCAATTGCTTAACACGAGAATGAATGTCAACTAAATCATCTCCAAAATTCCAAATTTGATTACGACCCAATAAGTTGATTACCTCTTCAACAACGTTTTCAATTTTTTCATATTGTTGCCTATGCGTCCAAAGTTCAATCATAATTGAGTGTTTTGTTAAGACTTTTGAAAAACTAAATACAATATATAACATAAACATATGACTATGTGTACTTACTTATTTTGCACATCCCACCCACAACGATCGCAACTTGTTTTGAGAGCTTCCCTCCATTCTTTTACCATTTCCAAGTCATCTTTGAACCTTTCTTCGTGTTCAGCAAAAGCTTTTGCAAACTCTCCACTCTGTTTTCGGACCTCAGAGGGAGTAACATCAAAGAAAATAGGGAGCAAACTTTGACCAGTTAATTCAACCCAATCGACGATCTTTGTAAGCTCTTTCATGCACCATGTGGATGATGCATAGTCCTTTGAGAAGACAACAACGAAAACTTGTGATCCTTCAATTGCGTGCAAGAGCTCAGACTCCAAAAAGTGCCCTTTCTGGATTGTTTGGTCATCTCTGAAGGCAACAACTCCTTTTCTTTGAAGAGCTGCAAAAAGATGATTTGTGAAACCGTTACGAGTATCTTCACCTCTAAAGCTAACAAACACATCAAAATATTTGGTGTGTGATGAAGAGCTGCGTTGACTTTTCCTGCAGGCCATTGCAGAAGGTGAAAACTCTCAGCTTAAGAAGATGTTAGTACTCTCAAGGTGTCAGGGAGAGTAAATTCTTTTATAAAACAAATGACAAAACGCGTAATTAAAAGACGTGCTTGTAGGAGTGTGACTCATCGGAATAATTTCTATATAATAAAAATTCTATTTAATGAATTTGTTGCTAACTTGAATTTATTACCCAGTGTGTTATTATTTTTAAAATACTGCAACACATGCGTCGGATTTCTTTCAGAGTTTCCTTGAAATTATTATAAAATAAATGTAATGAACTATGTACGTTAGTGTCGGCAATCATAGTTGTTTTATAATATGCACATAACTGCTTGAAATACTCCGCCATTTTAAAAAGTATTTGAGATAACGAAATTATAAAAGAGCATCTACTTACTTCTAACGTACCAATAATATGACTACTTTATTAGCTGAATTATGTGCAAGGGACACCATAAAAACAAAAACAAAAATATATATTCTATTTCTCAGTCTCGTGTAGAGAAGTGAAAGATGTATAAATACATACTTGTACCCTATAAATTATAGAAAATAAATTTTGGCATACACTAGATTGAGTTAGAAGTCAATAAATTTTCTATCTTCTCTCCAAGATAATTTCATTGAGAATAATTGTTGAACTTAATGTGGGAGACAAATCATAGTTAGGATTTTTGTTGCCTATTTTTTTTTCTTTCATTTAAAAGAATTGTAATTTTTTTGGAGTGCCTTTTTCAAACACTCAAGCTCTCTATTTTCTTCCACTCATACACTAAAGCCAACTGAATGTGAATACACTATTAAAAAACTCATATTTCTACCAATTTTATTTTGATTTTTTTTTTTGTAGAAAATACTTATAAATTTTGTTATGAAAAAAATTTGTAGGAAATTATTGTCAATTTTTTTGCAAAATATTTTATAAAAAACACTTTTTGCAATAAATATTGTAGAAAATACTTACGAATTTTATAATTTTGTAGGAAATAATTACCCACGAAGAAGTTACCTGTAACACCCCATTTAAATAATATCTTTAATTTAAATGAAATGCCACACAGATAGAGTAGAAGAAACAAATCTGGAAGTTAAACCACTACTCCTTACAATATCCAAAAAAACTAGAAGAAACCAAGACACACCACGATGCCAGATACAAAGTATAATACAAGAACTTGACAGTAGCTATTAAAGTACTAAAGGAAAAAACAGTACATGGGCCATAGCTCTATGAGAAAGCCCAAGACAGTAGAATCCAACCCAGATGGGCTACATAGCGGAACCATCACCTCCCTATTGACCTCGAGTGTTCCTCGCATCTGTTCACATCAATAAATTGATGATCATCGCAAAAGGAGAAGAACCACACACAAGCAATCAAACAAGCAAAAGGGTAAGCTAGAGTATAAAATAGTTTATCATACAGTTATATGCTATTTCACATTCCAATTAGTATATCTCATCCAAACATGTTATGACCTTTTAAACAATACACTAAGACTCAGACTCGACTCATCCGGATACATATAATTTAGTCGGATTCAACGGATGCTTGCACTTGTGGTGGATTTCTCTGCTCACCCCTGAGCTAAGTGTTACAAGTGTTACAATGTCTTAATCCCCCACATACAAGGTTAGCCCTTAATGAGTTTCAGGCCTCCTGCTACTCTCACCACAAGAGTCAGTCTGCTCTAAGCGAGACTAACTGACTCTTTAGAGTGTCAGGATGCAACCTTACCTTGAATCCTTACCAAATTATATAGATGGGGCACCACCATGAACTCCTACTAACAGGGGTCATGGAATTACGTCCCGACCACTGAAGCACCACCATGAGATCTCACCCAGAGGCTCACGGAATTAGGTACTGACAACATAGCAATCATATTCAAACAATCATGTAATATTTATCATGCTTATAAATCTCATGCCAAACTTTATAATCCATCCTCATACATGTTCCATGTTGAATCCATTCCAAATCATCCTTCCCAATCCATGAATATAGAACTGTAATTCATACCGACACCATGCCACTTTGATTACCAACCATCTCATACAAGTCACACAAGGTCATGTTAAACTTATCAATCACAGACCATAAACCATTCTACTCATACCCATTCGACCAACTCATGCTTTTAAAAGTAATTGAATCAATCCACAAGTTCAAGTTAAAGTAAGGAATTAAAATTCTGCAACTATTCTCGCTTAAGCTAGACTGATCTCGCTTAAGCTAGACTGGTCTCGCTTAAGCTAGAAATTCTCGCTTAAGCTAGACTGATCTCGCTTAAGCTAAAATCTATCGCTTAAGCTAAACTGACAGCTTTTCATTGGTTTCAACATGTAAAAACACAAAATCCCAAACAACAAAAATTTAAGAAAATACAAGCACGTTGTATAAAACGTTGGCATCATATTTCATGCTTTAAAAGGGTGAACAAATCAATCATGGGAGCATACAAACATTTAAACAACTGTGCTGTCAATCTCGCTCAAGCTAAGGAGCTCTCGCTCAGGCGATAGGGTCTCTCGCTCAAGCGAAAAGCTTTCGCTTAAGCGAGATTTAAAACATAGAGTACTTCGAGTTCTCGCTCAAGCTAGCCCATCTCGCTCAAGCGAGAGGCCTTCGCTCAGGCGAGCACTCAAAACTAAATGGGGCGAGTTACTGCCATGCTCGCTTAGGCGAGAGCTCCTCGCTTGGACGACAGCTTCCCGTTTGGGCGAGAAACAGCTCGCTTAGGCGAGCATAGCAGATCTCACTTGCTCTCACGCATGCAAAGCCAAAATTCCATCCATAAACAATACACAAATTATTTTCACACCATCAAAAGCACATCAAATCATCAAGAGCACCTAACAGAACCAAAATAGGCACATTATTTATAAAAGCATAAAAAAATCCTAGCTTCCCTTACTTGGAAAGAGCTAGCCAAAAGAATCGTATACCCAAACAGTGAGCACCACAGCTTTGGGAACAACTTACTAAGCTGGAAAAAATGGTAGAACAGAGGAAAACAAGGTTACCAAGAGGGACCCTTGTTGGAACCAAGACAACAATGCTAGAAAAATGGAAGTACGAGATGAGGGATAACTTACATGAAGAAGGAATGAGTTCGAACTAGCTTGACCATGGTGGTACTGAGCCCTAGCAGAGTTGCTGTGAAGAATAAAGATAAGAGTGGGAGCACTGATTTTGGTAAGTGAGTGCAGAATGAAGGACCTTGGCTGCTTTAGGGGCCTTGGCACCCTATGGGCCAACCTTTAGGCCCAACTGATTAAGGTGGGCCTTTAAAAATAAGGGCAGAAAATTGGGACTTACATTACCTGCTAATTAAAATCCAGTTAAAAAAATTACAAAATAATTCCCATACAATATGAGAATTTTTAGTAATGATACCACTTTGTAGAGAATAACTCTTTTCATATTGTTAAAAAACTTGATTCGCCTCTTGTTGTAGTTTTTTTATTTCATGCAATCAGCAATACAATTTACAAATTCACATTTTCCTAACTATTGTACTAAAAAAAGGTTATAAACAGCAATAAAAGATTATAAACAATTATCCTATTAACTACCAATAAGTTAATTCATTAACTACCTATAGGATTCTGACGACTCATGCATTTAAGTTTAATATATACCCAACAATTATATTGCTGATATGCAGATTACTACTTACCGTGCCTAATTTGATGATGGAGAGGTATTTCTTAACCTCTACTAATATAATTTGACTTTGTCCGATTCTAATAACAAGGGTTATGTTGGGTTATATATATTCTTTTTACATATATGGTTTAGTATATCCAGATTATTGTCATTAATAATATTTCTGGAAATGGATCAAATGTCAGTATCATATATACACAAGCACACATATGCATGCATTTTCGACATGACACAAGGTTGTGTTAGTGTCTCCCATCTTTGCATTTCCAACATTCCCTTCCCTAATCGAAAACAGGAAAAAAGAAGAAGAAGCAAAGATGCAATAAAAATAATGCCCATGTAAACGCCACAAATATAGGTTAAATACCATGAATTTTTTACTTTGTAGGTTCTTGCATGAAGAAGATCATTCCTTTCCAACGATTTGTCAGATGATTTTATAGAAATAATATTACCATGTCCATTTATAGAAATAATATTACCATGTCCATTTTGCATAATCAAAATGTGACACCTTGTAGGTTATTGCTCCGAATGTGGACAACACCTACGTACTGGTGTACGGATTTCATAAAAAAGGGTCATTGCATGGCTTCTTTCATCTATCATACGAATTTAGTTAACCATTAATATGAAATTCTCGTGTCAATATTGCTTTGCGTACTACTTTAGAGTAAGTTAGTTGTGGAATAATGGGATTATACGGTCCTTGTACTTCATTTTTGGAGTTATTGCATCAATTCATGAACCATATTTTAATTATTTTTTTGCCAGATTTATTAGCTCCCCTTATTTTTTTACTTTCTATTTTATTTATTTTGTTTGGTATCTATTAATAATATAATTCAAGGTAGCACAAAAGGCAACTTTTTCAATGACCCACAAAAGAAAAACACACATAATTAATTCAAAGGAAAATGATATCTTGACTCTATATTTTGACTCCTTATTTGACTCCATGAGGTGGCATGCACGGGTGAATTTTATTTTTTAAATTAAAAATAATTTTATTAAAACATTTTACTTCAGACGTGGCTTTTAGTGTAGGAGTTGAACCGTTTCTCTTTTCTCATTCTTCCGCGCACTCAGTCGAAAAGAAAGTTTTGACCCTCTTCTCTCCGCACAGTCACCGTTTTTCTTCTCACCGACAAGGAGTGGTTGTAGATGGCGAAGGGTTTTTTGGTCGAAAATTTGAATATTCTTTCCTTTCTTTCCTTTCTCCCCCGCGTTCACTGGTATTTTCTCTTCTCACCCCCTTTTGTGGTCACAGTCGTAGGTTCTCTTGTCATTAGCAACGACAACGATTTTTGGAGGGGTTCATCTGGCGAAGGAAGATAGCAAAAGATAGCACAGTGTGACGGAATCTCTGTGCCGGATAAACCTTGAAAGGCTGAGGGTTTGTTGACGACGGGGTTTGTTGACGTTAGGGTTTTATTGACGACAGGCGTTTGCTGTGACAGGGAGGGCGTTTGCTGTGAAAGGGAGTTGTGACGAAGCGTCTCCTCCATTGTTCAACCACTGTTTTCAAAGGTCGCAGTTCTACGAAGGACGGGGTTTGTAGGAGATTGTAGGTATGACGATTTTTTTTTCCATTTGTTGTCTTAGGGTTTGTTTTAGTGCATCAAGATAATTCTTAGATGATAATAGCCATGGATGAAATTACAAATATGTTGTACCTGCCAATAAGCCTTTTGAGAAAGGGGAACAAATGTGTGTTCACCTCTAAAATGCCTGTAGTCAATACCACCAAAGACCATCTCACCACCCATTTCTTCTGTTGGATCTTGATTTAGCCAAAGAGAGAAAAATTGGTGGCATATTTGCCCTTGTTCTATCATATTATACCTGCATTCACCAATCCGTGAACCTTGAAATTGTTGTGGTTTGTTTCTGATGCTAATTCAAAGGATATTATCATGATTTTCTTTTTCTGCTTTTGTTTAGAATTGTCTTTGTTTCGTATATGGCTGGCATTTAAATGAACTCGGGGGTTTTTAACATTCTGCTGTTTACTTTAGTCAAACTATTGAAATTGTTAGCAGAACTGAAAAGGGAAAAGATTATCTGATTATTGTGATTAATATGTTGCTTTTATATTGCATCTTCTAAAGTTTATTGAACATGTTGAACCAGATGAGTTGTAAGAATGGGTTTGAAGTGTCTGCTGGTTGTTATGTGTGTTTGGGCTTGGTTAGGATCGTTGACTTTTGCAACTTCTGATGATGGGTTGATGAGGGTTGGTCTAAAAAGGAGGAATTTAGACCTTCAGAGTCTTAAAGATGTAAGAATCAAAGATTTCGTTCGTTCTACTGATTTAGGGGATGATAAAAAAATTGTTGTGATGAAGACATAATATATCTTAACAATTATCTTGATGCACAATATTTTTGATGCACTAAAACAAACCCTAAGATACAATACAAACTGAAATTAGTCGAAGTTGTTTTAGAAGATACATACAAACTGAAACTAAGATTGAGGGAAAAAGTTATGGTAAAATATAAGTATCATTATAAAACCTAAATTCTTCCAACTTCCAACAGTAACAGATTTGAATTTTGTTGCTCTAAATATTCATGTTTTGTCAATCTCCTCAACCTTATGAAATGTTTCAGTATTCTCCAATAACTGACTGCTGATTTTAGCTTGCCACACTTCTGAAACATTTGTTCAAAAATGTTTGTAGCATAAGCTAACAAAGGAATACCCTTTTCCAGCATTGATTTCACTTTCTAATAAGCAGCATCTAGTTCACCTCCTCTGCACAACTTCTGCAACTTCTGATTCTCTAATTTTCTATCCAATTTAACACACAGATCCAACCTACCATGTTCTCTCAAAAGACTCTCCACTAAATTGTAAGTGTCAAAATTTGGAAGCAATCCCAAACCCAACATTTCAATCAGCAAATGATAAGCAATTTGATTCCTATATTTTTATTTTGTTTCAATTTTTAATTTTTTTACTAACAATTTGTAGGTTGATTGTTGATTGTTCATTGTTCAACCAAGTACTAGTTTTCTGAATAGGTTGATTAAATCTGTCTTATTTTTTGTGTGATGACTTGTGTGCAAATAAGTGATGACCTGTACAACATTTTTTGCAACAATGTGGTTTGACTCAATTTTTTGAACTCATACTATAGCAGTCAATACGTGTTTTTGGGGTGAATGACTTTGGTTAATATGTGTTGATTTGTAATAAGTGGGTTAAAGATGTTTGATTTGTTGGTGATGACTTTTGTGCACCCAAGTGATGACCTGTGCTGCATTTTTTGCAATCATCTATTGAATCAATTTTATTATCTTTCTTGTTATAGCACTCAATAATTGTTGATGAGGTGATTTACTTTGGTGCATGTGATCAATTTTCAGTTATATTTACTCCTTTGTAGATATGTGTTTGATGAATTTCAATGAACTTGGTATGTTATTTAGGAATTTTAAGTAAGATGTCCAGTAAACGTCAACGCAAATGTAGTCCAGAAGTAGGCAATAAAGGGAAGAAGACGAAGGTGGTGAAAAATGCTGATTAGGTATATTTGGAATCATTAAGTGATTTAATTTTTTTTATAATTTATAATAAATAATATTCTTTTCATGGTGTTATAGGTGCGAATTGTGCATAGGTGCGAAAGCAAGTACATTGTTGAAGTAAACAATGTACTAAAAGACACCTACCGTAAGCGGATTCAGGCAACACCATTTAGATGATGTTTGGAGGTGGACAACGCATTGGAAATAAATTGTCCTTTGTTGAGGGAAGTTTTGCGTAGATGGGTTCCACAAGGGGAATACATTCGTGTAAGTCAGCATTTGGTGGGGTTATCGGTTTATGATGTTTGTATATGCCTAGGTCTTAGTATGGTTGCTAAATGTGTTGAATTTGATGTTGATGTAAGTGGGGTAGTAGGTTCACTGTTTGAGAAGAAACCAATCACCTTGCGAGACATAATTAACAAGATTAAGAACTTAGTGGTTAGTGATGATGATATAGACAATGCTTGTAGGTTGTACTTGTTACTTTGTTTTACTGTATTTTATTTTCCTAGGACCTCTAGGACAGTGAGCAATATGCCTTTCAAAGTCTTAGACAACCTTGACAACTTAAGCGACTATAACTGGGCAGAGTCAATTCATAGTTTTTTTATCTCTGCACTCAATCGTGGATGTAAGGTTGTACGAGAAAAGATAAATACTCGTAGCCTTAACTTAGCCGGATCTGTTGTAGTTTTTCAGGTAATTTTTGTTTTCATAAGCTTTATTTTCCTAATGCATTATTATAATTTTTTGATTTGTTTAACATTGTTATAGGTTTGGGCTGCTTGTCGTCTTAGCTTAGAAGATGTAGAGGGTGAGGTTCAATTCCCAAGATTTCTGCGGTGGCCCTCGGTGAAGATTAGGACACCTAATATTGAGTCTGCTTTTGAAAAGAATAAGGTTTTATTTGAGTTGTCTTCTTTGTATATGTTTGGTTAAATTTGGTTTTATTACGAAATGTGTTTAAAAACAATTTTTTTTTATTTGTAGATTGTGTTTGGTTGGGCCCTTAGTGCAAAATGTCGTTCATATTGAGGACCAATACATTGTTAAAAATGATGGCATTCAGGGTGTTTCTCATTCCAAAGAGCAAGTGGATTTGGAAGAAAAATTTGAAAAACATGAATGGATAATTCTAGACATGAAAGAACAGATAAAGAAGATGCGTGATAAATTTTTTGATGCTCCTGAACCTGACTTATGTGCAGCTAAAGGAAATGATGTTTATGAAGAAGAGGGTTGTCCTTCTGAGCAAAGGAAGTGTGATGAAGGTCAAGGTTGTCTTTCACACCAGAAAAAGAGTCAACAACCTCAGTAGTGTGAGGAAGATGACCAGAAGGACTCTCCCCAGCTTGATCACATCTTAGAAAGAAATGATGCTTCAAAATCCGACCATAATGGAGATGACAAAGCTATTAAGCCTAACACTGAAGGTCAAACTAGTACACTATTTATAGATATGGCTAAATTGTATAAGGATGTGACTACTGCTGTTTGTACCAGGTATGCTATTTTGATTAATAATGTATTCAACGTGAACACACACTAATAGTTAATACTTTAAGTTGCTGCTTTTGACTTTTCAGATCTATTTATGTTGATGTGAATGGTCAAATATTGAGGAGCGATGACTGTCAATGTTTTCGTCCTCGTGGTTGGATTGATAACATGGTAAATTATGAAACTTAAGTTTATATTTATATTGTTATTAAAACCATGTAATGATATAATTATTGTTTTTGTGTTTATAATGTTTGCAGGCTACGACTTCATGTATAAACAAAAAAGGCTGACCGGGAAGATTAGCAGGGTTATATTTAGTCCTTTCTATACAATAAGTTTTTTTTTGCTTTTAATATTTATGCTTAAATTGATGTATAAGTATTGACATGTGTTGTGGTTCAGAATGCAGTTATCCTTGATTGTAACAAAAGAAAGGTGAATAGACATGTGTGGTGTCTAGATGACTACAGACATTACTTGACACGTGATTTGGTTTCAGTGCAGGATATAATAACATCAGATTTTGTGAGTATCCTTACTTGTTAAATGTTGTTATATTTTGTTACAAAATGAAATGTGTTTGTTAATGTTACTTCTATTCAGTTGTTTGCCCCAATGATTTATGCTGAACATTGGTGGTGTTATACTTTTAATTGTCAAACGAAAGAGTTCTTTGTCTTAGATTCACTTGCACACAAATGTCGAAGGTGAAAACAAATTGATAGTCACGTGGTAAGTCCATGTGTGACATTATAAATTTCCATTACTCATGTTTATTGTGTTGACAATATTTAGGTTTGATTTACATCTGTTATAGGTACAAAATGTGGAACACCTTTTTTGTCTCTTCTTAAATGACAAAAAACAATTGAAGCCAACATATGAAGTGCACATTGAAGACGTTCCTGAACAGCCAAATTTGTAAGCACAAATTTAATTCAGTGGCCTATTCATACAAGTTTGTTACGTAATTAGGAAGTTGTCATTAAATGCTTTGGTAACCACTTCCAGACATGATTGTGGTATTATGGTGTTGAAGTATCTTGAGATGTGGGATGGCGCCAAAAGATTTGATGGGAAAAGCATGCCGACTTATACTGATGTGAGTATAATACCCTTGGAACTGTTTACATTTAAGTTGCATAAAGTTATTTTGATATGAACTTGTAATTAAGTAGTTATTCTTTGGTGGCAGGAGGATCTACAACAATTTAGGCAGTAGTACATTTGTGATTGGATTCTTCACCCAGAAAATAAGCATAGGGAGGTTGTCCTTGAAAGATTTAAACCATATTTAAAGAAATAGAAATGTCAATATTTTAGTGTTAATTAATAGCGTAACTTTTAGGTCTTTTTGGATATGGATGACGTGCAAATGAATTGTTAGTTGCACTCCTTTATACATTGTTTAGGGTGACAATGACTAGAATCAATTTTGTAAATTATGGTTATAACAATTAGTTCTGTTATGGATTCAATTTGTGGTTATATATTAAGGTTACATGCAGTTTATTTAGTGATGACCGACTTTCATATAAGTGTGTACCCACTTTATATTTTTCTTACCAGGTAACTGATAATAAGTTGGTTGGTATCCCTGAGTTTGGAGTTAATGAATTAAATTAAATGAGGAACATCATGACTTGAACATGATTATAAATTTTGATAATATGATTCTAATAAAATGCCAAGGTTGTACACCTTTTTGTGAACAACTATATTGTGAGTCTTCAATCCAAAATAGTGACAATGAAAACTGTGAATAATATTAATCACTACTTCTGAAGTTGAACGTCGTAATCTCAGTACAAATACTTTGACCGTGTGAATAAATAAACATGTCATTGACAAACACAAACTCTAATAACAAAAGGTGTTTGGTTATGCCATGTTGATCATCCCAAATGATCCAAAAAATGTCGTTTGTTGTTGATACTAGTTCCTGAAAAAAAAAAACAATTACAATATTAAGCTATCATAAATATAAGGAAAAATTAAACATCTTTGTACTGTAGCATACCTAATGATATGTTCTGGACCAATAACTTGTTGATTACTTTCTATTGATGTTAAAAGTGATAAAAAGCCTGTGCACTGGACATCATAAATCTGGCCATGGTAAAGGGGTAATTAATTATTTCCATTTAATACCATAACAAGATGTAATTATGAAAAGAAAACTAACCATATTGGTTGCGGTATCCCTTTGACCATTCAAAATTTCATTAGTTGATGCATTTGAAGTTTGAAGTTCTCCATCCTAAAGTGCATGTCGACAAATAAAATTAACAACTAGACAGCCTGCATATTAAAAAATGGTACTATGAACACAAAAAATAAATACATACAGTGGCATTTCGAGATTCTTTAATCCTAGCTACCGCAGTTTTTTTTTGCATATCTTTTCTACAATTGATTGCATCCTTGTACCTCGTGGTCGACCCTTTCTTTTAACGTGAATCGGACTTTGTATCGTTGTTTGGTGAACACCACTATTAATTGGAAAATAAATGTGCACATCTGGTTGTTCACAGTTTCCCATAGTAGTGGAACAAGATAACGAAGGATTCCTTGATAATAAGTCTAATTGGGAACACAAGAATTTTGTACCCCTCTCGCTTTGGCATGCAAACTCAGCAATGTCATAGAACTTCTTACACAATAAGTCATACCTATGAATAGTTGGTTCGTCTTTCTTAGTGTAATATGATGCTCTTATCAAAGTATGCCTTCGCAATATGCATTTGCTCCATCAACTCAAAATATACTTTTGTGATACAAATTTTACATCTTCTAAGGCAAGGACCATCAAGCTGTGGCGGCAAAGAACTCCTCTAAACTCAAAAAGCCAACAAGTGCATTCAATGTCTTTTGTCACAAGATCAAATGTAACTTCATTATATTTGTCTGCACTTTGATCTTTCCATATCAACGCCTCTTTAACAATATATTTTGCCTTACCACCATGAACTTCAACACTTTTGATATTACAATTCATCTTACACGTAAGCTCATTTTGCACTTCACCAAACTTCGCATGAGTGTATTCATCTTGAAATTGTCTCTCAATAAATGACTGAGACCCACATGGAAGGGTAGTATTAGCAGAAGCGAAATTTGCTTCACACTCTTTCTCCGCCTTAGAATGAAGGGCGTTGTCATATTGGACAACAAACTGTTGGAGTGTTGTAGTAGAGTTGATGAACTCATCAAAGAAAGCATTCATTCCCTCACTTCTTTATTGTGGACATGCCTGCCCAGAAATGACATTTCAAATAAAAAGGAACCCATTGACGTCTTTCTTCGTAAATAGTGTAAAGCCATTCATTAAGTTGAAGATCATACTTTTCAATGAATTTTGCCCACCCATTCTCAAAATCTTCAGCATTATCTGACTCATATACCAATTGTTTTACACCATGCTTGATTTCCTTGTATTTGGTATATCCTACCAATTTTTCAGGTAGTTTTTTCATGATGTGCCAAAGGCACCAACGATGTTGTGTGTTGGGGAAGACAATTTCAATGACATTTTGCATGGCCTTGCATTGATCAGTGACAATTCCTACAGGGGCTTTATTTTCCATGCATCGCAACCAACTTCGAAATAGCCACACAAATGTACAAGTGTCTTCAGCACATAGAAGCCCACACCCTAATAAAATTAACTTACCATGGTGATTAACACTCACAAATGGTGCAAAAGGCATATCGTACTTATTAGTTAAGTATGTGGTGTCGAAGGACACAATGTCACAAAAATCTGCACATGCAGCCTGACTCCTTCCATCTGCCCAAAATATATTGGTTATGCGATTATCTTCATCAATGTCAATTTCAAAAAAGAAGTCTTTGTTCAACTCCTTCATACTGGAAAAGTGGTTTAATAAAGCTTGTTTGTCACCTTCCTTCTCTAAAGCGCGCCGTTGCTGACCAATATAGTTTCTTGCATCTCTTTCGACAAAATGTAAGTTCTCAAACCCCCCTGCATCACACACTAAAAAACGAAAGCTCTTGTGAATATGCACACCCGCTTCGTCATTTATGTCAAGGGTTCTTTTGGCTTGCATATTCAACTTCCTATTCCCACGAATTAGTCTTGACTTGGATGGACTTACGTCATGATTGTGTTCATGGACCACACTGCTAATCATCCACTTATCTTCTCTTCTAACCACAGTAATGCGCGCAGGACATTGTTTTCTTTGTGTGGGCAGTGTCTTCATTTCAGGTGGTATGGAGGACACACACTTTCCCTCCCGTGAACACACTAATTTGAAGTAACATAATTGATTGTCATCGTCTTTTCTCGAAGTTCTGATTCTTGTTCTGAAACCACTTCTAATAGCGTATTCTTTGTAAAATTTCTTGACGTTGTCAACACTATCAAAATACATCCCAACACACGGAGAAACGACATCCTCAGAGTGCTTTTCGTTGTCTTCCTTATCAATTCCTTCCTCGTCGAAGATAGTTCCACTATCCCCATCTTCTTCTAATAAATTGATGTCCTCCAAACCTATTGCGTTGGTTTCTTGTAAGTAATCCATCTACAAGTAATTCATACAACTCGCTTAGGTTCGAAAAAATTTAACACATAATCATCCAATTTCTAATGTAGTAACATACATAGTACGACAAAGTAATGTTTTATGTCCATTTTAGTAAGTTTCCTTTGAAAAGCATACCACACGACCTTACTATAGAAAATATTAAATGCATTCATTTTTTGACAACGAAAAAAAAATATTGAGTTTTAGGTTTTCTAGCTATGTATTCACCTTCAAACAACGTCTACCACAACAATACTTACCTCGATTCTTTGGACGGGTATATACGAAACTTCTTTGTGGAGGTGCAGAATGTTAGTTTCAACATTTATTGCATTTTGCCATGGTTGGTTTCTCCCGCATTCAAAGCAAATATCTTTTGAAGAAGGAGGTTTGAGGAAGTAAAAGCCATTTAATGATCTCTCTGTGCGGTGGGTGAGCAGCAATGTAACAGGGCATACTCTTTCAAAGAAAGCAAAATGAGCAAGCTTTAAATTTGCCGTGTTGAAAAAGCAATTGAAGGGCATATTACTCATTTGGGGTTATGTTTTAAAGTCTATAAAAGCTTGGTGATGTTACCGATCCTTATACTTGAACTACAAATATGTAGGTGCATTCAATTATCGCACACCACCTTGCTCATTAATTACGTTAAAATATCATTGCCTCACCATTTTTTTTCTCTTTCGTCTTAGGTATTAAGTGGAAAAGTGGAAACCACTGTTGGTTCACAAAATGGATCCTTGGGAGGCTCTTGCTGTTGATGATTCTGTTTTGAAAGAATTTTTGGAACGGTGCAATGGCAACACTACTTTCACCCCTGGCCCTGCTGGACATGCCTAAGCTGTTTTGCTTAACAGAGAGTTAAATGAAACACATAATACACAAGAGTTTTTGAACAACATGGTTGTTGCTAGCCGTGCACGAGATTTCTATAGCAATGGATGGACATGGGCAGAAAAGTTCATCAAACACCACGGTTAACATTTTTTCCTTACTGCAAAACCAATGCTATTGAAGTTTATAGGATAAAATTTTAATTAATTAATATCGCACGATTTCCAGGTTTAGTTGACGACGGAGACATTAAAAATAGGGTTAAGTATGTTTTTAGTTCCTGAACTTTGACTCAAAATTGGAATTCGTCCCTGGTCGAAACTTTGATAAATTTTGGTCCCTAAACTTTAAAAACGAATGAATATAGTCCTTTAAACCCAATTTTGTTAAATTTTTTTTAGGTTTCGAACGCATTTCTCAGTGAATATTAAGCCGAGAATGTGTCAAACGGCGTAAACAACTCCAATATTTATTGAGAAATGCGTTCGAAATCTAAAAAAAATTAACAAAATTGGGTTAAAAGGACTATATTCATTCATTTTTAAAGTTTAGTGACCAAAATTTATCAAAGTTTCAACCAGGGATGAATTCCAATTTTGGGCCAAAGTTCAGGGACTAAAAACATACTTAACCCTTAAAAATATAACTCCACTATCAAAGAGAAAATCAATGAATAGAATGCCTTTTGTGGCTTGTGTTGTCAAAGAGTGCAAACCAAATGACCTCGGAGATATGCTCATCACTATTAAGGTTATTTTTGATTTAGTGATTTTGGTGCAGTCCATTATTTACTTATCGCTTATGTAGAAAATGATTATGTCAGGACCCTACTGATACAGCCAAGGGAAACCTACATAATAAAGTTCTATCAGATCGTGAGTTTGGTAGTGACATTGGTGTTGGCTCTGTATTATTGTTGAAGGAAGTAAGTAAACTATGAAATTATGTTTCTTTATTGTTTTTCCTCTTCATGTACAGTTACTCATAAAACTTTATGAATTTTGATTGAATAGATTGCTATATTCAGACCTTTTGGGTACCTCAAAATCACACTTAGGAACATTGTCAAGGCAAATAACTAATCTTGAAACAAATATATGTTTTTTTTAATTCATACCATGTATTCAAGTCACACAATGTAATCATTTATGACATTAATAGGTTTTCAAGTATGACATAACTCATCCAACTAAAGAAGAAGTTAAAACTTCTATGTTTGTGGTGCGACTTAACTATGTTGTCAAACAAAATGTGGAAGCTAATGCCCATACCAGTATAAATTTCAATCCGAACGCAAATGACAACACAAATATGGGACCCAATTCCGAGCCCAACGTGCAGCCTACTAACACTGCTAATGTGGAGGATATACTGTAGAGGATGGTTCCGCCATCCACCAATATTCCATGTTTTGAGGTTTGGGGAGAGCTCCAAAGTTCAATCTTTTGTTCTGGATAATATATCACTTACGTAACTCATGACTGTTTAATGTCTTCAATTTTTAGGCTATTTATTTTTAACTTTAGTGTTTTTGTTGTTAATTTTAATTTTCATGACACTGTTGGAAGGATCTACTACATCTATGATATTAAATTTATTTTATCACTTTGATATCCATAACTGTCAGTTAAACTTATTATATGATTATCTATGTACTAATAACTGTTAATCACCGATACAGATTTTGCACACCTTCAAAAATTTTAATCTATGAAAAAGGTTTTAGTATGAACCTCACTTATAGTGAACCTCACTTACCCATGATGAAGCTGTGGGAAAATTGTGGTACAAGTAGAACATAACATACATGCCAACACTAACAATAATAAATGGTTATCAATCAAGTATTAAGTGCTGACCCACAATAAACATTTTGCACACCTTCCAAATTCGTGGTCTCTGCTAACGTATATTCAACAAAAAAATATCTTACCAAAGTAGGTGTGTGATTATTGATAAAAGAGGAAAAACATCATAACTCTGATAATTGTAAATAGTGACCATTTCACTATTAAGTGCTGATCTACGCTTCACATTTTGTACACACATATAATCTAAGGTATTTGGGTAAGGGTCTCAATAACTACTCCATACTTAATGAAATATAACACTTTTATTGCGTATATGAAACATAGTGAACAATAACAAACTACGTGTGGGATAATTCATCCACAACTCCAACATGATATTCTTCTTATCTGTATTCAAATTATATGATGACTCAAGAACTATTAAGTAGTGACCTGGTCCAAACAATTTGCACATGTACAAAAAATCTGGTTTGAAATTAGAGTAAACTTTTTTGAAGAACATTAATTTTGGTATGGGCTATTTAGTTCGCAAGTTGTACATCACATAATATATATTAATCAGGTGTGTTATAATTGGTAAAGTATTGAAGACATGATAACTCTCACATTTTTAAATGTAGATCAATCATATATTAAGTGTTGGCCTGTGAACAACATCTTGCACATAATTACTTATTTGTGATCTGTGTGGTAACCAATATTACTAAATTTCTCACCACATACGTATTCACTGTTCACCTGCTATAAACTTTATTTGCACTCAATGAAAATTAGGATGAACAACATTCAGCTATAACTTCACATAAACCACTCACAATTTCATAAATCAATCACTAAGCCAAACAAAAAAATTGTCATAAATCACTTCCACAAAGTCTAAACATAAAAAATACCAAAGTTAGCAATATAAATCCTAACTACAACAAACATAAAATTATTAAATCAACTACTTATGGCGCTTCCTCCCACTAAATGTTGCAAAAGGAGTTCTTATTGCCATACTCTTGACACGTATCCGAGGACCATCCCTTCGTCGCACATACATGTTGCTCTATTCTGATTCTTGTGCTTCCTGATTTGGAAAATGAACTTCTTCCACATGACCCCTCTCACCAAAATCGCCAAATTCAATACAGCCCTTCAGGTGGTTGGAATAAGGTGTTTGCGAATAACCAACACTTAGTTCACCCAACTAAGAAAACTTCATTTTGCCCTCCTGATGCTGGTGTTGGTTCTTCCTCTCAATCATCATTGCATTCAAGTCTACAAGTTCTTTTTGCAATTCCCCAAGCACACTTTCTTGATGTTCAACAGCTTTAATTAAGTCAACTATTTTAGTACCCTTATTTTGACGTCCATATACCTCAAAACCTTCTTTAACGAAGGAATTGGTCAGCTCTTCTGCAGAGGCAGCAACATTTGCAACAACCTGAAACAATTCACAACAACCTTCAATCAGTATAGATGACACATTTTAAAAAAAAATCGAACAACAAAATACCCAACTTACAGTGTTATTTGTCAAACTCCTTTTAATTACATTGTCCCCTGCTTTCATTTCCATCCAATGCAAGATTTTGGGAAACTTGGTTGTGCGCTGACAATCCTTTAAATTCGGAATCAAAAAATGGTCAAAAGACCATAACTGCCACAATTGTAATCAAAATCAGTCAAAACTCATAACCAAATATTTTAAAGTGATCAAACGAGTTTTAAATTAATTTAACATACACTAACTGTAACAAATAAACACATCCAACTACATGGAAGTGTTTGGTACTTTGTTTCTCCATCAAGAACAATTTAGCTTCACAAATACTGCTTGTGAACACTCAATTTCGTCCGGATAAATAAAATTTATTTTAAAAAAAATTTTAAAATGAAAAAAAAGATTTAGTAAATAAAAAGGAGTATAAAAGTGTCGTGTTTTCTACATTTTGGTTTTGGCCCAAATCATATTATTACCTACACCGTTTATATTTTCCTTTTCCACTTTATTTTTGTTTCTTTTACTACTAGTTTCGTTTTAGTTTTATTTCAAACCAAACTTTTCCATTTCTTTTTTAAATTTCTTAAATATACATATCCATTTTCATTTTCTTAACAACCTAAATATTTTTTATGTACCTGCACCATTCGTTTTCCTTTTTTTCACCTTGTTTTCATCCCGTTAAATGCCTAACAAGTTTCTACCATGTTCACACCTATCTTATTTCATTCTTACACCTTTTTTTAATTTTATATGTGAATGAGACCAATGATCCATTACGTTTCTCATTCTCACACCCACCTTTTCTCTCTTCGCATTCTAAAATTCTCCCAATCACACGCTATCACATTGCCACTCACATGTCTTCTCTCTCAACTTATTTTCTAGACCATGCAAAAAGGGCTCTTTTTTTTTCTCCTACACCAGCATAACCTACTAGCTGCAACTCTATCTCACATTGTCACCTCTCCACGTAGATGTCATGCATTAACCATTGATTTCATGCATTAACCTTCATACATCTCCTTCGTTTCAATCAAAAAGTTGTCGTTCTCTTCTTCGACATTGCGAATTCCCTCAAGAATCAACACGCAACCGTCAAACGTCGATCATCAATCTTTCTCTCTTCCAGCACGTTTCCTCTACACCATGAGATCATAATATCATTCAGATCCTTCATTATTTTTTATCAATAAAAACACCGCCAACTCGCGTGGGGATTCCCTCTTCCACTCCATTTTTCCACCCGCACCTGGGTCTTCACAAGTTTAACACTGCATAATACCATACTGAATCATCATCACCTAGATCCTTCACGCAAATCCACCCATCTTCACGGACCCTCATCACGCCACTCACCTTCAAACCCCCACCATCAACCACCTTCATTTTCTTCATTTTTCTTCCTTTGCAGTTTCTTAGTTTTCAGTTCGAACCCACAAAAACAACAGCCTACAATGCCTTCATAGTTTGAACCCAAACCATTTCCACTGGATTCTCGATCCTCCATTTTTCTTCCTACACCATAATTCACTCTAGAGCCATTTTCTCTGCCTTTTCACGCACAACACACGTACATTTTCATCATCTTCCACCGTCGCTATTGTTCTTCACCATTCACAACCCTTCCAAAAGCTACCCCATTCACCATCTCCCCTCCATAACACCACCTATATCTCCCACCTGCAGAAAAACATAAAACAGAATACAAGCACAACAACAATCAATGCTTCTTTACTACCTCCATATTCTTCATCTTCACCATCACACAAACACGTATTCACCTTCTCACCCATAGGTCACCTCATCCACATCCATTTTCTTCTCACGGGCCTCCATTTCACTTTTTTTCAAAACCCATTTTCATCACATTTTTATCCTACACCCACAACCAAATCTGACTAAATAGGGAAAAAAAGGGTTTAGTGCCGACGGAGGAGAGGGTAAGTGGCAGCGCCGATTAGACTCTTGACCAACAAAAATTTGCAACATTGAGGGATGCAACGTTTGTAGGCTTCTGAGGCAATGGCGTTGCTTGGTTGAACAGAGGCGTGCAAGGACGATGGCACGATGAGCGACAACCATGAACATAGCTCGGTGAAGACGACACTATTGGAAGAGGATAATGAAACCCGCATGCCAATCAGAGGAGCGACGACGAGGTGTTGTGATAATCCCGACAAGGCTCCGGTGTTGGTTGACGGTATCGCCGGAGACTGCTGGACTCACGACGGTGGCTGGTACAAGATGGCTCGTGCAAGGAAGAAGATGGAATTGTGAAGCCCTAGTTTTGGTGTTGTGAGGAAGAAAGAAAGAAAGCTTCAGGCCAGAACCCACCATTTCTTCGTGCACCCCTGGTTTTCACTTTTCATACACCTCTTGTATTTATTGGGCTCTATCTTATTTTGCTGTGTGCACTCCCGTTATTATAACCCTGCACCCCCTTATGTTTTGTTTGTTATTGTGTTTACTCGTTGCACCCCATTTCTCACTGCACACCTCACAATATTTTGCTCAATACACCATGTCTTTTATTATTCTGCATCCGTATTGGTTTCATTTTATGTTGGATTCTTTTTATTTTGGACCTTTATTTTGGCTCTTGGATACGTATTTTAAACTTTTCATCAACATCAACATTTTGAAACAAATATCTTTTAAAGAACTACGTAATCCTGATTTCTCGTTTTGAATGAGAATACATAGGACCAAGTTCAATCCTTGTTAGGCCCAAAAATTAAAAAATATTTTTGTTTCTTTTTGTATTATTTGTCTTATTATCTTTTAAAGAACTACGTAATCCTGATTCCTCGGGCGGGTGCAGTAGGGTGCTAATACCTTCCCTACGCGTAACCAACTCCCGTATCCAAAATCTGGTTTTTCGCAGACTTGTTTTATTTTTATGGTTTTCCATAATTTTCCAAAATAACTATGGTGGCGACTCCAAATCTCTTTTCAAACTTGTTTTCTTTTTAGGTTCGTCGTCCCGTCGCGATTCTAGTTGCGACACTGCCAACCAAATACTCGTACACCACTCGACCCCAATTAAATTTCCCAATACTACCAAGGTCATCAACAATGTTGAACAAAATAGAAAAAATTGTTCCACTACGATTGGGCAACAAAAACTCCGAAATTGCTAACAAAACGTAAAGCTTACCAAAATCCTCTAAAAAAGCACTTTAATATGTTTTAAAATGTAATCATATACCATTTCGATATGAACAACTTTGGCAGCTCCAAATAAATTCTTTGAATCACTATTTAACCCTTCCTGGTTTAAATCAATGTTCTCACCAACCACCATCAAACCTAGACCAAGACATACATCTAAATAGGTAAATCCAACAACTTCTGTACTCATTTGAAACCCCCCAATCTTTCCACCCACCTACTAATTAACGGACTCAAAAGATTCCTAGATATTTTCACATACTCTTTCAACTCATCCATCCATCCAAATGGTGTTCCTCGAATAAATGACTTTTTTTCCTTTGTTAACTTCTTATTCAAACTACCAATCAATTTTGTCCGGCATGAATGCCTAAAAAAAATCTGGAACAATAAAAAAAAATTTAGTTATGTCATTTTTATCATAACAAATTTCAAAATAAATTGAATTCCAAAATATATCATACCTTGCGGTCAGCACTGAAATCACTTCCCTCTCTGACTGCAACCATATTTATCACCTGAATACATAATCCCAGGTAAGCACAATGTCAGCACTCAAATTTACTTCCACGTAATTCTTCTCACTTTGAACAACTACCACTCGTGCACAAAAGACTTATCACATATGCAAAAAATGCAGCACAGGTCATCACTTGTGAGCAAACAGGACATCATCAATAAATCATACAAGTTTAATCCAGTTGGATATGAAACCACATGAAAGAAATAACTACAAACCAACGCATATTACCCATACTTAATCAACCCATAATCAACTATTGACTGGTATGACATGAAAGATAAAAAAATTGAGTCATACCACATGCTTCCAAAAAATTCAACACAGGTCATCACTTGTGAGCAAACAGGTCACCATCAATAAATCATACAAGTTTAATCCACTTGGGTATGAAACCACATGAAAGAAATAAC
This sequence comes from Vigna unguiculata, assembly GCF_037176805.1. Classification (NCBI taxonomy): domain Eukaryota; kingdom Viridiplantae; phylum Streptophyta; class Magnoliopsida; order Fabales; family Fabaceae; genus Vigna; species Vigna unguiculata. The sequence goes on from NC_140802.1 coordinate 29,274,211, forward strand.
TACAAATCAACACATATTACCTATACTTAATCAACCCATAATCAACTATTGACTGGTATGACATGAAAGATAAAAAAAATTGAGTCATACCACATGCTTCCAAAAAATTCAACACAGATCATCATTTGTGAGCAAACAAGTCATCACTCATACATCATACAAGTGTAATCAACTTAGCTATGAAACCACATCAAAGAGATAATTACAAATTAACTCAGATTATCCAAAGTGAATCACTTAATAATCAATTATTGACTAATATAATATGGAAGTTCAAAAAATTGAGTTAAACAACATGATTGCAAAAAATGCAGCACATGTCATCACTTGGATGCACACATGTCATCACCAACAAATCAGACATGTTTAACCCACTTGGGTATGAAACCACATGAAAGAAATTATTACAAATCAACACATATTACCCAAAGTGAATCACCCCATAATCAACTATTGACTACTATAGTATGAGTTCAAAAAATTGAGTCAAACCACGTTATTGCACAAAATGCAGCACAGGTCATCACAAAAAAATTAGAGAAATTTGATCAACATAGTCAGAAAACTAGTATTCATGCACCTATCAAAGCACCAAAATCACATAAACGAACAAATAACCCAAACTTACCAACCACCGCCTGAATTGAACAATTGAAAACACCAAAAACCCAAACTTCGCAAGGTTTGTCTTTTCCCTTTTTCTTCTGTGATTACAATGTTGTGGTGAACGACGATTTCGAAAAAAAAACACAAAACTGTTGGCGTAGTGGAGAAACGCAAAAAAAAAAAACAGACCTACGAACCACGATGTTGAATCGAACAATGGAAAGCAACAAAAACCTTAACTCTGCGAGGATCGTCTTCTCCCTTCTTCTTCTTCGATTTCACTACAACACACGTCTTCTTCCCCAATTCTCTCTGCACGAACGTCGCACCGCCCTCTGCCACCACCAGTTTCGACGTTGTCGCCGACCAGCTGCCGTCGCCGTCTGTGGGTTTTCGTCGCCTCTATCTCCTCATCCATTTCTCTTTGTCGCTCCATTTCTCTCCAAGCCACCTGCACCTCCATCAGACCAGCCACCATTCATGAAGCCATTGCAGCACCTCATCCACGAAAAACGCAGTAGGTCCACCATGCCTCGAAGGAGAATAACGAAACCTCCACTGTAGCGCCTGGAGTCGAACGAAACGCCGCCCACCACCGCGCCTGGAGTCGAACACCTTTGACGAAGCACTCTTCCACGTTCACACGAAGCCTCTCCGGAGAGTCTACCTCCTGTAACTACATCATCAACACAGATCTGCATAAACGACGTTCACGCAACCAACTAAAACATGGTCTAGCAGATCTGGAACGCTGGGAAGCAGATCTGGAATGTCGGGAAGCAAATCTGGAATGCCGGGAAGCAGATCTATGGCTTCAGTTAAGGCGTGACCGGAGCAGAAAAACGCCTCTATGGCTTCGGTTGACAACCGAGGCCAAAAATCAACCCTTTTGGCCTCATCCCAATATGTCTCGGTTCTAAAACCGGGGCAGAATATCAAAAATCTACGCTTCACATTTTGTACACACATATAATCTAAGGTATTTGGGTAAGGGTCTCAATAACTACTCCATACTTAATGAAATATAACACTTTTATTGCGTATATGAAACATAGTGAACAATAACAAACTACGTGTGGGATAATTCATCCACAACTCCAACATGATATTCTTCTTATCTGTATTCAAATTATATGATGACTCAAGAACTATTAAGTAGTGACCTGGTCCAAACAATTTGCACATGTACAAAAAATCTGGTTTGAAATTAGAGTAAACTTTTTTGAAGAACATTAATTTTGGTATGGGCTATTTAGTTCGCAAGTTGTACATCACATAATATATATTAATCAGGTGTGTTATAATTGGTAAAGTATTGAAGACATGATAACTCTCACATTTTTAAATGTAGATCAATCATATATTAAGTGTTGGCCTGTGAACAACATCTTGCACATAATTACTTATTTGTGATCTGTGTGGTAACCAATATTACTAAATTTCTCACCACATACGTATTCACTGTTCACCTGCTATAAACTTTATTTGCACTCAATGAAAATTAGGATGAACAACATTCAGCTATAACTTCACATAAACCACTCACAATTTCATAAATCAATCACTAAGCCAAACAAAAAAATTGTCATAAATCACTTCCACAAAGTCTAAACATAAAAAATACCAAAGTTAGCAATATAAATCCTAACTACAACAAACATAAAATTATTAAATCAACTACTTATGGCGCTTCCTCCCACTAAATGTTGCAAAAGGAGTTCTTATTGCCATACTCTTGACACGTATCCGAGGACCATCCCTTCGTCGCACATACATGTTGCTCTATTCTGATTCTTGTGCTTCCTGATTTGGAAAATGAACTTCTTCCACATGACCCCTCTCACCAAAATCGCCAAATTCAATACAGCCCTTCAGGTGGTTGGAATAAGGTGTTTGCGAATAACCAACACTTAGTTCACCCAACTAAGAAAACTTCATTTTGCCCTCCTGATGCTGGTGTTGGTTCTTCCTCTCAATCATCATTGCATTCAAGTCTACAAGTTCTTTTTGCAATTCCCCAAGCACACTTTCTTGATGTTCAACAGCTTTAATTAAGTCAACTATTTTAGTACCCTTATTTTGACGTCCATATACCTCAAAACCTTCTTTAACGAAGGAATTGGTCAGCTCTTCTGCAGAGGCAGCAACATTTGCAACAACCTGAAACAATTCACAACAACCTTCAATCAGTATAGATGACACATTTTAAAAAAAAATCGAACAACAAAATACCCAACTTACAGTGTTATTTGTCAAACTCCTTTTAATTACATTGTCCCCTGCTTTCATTTCCATCCAATGCAAGATTTTGGGAAACTTGGTTGTGCGCTGACAATCCTTTAAATTCGGAATCAAAAAATGGTCAAAAGACCATAACTGCCACAATTGTAATCAAAATCAGTCAAAACTCATAACCAAATATTTTAAAGTGATCAAACGAGTTTTAAATTAATTTAACATACACTAACTGTAACAAATAAACACATCCAACTACATGGAAGTGTTTGGTACTTTGTTTCTCCATCAAGAACAATTTAGCTTCACAAATACTGCTTGTGAACACTCAATTTCGTCCGGATAAATAAAATTTATTTTAAAAAAAATTTTAAAATGAAAAAAAAGATTTAGTAAATAAAAAGGAGTATAAAAGTGTCGTGTTTTCTACATTTTGGTTTTGGCCCAAATCATATTATTACCTACACCGTTTATATTTTCCTTTTCCACTTTATTTTTGTTTCTTTTACTACTAGTTTCGTTTTAGTTTTATTTCAAACCAAACTTTTCCATTTCTTTTTTAAATTTCTTAAATATACATATCCATTTTCATTTTCTTAACAACCTAAATATTTTTTATGTACCTGCACCATTCGTTTTCCTTTTTTTCACCTTGTTTTCATCCCGTTAAATGCCTAACAAGTTTCTACCATGTTCACACCTATCTTATTTCATTCTTACACCTTTTTTTAATTTTATATGTGAATGAGACCAATGATCCATTACGTTTCTCATTCTCACACCCACCTTTTCTCTCTTCGCATTCTAAAATTCTCCCAATCACACGCTATCACATTGCCACTCACATGTCTTCTCTCTCAACTTATTTTCTAGACCATGCAAAAAGGGCTCTTTTTTTTTCTCCTACACCAGCATAACCTACTAGCTGCAACTCTATCTCACATTGTCACCTCTCCACGTAGATGTCATGCATTAACCATTGATTTCATGCATTAACCTTCATACATCTCCTTCGTTTCAATCAAAAAGTTGTCGTTCTCTTCTTCGACATTGCGAATTCCCTCAAGAATCAACACGCAACCGTCAAACGTCGATCATCAATCTTTCTCTCTTCCAGCACGTTTCCTCTACACCATGAGATCATAATATCATTCAGATCCTTCATTATTTTTTATCAATAAAAACACCGCCAACTCGCGTGGGGATTCCCTCTTCCACTCCATTTTTCCACCCGCACCTGGGTCTTCACAAGTTTAACACTGCATAATACCATACTGAATCATCATCACCTAGATCCTTCACGCAAATCCACCCATCTTCACGGACCCTCATCACGCCACTCACCTTCAAACCCCCACCATCAACCACCTTCATTTTCTTCATTTTTCTTCCTTTGCAGTTTCTTAGTTTTCAGTTCGAACCCACAAAAACAACAGCCTACAATGCCTTCATAGTTTGAACCCAAACCATTTCCACTGGATTCTCGATCCTCCATTTTTCTTCCTACACCATAATTCACTCTAGAGCCATTTTCTCTGCCTTTTCACGCACAACACACGTACATTTTCATCATCTTCCACCGTCGCTATTGTTCTTCACCATTCACAACCCTTCCAAAAGCTACCCCATTCACCATCTCCCCTCCATAACACCACCTATATCTCCCACCTGCAGAAAAACATAAAACAGAATACAAGCACAACAACAATCAATGCTTCTTTACTACCTCCATATTCTTCATCTTCACCATCACACAAACACGTATTCACCTTCTCACCCATAGGTCACCTCATCCACATCCATTTTCTTCTCACGGGCCTCCATTTCACTTTTTTTCAAAACCCATTTTCATCACATTTTTATCCTACACCCACAACCAAATCTGACTAAATAGGGAAAAAAAGGGTTTAGTGCCGACGGAGGAGAGGGTAAGTGGCAGCGCCGATTAGACTCTTGACCAACAAAAATTTGCAACATTGAGGGATGCAACGTTTGTAGGCTTCTGAGGCAATGGCGTTGCTTGGTTGAACAGAGGCGTGCAAGGACGATGGCACGATGAGCGACAACCATGAACATAGCTCGGTGAAGACGACACTATTGGAAGAGGATAATGAAACCCGCATGCCAATCAGAGGAGCGACGACGAGGTGTTGTGATAATCCCGACAAGGCTCCGGTGTTGGTTGACGGTATCGCCGGAGACTGCTGGACTCACGACGGTGGCTGGTACAAGATGGCTCGTGCAAGGAAGAAGATGGAATTGTGAAGCCCTAGTTTTGGTGTTGTGAGGAAGAAAGAAAGAAAGCTTCAGGCCAGAACCCACCATTTCTTCGTGCACCCCTGGTTTTCACTTTTCATACACCTCTTGTATTTATTGGGCTCTATCTTATTTTGCTGTGTGCACTCCCGTTATTATAACCCTGCACCCCCTTATGTTTTGTTTGTTATTGTGTTTACTCGTTGCACCCCATTTCTCACTGCACACCTCACAATATTTTGCTCAATACACCATGTCTTTTATTATTCTGCATCCGTATTGGTTTCATTTTATGTTGGATTCTTTTTATTTTGGACCTTTATTTTGGCTCTTGGATACGTATTTTAAACTTTTCATCAACATCAACATTTTGAAACAAATATCTTTTAAAGAACTACGTAATCCTGATTTCTCGTTTTGAATGAGAATACATAGGACCAAGTTCAATCCTTGTTAGGCCCAAAAATTAAAAAATATTTTTGTTTCTTTTTGTATTATTTGTCTTATTATCTTTTAAAGAACTACGTAATCCTGATTCCTCGGGCGGGTGCAGTAGGGTGCTAATACCTTCCCTACGCGTAACCAACTCCCGTATCCAAAATCTGGTTTTTCGCAGACTTGTTTTATTTTTATGGTTTTCCATAATTTTCCAAAATAACTATGGTGGCGACTCCAAATCTCTTTTCAAACTTGTTTTCTTTTTAGGTTCGTCGTCCCGTCGCGATTCTAGTTGCGACACTGCCAACCAAATACTCGTACACCACTCGACCCCAATTAAATTTCCCAATACTACCAAGGTCATCAACAATGTTGAACAAAATAGAAAAAATTGTTCCACTACGATTGGGCAACAAAAACTCCGAAATTGCTAACAAAACGTAAAGCTTACCAAAATCCTCTAAAAAAGCACTTTAATATGTTTTAAAATGTAATCATATACCATTTCGATATGAACAACTTTGGCAGCTCCAAATAAATTCTTTGAATCACTATTTAACCCTTCCTGGTTTAAATCAATGTTCTCACCAACCACCATCAAACCTAGACCAAGACATACATCTAAATAGGTAAATCCAACAACTTCTGTACTCATTTGAAACCTCCCAATCTTTCCACCCACCTACTAATTAACGGACTCAAAAGATTCCTAGATATTTTCACATACTCTTTCAACTCATCCATCCATCCAAATGGTGTTCCTCGAATAAATGACTTTTTTTCCTTTGTTAACTTCTTATTCAAACTACCAATCAATTTTGTCCGGCATGAATGCCTAAAAAAAATCTGGAACAATAAAAAAAAATTTAGTTATGTCATTTTTATCATAACAAATTTCAAAATAAATTGAATTCCAAAATATATCATACCTTGCGGTCAGCACTGAAATCACTTCCCTCTCTGACTGCAACCATATTTATCACCTGAATACATAATCCCAGGTAAGCACAATGTCAGCACTCAAATTTACTTCCACGTAATTCTTCTCACTTTGAACAACTACCACTCGTGCACAAAAGACTTATCACATATGCAAAAAATGCAGCACAGGTCATCACTTGTGAGCAAACAGGACATCATCAATAAATCATACAAGTTTAATCCAGTTGGATATGAAACCACATGAAAGAAATAACTACAAACCAACGCATATTACCCATACTTAATCAACCCATAATCAACTATTGACTGGTATGACATGAAAGATAAAAAAATTGAGTCATACCACATGCTTCCAAAAAATTCAACACAGGTCATCACTTGTGAGCAAACAGGTCACCATCAATAAATCATACAAGTTTAATCCACTTGGGTATGAAACCACATGAAAGAAATAACTACAAATCAACACATATTACCTATACTTAATCAACCCATAATCAACTATTGACTGGTATGACATGAAAGATAAAAAAAATTGAGTCATACCACATGCTTCCAAAAAATTCAACACAGATCATCATTTGTGAGCAAACAAGTCATCACTCATACATCATACAAGTGTAATCAACTTAGCTATGAAACCACATCAAAGAGATAATTACAAATTAACTCAGATTATCCAAAGTGAATCACTTAATAATCAATTATTGACTAATATAATATGGAAGTTCAAAAAATTGAGTTAAACAACATGATTGCAAAAAATGCAGCACATGTCATCACTTGGATGCACACATGTCATCACCAACAAATCAGACATGTTTAACCCACTTGGGTATGAAACCACATGAAAGAAATTATTACAAATCAACACATATTACCCAAAGTGAATCACCCCATAATCAACTATTGACTACTATAGTATGAGTTCAAAAAATTGAGTCAAACCACGTTATTGCACAAAATGCAGCACAGGTCATCACAAAAAAATTAGAGAAATTTGATCAACATAGTCAGAAAACTAGTATTCATGCACCTATCAAAGCACCAAAATCACATAAACGAACAAATAACCCAAACTTACCAACCACCGCCTGAATTGAACAATTGAAAACACCAAAAACCCAAACTTCGCAAGGTTTGTCTTTTCCCTTTTTCTTCTGTGATTACAATGTTGTGGTGAACGACGATTTCGAAAAAAAAACACAAAACTGTTGGCGTAGTGGAGAAACGCAAAAAAAAAAAACAGACCTACGAACCACGATGTTGAATCGAACAATGGAAAGCAACAAAAACCTTAACTCTGCGAGGATCGTCTTCTCCCTTCTTCTTCTTCGATTTCACTACAACACACGTCTTCTTCCCCAATTCTCTCTGCACGAACGTCGCACCGCCCTCTGCCACCACCAGTTTCGACGTTGTCGCCGACCAGCTGCCGTCGCCGTCTGTGGGTTTTCGTCGCCTCTATCTCCTCATCCATTTCTCTTTGTCGCTCCATTTCTCTCCAAGCCACCTGCACCTCCATCAGACCAGCCACCATTCATGAAGCCATTGCAGCACCTCATCCACGAAAAACGCAGTAGGTCCACCATGCCTCGAAGGAGAATAACGAAACCTCCACTGTAGCGCCTGGAGTCGAACGAAACGCCGCCCACCACCGCGCCTGGAGTCGAACACCTTTGACGAAGCACTCTTCCACGTTCACACGAAGCCTCTCCGGAGAGTCTACCTCCTGTAACTACATCATCAACACAGATCTGCATAAACGACGTTCACGCAACCAACTAAAACATGGTCTAGCAGATCTGGAACGCTGGGAAGCAGATCTGGAATGTCGGGAAGCAAATCTGGAATGCCGGGAAGCAGATCTATGGCTTCAGTTAAGGCGTGACCGGAGCAGAAAAACGCCTCTATGGCTTCGGTTGACAACCGAGGCCAAAAATCAACCCTTTTGGCCTCATCCCAATATGTCTCGGTTCTAAAACCGGGGCAGAATATCAAAAATAACCGGGGCCAAAAGCCGTTACTGCACTGGTGTTCTCCTTTCTTCCTTTCTCCTTTCTTCCTTTTCCCTTTCTTTCTTTCTTTTCCTTTTCTTCGTTTTTGCTTGCTCTGCGCACACCCACTCTCCAAAGAAAACCTACCTTCTCACCCTTGCTTGTTCTGCGCACACCCACTCTCTAGAGAAAACCTACTTTCTCACCCTTTCAATTTTCACGCCCACACCCACTCTCCAAAACGTCTTTCTACAAAATAAGTTTTAATAAAAAAAATGGCCACGTCTGAAGTAAAATGCTTTAATAAAATTAATTTTATTTTAAAATATAAAATCCACCTATGCATGCCACCTCATGGAGTAAAATAGGAGTCGGAATATGAAGTCACTTTATCATTTTCCTAATTCAAAATAGCATTTTCTAACACTATTTTTTTGACAAGTGGCAAAGCCTGGCGATGACACGTGTCAACTCATTTTCTAAACCCTAATTCCTTCACACTCAACTCTTCTCTCACTTTCTGCCATCACCCTAATTTGTTTCACTCTCTTCACACTCAACTATTCTCTCACTCTCTGTCGTCACCCTAATTCCTTTCACTCTCTTCACGCTCAACTCTTCTCACCCACACCATATTCATCTCCGATCAGGTTTTGGTTTTGCCTTCATCGTTTATCCTTTATGTTTTTCTATCATCTCTGATCATCACCAGTCAAGTTTTGGTTTTGGTTTTTACGGTTTATTTGTATCTTTTTCTGTTTTCCATCATATTCGACCACTACTTCGTAATTTTTTGTTGTTTTATGTTTACATGATAATTTCTTTGTTTTTACAGGCTGATTTCACATTTGTTAGGTTTTTTCCGATTAGGTTTTGGTTTTGCCTTCACCATTTACCCTTTATGTTTTTTCTATCATCTCTGATGATCTCCAATCAGGCTTTGGTTTTTGTTTTTAGGGTTTATTTCTATCTTTTTCTGTTTTTCATCATATTCGACCACTACTTCGTAAGTTTTTGTTGTTTTATGTTTACATGATAATTTCTTTATGTTTACAGGCTAACACTATAAGAAAACTTCTAAATAGTGACCAATTTTAGTGACTAATAATGATTAGTAACTATAGTATCCAATTTAGATACTAATTTATAAAACTAAAAATGATTGATTACTAAAATAGTTACTATTATGAATGAAAAAATATAATTAGTCACTAAATTGGTCTTTAAAATTAGCTATCATGGATTTAGCTACCAAAGTAAATTGGTCACTAAAAATTAGCTACCTAGGTTTTGGCCACCAAAATGACTTAGTTTCTAAATTGGTCTCTAACTAATTAGTGACCAACTTAGTGACCAATTATAATTTTCTTATTCATATTAGTGACTATTTTAGTAACCACTAATTTCTAATTTTATAAATTGTTATTTATATTGGTTACTATAATGACTAACTATTTTTTGTTTCTAAAATTGGTTTTTAATTGAAGATTTTCTTGTAGTGTGATTTCACATTTTTTAGGGTTTCTCCGATCAGGTTTTGGTTTTGACTTCACTGTTTACCCTTTATGTTTTTTCTATCATCTCCGATCAGGTTTTGGTTTTGGTTTTTAGGATTTATTTGTATCTTTTTCTGTTTTCCATTATATTCTACTACTACTTCTTAAGTTTTTGTTGTTTTATCTCATATTCGACCACTACATGATAATTTCTTTGTTTTTACCAGATGATTTCACATTTTTAGGGTTTATTTCTAGCTTTTTCTGTTTTCCATCATATTCGACCACTACTTGGTCATTTTTTATTTATTTTTGTTTACATGATAATTTCTTTGTTTTTACATGATTATTTCACATTTTTAGTGATTACCTATTTTGTAGGTTTTGGAGATCTATATACAAGATGTCTCAAAATGACAGTCATGAGTTTAGTCTGAAGTTGGAACTCATTGGAACTCATTGAGTTCTGTTAAAATGCAATGAGTTGAAGTTGGAACAGTGATTATTCTTTTTAATTTTGATATGCATTGATATCATTTTAATTTTGTTTTAATTTTGTTTCAATTAATTATGTTCATCTTAATTCATTATGTTTATCTTTTAGTGTTAGTGGTTGTTGATTTCTTGGTTGTTGATGTTATTGTATTGTATCAAATGTAACTGTATTAATTTTTAATTAGTTTTTAACTGTATCAGAGGAAATCCAGGTTATGCACTTAAATCCACACAATTTTATATGTTTGATTTCTGTTTTTTTTTCTGATTTTTTAAAAGGACTTACTCAGATTTCTTGATTGGAACCCAAGGTGGATCTGTTTTCTCAAGCAGTGTTGGAATTCAATGCAGAGGAAGTAATGTTTTTTATGCAAATGATAGAATATTGGCTGCAATTTTATGCAAAAAAGATGGTCAGCTGCTTTGTTCATGCTCTGTCTTGAGGATCTCAAAGCCAGAACAAAAGTTGTAGTCCATGGGATTGTATATGAGAACTAATAATGTAGAAGTTTTGAAAAATGCATTGATATGAAGTTGGAACAGTGATATTTTTAAATTATGTTACATAGAATTCCATTATCCATTTTCAGGCGATTATTCCATTATCCATTTCCAAGCCAGTATTCCATTATCAAAGATATCATTTTAATTTTGTTAAAGAAATTAGATATCTCTTAATTATTTTATTCAACCTTATAATTTATTTGTAACCTTATTATTCATTTTTTATGTAGGTTTACCCATATTTTGTGTTGGAGTCCTCGGTTAATTAACATCAGGTCACTTCTTTTCTTTATCTTCGATGCAGCTACATGATTGCATCATGTTACTTCTTTCCTTTTTCGGCTTTTTGTTCTCTTCATACTTTTGTTTTTCTTCTTTCCTTTTCCTCACTACTAAAAAATCTCATATTTTTTCCAAATTTTGTTTTGAATTTCTTTTTAGCAAATATTTATAAATTTTGTTATGAAAAAAAATTTGTAGGAAATTGCTGCCATTTTTTTACAAAATATTTTGTATAAAACACTTTTTACAACAAATTTTGTGAGAAATATTTACGAATTTTATAAAAAATAATTATCCATAAAAAAATTATTTGTTAATTAAAATTCTTAGAAAATATAGTAGGAAAAGTCTTTTCTTACAAATTCTTTTAACAAATTTACAATAAAATGATCATGCAATAGGAAAATTTTCACTAGTGCCTTTATGGGTTCGACTGATTTCAAACAGAAATTTCGTTTCTCGCTTGATCATTTCCCCAAATACAAAGTTGTCTGGAATGTAGATTACTTTGTCTAAAAATAAAATCCCATGGGAAGAAAGTTGGATTTGATGTTCACAAGTATGCAAAAGACAATTAGATGTTTAATTAATGGTGAAACCATTAACAATTATATGAGGGAGGTCACTCATCAAATTTAGCTTTGGAAGAAGCGATCCATATATATTGTATGACATGGTAGACAGAAAGCAAGCACAAGTAATACCAGAGATCAGTCCTTGGGAAAGAAAATTATAGCAGACAAGGAATAACTAAAAAGACCAAGTGAGTGAAGGAAGAACTTTAAGATCATGAAATGTCAACAGTTTTTAGTCATGAATGAGTAAAAACTAAAAGATTTAAATAATCGCATTTCTATTCTACCTAATCGTAAATGTAATAATTGAATTACTGTGCAGCATAAGTGTTTATTTTAAATGTAATAAGTATATGAACAAATTCCTCTAGCTAAAGGTCTGTATCTAAAGTGGTCAATGGAACAGATTATAGATGGGGAGCTACAGAATTAATGTCTATTATTGTGCTCTGCCATACTCTTTGGAGATTGTGAATTGAATCCTTTAGTCATTCATTTTCTCTACAACCTCGATCGTGTCTTTCTTTCTCATTGGGAAATAAATTCCGAGGGGATCTTTAACAATTATATTCCCCGTCTCTTTTTCATGTTATTTATCAGACTTTATAAAATTCTTAGTGGGATTGGAAATGCACAATATTTTTTAAGTGTATGTACATGTCAAAATTTGTAGATGAAAATTGGGGTTGTCTATGAATGTGTTTTGGTTGGATACAAATGAGAAGAGTAAGGTATGAATGCCCATTCAAATCATCTATATGTCTTCCTAACATTTTCTTGAAGAAGGTGATTGTGCTAAACATGTACCAATAAATAGATAATATAAAATTTATCCCATTCCAAGTTAATATACATAATTTCCGATATTCATTACCTTTTCTGTTTTAGCTTTTGTTAACCTTTCAATCTTCACACCTTTGAAAATTGCAAAGGAAACACCAACTAGTTAGTAAACTGATGTAAGGAGTTAGATTACCTCAGTTATTTCATGCAGAAAAAAGAAAAATTGTTCACTTCTAGAAACTTGAACTTTAATATATCACATAAAGAAAGGAAAAAAAGTATTTAATAATGATAATTATGACCATCGTAATATTTTTGAATTAAATTTTACCTGAAAAAGATTAAGATTTCTTTGATGGAATGGTGGTTGAGAAGAAATTTCTAGACTGAAGTCTTTCTGTGGTTAGTCACTTGTTAGAAACTTCCTCTTTCGAGATGAAGAATTTCCGCCGAAAAACATGGTTGAGTTTAATGGTTGAAGATCCTTCTTGAATACCCAACGATATCCGCAATTCTTAACCACAACACGTAAACCTTTAGGACTTCGAATCCAAGTTCCAAATTCAATTCCATGAAGATCATGCATGGTATTTGAACGGCTGCTTAGAAGACTAGTCAATTCCTGTTGAGAGTAAAACACTATAAACAAGTGATTTAATTCAACCGTCACCAGATCTGTAGTCAAATGTATTGGAATTGATTGATAATATTTTCCACAACCATTGATATTATTGACACCGTATGCAATAGTATTGAGAAAATCATATATTTCACCTAAATTCATAGGATCTTGGAGTGTGACAAATAGAGCACAAATGGCAACTCCAATCCAATTTGGGTCATCTATAACATCATATGGGTCCATAATTATTGATGTACTTGCATTTTGTTTATTGAACCACTTTGGGATTTCACTTCCAGGAATAACAATTTCCATTCTAGGTTGCAAGTAAACCTGATTAAAGCAAATTCAGTTATACATAAATAATGTACACAAAAAGTGAGACACGAAATAAAGGATGGAGTCGTCACCTGAAGATTTTGCGTCATCCAAGAAAAAACCGTGCTATAACAGTGTTCCATATCTCTAAACTTGGGACAATCAAAAATTAATAATTGTCCGTAGTATCCATCAATTGTTTCTTCTTTCATCGTTGGAAGCTCAGGTAAATATTTCATCTCCTTGCAGTGTTCCAAGTTCAAATGTTGAAGATTGGAAAGTTTCTTAATGGTGCTTGGTAGTGTCACAAATTTGTTTCCCCCCAAATTTAATCCTCTTAAAGAACGTAAGTTCTCAATTCCATCTGGAATTTGAAGTAGATTGCAGAAGCTTATATCAAGATATTCCAGACATGGGACAGAAGACAAAGAAGAGAATACAAAACCAAGTGAAGCTTCAGCTTTTGGAGGGTAGAAAAATTTGAAAGGCAACATTAGAAATTCGTATACAGAGGATGTTGGCAATTGGATGATATTTCTATTTTTAACAACTTCCTCCAAATGTTTTGTGTCTCTTGGCTCCATTAATATCTTACTATTAAGTAATTTTGAACAACCGGAAAGATTTAAGGTCTTAAGAGAACTGATCCCAAAAAGAATAATGAGATTAAGGACAAGGTTTTTGCAATTATTTAAATACAAATGTTGAAGTTCTCTTAGAATACCAATGGACGGATGGATCTGGACTAGTTGTATACATCCTCCAAGATTAATATTCTTAAGACGTGGAGCCTCACTTAAGTCTGGCACCTCAATAAGATTATTGGAATGACTCAGATCCATATTTCTCAAATTAGGCAGACACTGTAAAAGAAACATAAGTCAGGAAAATTTCATTTAACATTAAAAAGGTTAAAAGAGATAACCCTTAACTTTTTTAATTTGTGCATCTAAGAGACTAATGAAAAAATGTGAAGTATCTTTATATTTCAACATTTAAATTAAGAGAAAAATTAAAAAATTAAACCATGTAAAAGAAATCTAAGAAAATATGAGATGGAGCATCTTTTTGTTTGTTTAAGAAAATAAAAATCTAAATACCAAAAATATATAGTACCTTTTTGCCTTCCCATAATTGCTTGATATTGCTATGACGCAGAATGAGTTCTGCAAGTTGATCTGGATGAAAAGTTGACGGGAAAGACATACAAGGAAAGTGATTCCACTTTAGATATCTCAGTTCATTAGAAATGCAATCCAGAGTTCCAAAACACTGCACATTCTTAAGAATCAGCAACTCAAGCTGATTCATTTTTGAGAGAGCATCCACTCTTATTCCTTTTAGAAACTCTTTTGGATATTGTTTAATAATTATAGCTTCAACATTTTTTGCTTCCTGAAACATTTTATACAGGAAAAAATCATTATCGTTTTTAAATAATTTATAAATTTATGAAGAATGACAAGCTTAGAACATATTTTAAAGTTCGTTTACCTTGTTTATTTTCATGACCTTCTGGAGATCCTTGTAGTTCCATAACCTGCTCCACTTTCTTGGTTCTTTGGGTGCTTTTTCTCGGACAATACTCTTACCCAACTCTTTCAACAAGTCATGCATTCCAATATATCCATCTTGACAACTTATGAGTGATTTCTCAATCAGAACTTTCATACCAATGTCAGGATAAAATTGTCGATAGTGCAGAAGTTTTTTCATTGTTTGCTGCGAAGAATGGTGAGTCTTATTGGAGAAGAAACAAGCAATATCTAGAAATATTTCTTTCTCTAGATTCTCCAATCCGTCAAAACTTATTCGCAACACATCCATGATATCTTTGCTTGGATTTTCTTCCATTCTAGTTAATGCATATCTCCATTCACAAACATCTCGACCAAGTAAAAATGAGCCTAATACTTTAATTCCTAAGGGAAGACCTTTCACATACTTTAATACATCTTTAGTCAACTCTTCATATTCTCTCCCAATATCGTTAGATTTGAAAGCTTTTTTGCAAAATAATTGAAGAGCTTGAGTTTCATCCAAGACTTCAACATTGTAAACTTCATTTACTCCATAATTTTGTAAGATATGACAATCTCTAGAAATTATGACGATTCTACTCCCTGCACCTAGATATTCTGGATGCAGACCCAATTTCTCTAATTGTTCAACATGATCAACATTATCAACAACAACAAGCATCTTTAAGTGACGTAGTCTAGTTGTTATCAACATAGTTCCATGTGAAACGTTGCGTATCTCCATATTTCCCTGATTTAAAGCTTGTCAAAGAAGTTGTTTTTGCGCACTTGCTGCTCCAAAATTACAATAAATTTTGCTTAAATCATCAAGGTAACAACAAGCATTGAATTGAGGAGAGATTTTATTGAACAATGCAGTTGCAAGTGTGGTCTTTCCTATTCCCTCCATCCCACAAATTCCCACAAGGCGAACAGTATCATTAGCACTCAGATCTAGAAGTTCTTCCAATTGCTTAACACGAGAATGAATGTCAACTAAATCATCTCCAAAATTCCAAATTTGATTACGACCCAATAAGTTGATTACCTCTTCAACAACGTTTTCAATTTCTTCATTTTGTTGCCTATGCGTCCAAAGTTCAATCATAATTGAGTGTTTAGTTAAGACTTTTGAAAAACTAAATACAATATATAACATAAACATATGGCTATGTGTACTTACTTATTTTGCACATCCCACCCACAACGATCGCAACTTGTTTTGAGAGCTTCCCTCCATTTTTTTACCATTTCCAAGTCATCTTTGAACCGTTCTTCGTGTTCAGCAAAAGCTTTTGAAAACTCTCCACTCTGTTTTCGGACCTCAGAGGGAGTAACATCAAAGAAAATAGGGAGCAAACTTCGACCAGTTAATTCAACCCAATCGACGATCTTTGTAAGCTCTTTCATGCACCATGTGGATGATGCATAGTCCTTTGAGAAGACAACAACGAAAACTTGTGATCCTTCAATTGCGTGCAAGAGTTCAGACTCCAAGAAGTGCCCTTTCTGGATTGTTTGGTCATCTCTGAAGGCAACAACTCCTTTTCTTTGAAGAGCTGCAAAAAGATGATTTGTGAAACCGTTACGAGTATCTTCACCTCTAAAGCTAACAAAGACGTCAAAATTCTTGGTGTGTGATGAAGAGATGCGTTGACTTTTGTTGGCAGCCACTGCAGAAGGTGAAGAGTCACCTGCTTTAAAGATTAATGTGCGTATTTAATAGTACTCTCAAGGGGTCAATCAGAGTCAAGTATTTTATAAACAAATTACAAAACGCGTAATTGGAAGACGTGTTTGTAGGAGTGTGACTCATCGGAATAATTTCTATATAATATACATTCTGTTTAATAAATCTGTTGTTACGTTGAAATTCTTACTGAGTGTGATATTATTTTTAAAATACTGCAAAACATTCGTCGGAGTTTCTTTCAGAGTTTCCTTGAAATTATTATAAAATAAATGTAATGAACTATATATATACGTTAGTGTCGGCAATCATAGTTGTTTTTTAATATGCACATAACTGCTTGAAATACTCCGCCATTTTAAAAAACTATTTGAGATATTGAAATTATATCAGAGCATCTACTTACTCCTAACATACCAATAATATAACTACTTTATTAGCTGAATGATGTGCAAGGAACACCATAAAAAAGAAAAAAATATATTCTATTTCTCAATCTCAAGTGAAAGGTGTTTAAATACGTACATGCATGCTTGTATTTACTAAAGAAAATATCATCTTCTTTCTCTTTACTCTTTAAGTGATCTTTCTTATTTGAACCATTTTGATAATAACAAATAATGTCAAGCTTCTATTGATCTATGAAATTGATACGTGTGAATTAACGGAAGTCTCTGGAGTTGAGAATGACAGAGTCTTTTTGTTCAGTACACACATAAAGAGCTCAAAGAAAGAAGAAACATGTTTTCTAGGAAATTGTGAAGATGCAGAGGACACATGAAGAGTTAAACGACCCTGATATATCTTTCTTTCTTTCTTCGCTTCACAGCATGGAGACTCAAAAGCTTATTATACATCTTATTCTTCTCCTTTGCGTTCCTTGTTCATCCTCATTACCTTCTTAGTTGTGTAGCACAAAACAATGCTTCTCTCTTCAACCGCATCTTCACCGGTAATTCCACCAACCAATGCTAAAGTTTTCGCTCAGCTCACAAATCCATGTTCCCAACACAGGAAGCTACATGTTCAACATGAAGAAGCATGGCACCCACTTGGTTCGTTTTCGTTTCGCACCTTTCAAGGCTTAAGTAGGGGTGGACGAAAATTCCATTTGTCATAATTAAACTTATCTATTTTTGCTCTAATCCTATCTATTTCAAAATCATTTTACTAAATCTCCTAACCATTTAAAGTCTATTTTATATTAAATAATAATTTTAATCTGATTCATATTTTATAATTTTTTAGATTGATATCCATTTTCAACCACTACAAGAATCAATCCACAAAGCTAAGAAAATTTGTGTCGATCAAGAAAAAGCGGAAGCTAAATGTGTCAGGCGAGTCATAAATAAAAAAGAGGAATAACCATTAGAATTCAAGAGTGGGTTGGGTTTATCCCACTCTCCGGCATTTGTTATATTCTGTAAAACAAAATTAATTGGAAAAAAAATAATGAATAACAGCAGTGAAAGATGATACATTAATAACTTAATAGTGAATCGTCTACAAAAATTAGTTATCAAATAAAATTTAAGAAAGCCAAATGAAAAATCATAGATAATATAATTTAATAAAACAAAAAGAAAATATTCTTGAGGGCTAAATTCACGTATACAAATTAATTATTAGAAAAAAAATTTAAAAACACGGAGAAAATTGTTAATTTAAATAAAAAAAAAGAAACTAATCAGTCCTTTATATTTAACTTTTGAATGAAAAAGAAAATAGTTCGGTCTAAAGAAGGTTAAACCGACACAAAATATTAACTAAGGATAAAAATTTGAAAAAGTCACTTAAAAAGGGTTTAAGCGACATAACCGTTATCCATTGTGACTATTGAAATGCTTACACATGTACGTGTAGTGAACGATGTTAGAAATAAAATATGATAAAAAAAAACAAGTAAATTTAAAGTTAACGTTTTTCTTTTAAAGAACAGAAATAAAAAATTAAAAAAGAGTAATGATATGTTAACATAGTATTTTTAACAAAGTTTTAACAAACTTTCCTATTTAGGTAAAAAATTATTATTTTATTATTTTATTTTAATTAAAAAATATAAAATTAATCAACTTTAATTCTATTTATAGAAACTTTGTTATGTTTGTCAAAATTTTGTTTGTGAAAAGGTAATTTTTCATTAAGAAAAATTGTGAAGGATGTAACGTCCCATCTAATTAATATGCGTAATTAAAAGAAACGTCACACATAAATAGTATAACAATGCAGTCCTGGATTCTTAATGTCACCCCACAAAACTAGGCATGCCACGATGTCAACAGAAAACGGAATAACGGTTTTACCAAATGTATATAAATCCAAGAACAAACAAATACATGGGCCATAGCCTTAAAGAAAAGCCCAAAAGAAACTAAAGTCCAGTCCGCGTGGACTATGCGGCGAAACCATCACCTCCCTGTTGCCCACGGGTGTTCCTCGCATCTGCTCACACCAACAAGTTGATGATCATCGCAAAAGAGAGTACCACACAGTAGAACACACAACAAAGAAAGTAAGGTAAGCTAGAGCACAACAAATTTCATTCATCAAATCAAATATAACTTCACAAAATCATACACCCAAATCAACCAAGCATGTTATGACTTTTCAAGCAATACACTACAACACGACTTGACTCATCCGGATACGTATAACCTGGTCGAATTCAGCGGATGCTTGCACTTGTGGTGGATACCTCTGCTCACCCCCGAGCTATGTGTTACAAGTGTTACGATGAAACAATTCCCTCACCACAAGGTTAGCCCTTAATGAATTTCAGGCCTCCTGCTACTCTCACCACAGGAGTCAGTCCGCTCTAGGTGAGACTAATTGGCTCCTTAGAGTGTCAGGATGCAACCTTACCTTGAATCCTTACCTAGTTATATAGATGGGGCACCACCATGGACACCCACTAACAGGGACCATGGAATTACGTCCCGACCACTGAAGCGTGACCCTGAAAGTCTCACCTAGAGACTCCAAGGAATTACGCACTGACACAGACCAAACATAATCACACCACCAAATAATATTCACCATGCATGTACACGTTAATCGTACCAACCTTTGAAGCCAACGCCTTTCATGTTCCAAGCCCAACCCATTTCAACTCATCATAAACCATCCATGCATAAAGGATTTCCAACTCATCTCATTGTCATGCCTCTTTAATACCAACCATTTCATTAAAACTCATGCTAAACTCATATCAATCCATTATTCACAATTCATGACTTGCACCACTCATTCATACTCATTCATCTCAAACTTTCAGCACAATACTTAAAACCAAGCAAGCATTATCCATACAAAGCCAAGAAAGCCATCACACCTCGCAGCACGTTATAAGAGTCCCTATAACGTGCGTCTGAACATGTGGTGGTGAAGCTCAAGATTGGTTAGTGGAGGTGAAATCCTTTGTAAACATAGTCCAAAGGTTAGATTTTCCTATCTTTCTCATCTACTTGAACCTACTTGGGATAAAATATTATCATGTAAATTATATCAAGAAAATTATGCAGACAGATCTGGGACACACTCACATTTTTTGTTTCCTTTTGATAAAACCAATGTAGTGGTGTTTGGATAGAACAAGTTTCCTTTTGATAAAACCAATGTAGTATTTGGATAGAACAAACCAAGTCCCAACACTTTAATGGCACAGGGGCTTTTCTCTTGGTTTCTAAAGTGTGTTTGAAGATGTGGAAGGAGTTAGCTTTTTATAAGTATGCAAGTGTGGACTGGAAATGGATAGGTGAGTAGCACGTGCATCACCAATTGCCATCTTACATTGTATAGTCTACCATGTGAGTTAGGTGTCATATTTTAGAAGACTATCTTTACTTAACTCATTCATTTATTTTTTTTAATAGACTAACCAATAATTGGTGATATTTTATCATGTGTGTGGAAATTGGTTGTAGAGTGAATGTATGAATATTTCTCCTACCGTTAATTAACTACATATGTTGTGGGTTGACTTGTTCTAATCCAAGGTTGATTTATGATAATTGCCAAGTGAATTATATACCTATCAGGCCCACTAAAATGTCATATTCCTTCTGCCCTAAATTAAAGGGTTGCCCCATGTGAGTTGGGCCTAAGGGCTGGCCCAAAGGGGAAAAAGACCCTAAGTCTGCCCTAACCCCCATTCCTCTTACTTTGTTTAAAGAGATTTCCTAACTCCTTTGAGCAGCCGTCACCCTCTTCGCTAGGGTTAAGTCTTGGAACTCCGTCGCACTTGTTCGAGCCAGTTTCGTTTCACGTAAGTTGCATCCCATCCCATACCTCTCTTGTTTAGCACAACTGCTTCGAGTTCCAACTAGGGTTGTACTAAGTAGCTTCGTGTCTTTCTGTTCTTGTGTTTGCAGCTCGCTAAACCGCTCTAGGAGCTACTGCGTTTCTCTGTTCGCACCCAAGAACCCAACTGTTAGCCCTTTTCCAGGTAAGGGAAGTCAGGATTCACCCTTTTGTTGTGTGTATTCGGTTTATGCTACTGTTTTATCGTTATAATATGCTTGGTGTACTAATACGAATGTGTGAACGACATTATTGAACCATGTGTAGGTTGTTGTGTGTTTGTACATGCGAGAATAGTGTTGAACTCTAGTTTTCTCGCCCAAGCGAGCATGTCTCGCCTAGGCGAGATCAACAGAGGCTCGCCCAAGTTGCTTCATGCGAGCGGTCGCTCAGGCGACCCACGTCCTTTCTGAGCGAGCGAGCGTCTCGTCCAAGCGAGAGGGGTCTCGCCTAAGTGAGATCCTGCGTGAGGCTACTGTTCCCCTTTTCGAGCCCTCGCCTAGGCAAGGGGGGCTCGCCTGAGCGAGAGCCTCTCGCCTGAGTGAGACCCTTCAGCCTAAGCGAGAAGCTGGGCGAGGCAGTGTGGTGCTTGGTTGTTTATTGTTCTCTGATGATTGACACTTGCTTGGGTATGATTGTTATGATAAAAAATATGTAATGAACTGCTATGTATGAGTGATATGATTCATGGATGGTGAATGATGGGTATGGAATGAACTTGGCATGTAAACTAAATGAGATGGTTGGTGTTAAAGTAGCATGGTATTGGCATGAACTGAAATCCCATAACTATGGTTTGAGAGAAATGGATGGGTATGGAACCACTGGGAAAGAAATGAAAGAGGTGAATTATCAAGAGATGGTACGTGGCGTATATGTATATGTGTAATAAATCTTTATGGATTGGTCTGGTATGCTTGGTCTGTGTTAATGCGTAATTCCTTGGAAATCTCTACGTGGGATTTCAGGGTCGTGCTTCAGTGGTCGGGACGTAATTCCATGACCCCTGTTAGTGGGTGTCCATGGTGGTGCCCCATCTATATAACTTGGTAAGGATTCAAGGTAAGGATTGTATCTTGGCACTCTAAGGAGTCATTTAGTCTCACTTAGAGCGGCTGACTCCTGTGGTGAGAGTAGTAGGAGGCCTGAAACTCATTAAAGGCTAACCTTGTGTGTGAGGGAATTGATTCATTGTAACACTTGTAACACATAGCTCGGGGGTGAGCAACTCGGGGGTGAGTAGAGGTATCCACCACAAGTGCAAGCATCCGCTGAATCCGACCAGGTTATATGTATCCGGATGAGTCGAGTCGAGTCTTAGTGTATTGATTTGGAAGGTCATAACATGCTTGGGTGATGTATGTATATTGGACTGCGAAAGTATATCTGATTGCATTGATGAAATCTTTATGGCTCTAGCTTACCCTGTTTGCTTGTTTGATTGCTTTGTATGTTGTTCTTCTACTTTTGCGATGATCATCAACTTGTTGATGTGAGCAGATGCGAGAAGCACTCGAGGTCAACTGGGAAGAGATGATTTCGCTGCATAGTCCGTTTGGGTTTGACATCGCGTTTTGTTTGGGCTTTTTTGCTAAGGCTATGGCCCATGTATTGCTTTACTCTTTAGTACTATATCTTCTTCTGTTAGACTTTTTAACTGGTTTACTTTTGGCATCGTGGTGTGCCTAAGATTGTAGGGGTTGTGTTTAAGACTCCATGACCGCGCTATTGTACTATTTGTGTGTGACGTTTCTTTTAATTATGCTTATTAATTAAATGGGATGTTAGAATACCTATACTATATGTTTACAAATTGTATGGTGAGACATTAATTAGCTTCAATATTTTTATCTTGTTTAGGATTTTATAGTTTTCTGTAACATAGGTTTATAAATTGTGTGATGAGATATTAATTAGCTTCAATATTTTTATTTTGATGATTTTTAGGCTTCTATAGTTTTCAATATCACCCTTGGAAGGATTTGCAATAGGGATGTATGAGTTTTAGTATTCTTTTAGAAAAAAAATGATAAAATTCTTCAATTAAGAAGTTTTCCTAAATAAAAATAAGCACAATTATGGGTTGACTTGTTTTAATCCAAGGTTTATTGACCCACCCTGGTAGTAATTAATTGTTATGTTGTTTCATATGTTGCAAGGATATGCAACAAGGAGAATTTGACTATCTAAAAGACAATTACTAACAATTGAGATGATAATTAAGTTTAAAGTTGTTATATACCAATTTGATTCATATGTAGGTGTTTTTTAATTTTAATTTCTAGGAACTGCTAATATAAAAATTTGAGTAAGTTACACAGAGTTTTGTTTTCAAACAAATTATAAAAAAATGTATTTTGTTTTTAAATTAAATTATAAATTATTTTGTTGTTCTAACTTTATAAAAAACCGTATAAAACATCCTTTTCTATCAAACATGATAATGTAAGCATTTTAAAGTAAGTGAATCATGATGACCTAAGCATTAAAAAGATAATATTATAAGGTTAAACTCAAATTTATCTCACTTTTTAAAAGTATTTTATTTTGACTATCTTTTTAAAAGAAATATATCTTGTAAAAAATATTTTATCACTCTTTTCAATTGTTGATCTCCTAATTATATCCCGGTGAATGAAGGTTGGATGTTCGAGATGGCAAAAAAGTGAATCATGAAGCATGTCTTAGATGGCAATTGAACTACCGGTGCATAAAGTACCTTGGACCCATAACTTGTTTGAATACAAAGTTCTAGGTAGAGTTAGTTTGGTCTAAGGTGATCATGGAATAGATTTTTGAAGATCCGGTATAGATCTAGAAAATTGGACTAGATTTTAGATCCAAATCTTTTTTTTTTTAAACCAGTTTGAATTTTTTTAAAATTCAGATCCAAATATTTGAATTAAGTTCTAAGTCTATATCTAAATATTTGGATCAGTTTTAAATCCAGATCCATTTGTAAATCCATATTTTTACTAATTTTTTTTATAACTCTAATTTTAATTTTATATTTTTAAAAATATAATAACTATTTATTTAATACATAAATATAGAAAAAATTAAAAAATATAAAAAATATAAAAATATTAAAAATTAATCATAATATTTATATAAATTCTTAATATTAAAAAAAAACTAAGAAATTCACTACTTCAACTTATTCATTATGGATCTTCATATGTAAAACATGCAACTTACGATTAGTCTCAAATACTTGCAAGCTCATATACATAGAAAAACTATTCTACTTGATCTGACAACTTAAAATTGTCCACATTCAAGATCAACAACTACAATTTCCAAATTCAATAAACATCAAAACTTAAAATAAACATCTCCATACCAAAAGCCCATTCACCATAAATGTAGTAGCTAGAATTTCCAATAAACATCAAAACTTAAAATAAACATTTCCATACCAAAAGTCCATTAACCACAAATGTAGTAACTAGAATTTTCAGTAAACATCAAAACTTAAAATAAACATCTCCATACCAAAATTCCATTCACCATAAATGTAGTAATTAGAATTTCCAAAAAAGCATCAAAACTTAAAATAAAAAGTCATTGTAAGGGGAAACATGGAGAGTTATTGGGCATACTATCACTATCCATCTTCATACCAAAAGTCCATTCACCACAAATGTACCTGGAAGTAAAAAATGTATCATTGAGGGTATCATTATAACATCAAGTTACTTAAATCAACGATTAAATGTATAAAAGACATTACCTTCTACCACACGTATATCCATATCCCACCATAACAATAACAATCATTGTTACGTATTTTCTTCCACTTGTGCATTTTTCAAACAAGTTAGAAAATAGCATTTATTACCATGTCAACATTTATTAATCTGCTAAAGAAAATAGTTAATGTACTTACTGATTGGAGGCATAAGGATTGAGCTTTAACTCAAAGAAATCATGTTGTGGTTAATATTTTCTTGAGAAATCAACTCTAAGAAATGAAAAGATTATCATTACTTAATACATATTTAACTATAATATTATTACATAATTGAAACATCAATATACCTTGGTCAATACATTCAAGATCTTCAAAATCATAGTCCAACAATGATGGTAAAGGTGTGTCTTTTAACCAATCATTTGTACATATAAGTGCCTCCACCTTTTGATGTGATAAAGAACTACGATATGGATCAAGCACTCTTCCTCCTGTGCTAAATTTAGACTCATATGCTACAGTAGAAACAGACATAGCTAATAACTCTCGTGCTATGTTTGAAAGGATTGGAAATCTACATAAATTAATTTTCCACCCATCGAGAATGTTCAAATTTTCACTTGTATCAAATTCTTCCTTTAAATACTTTTAAAGCTCAAATTTGTTCGAAGAGGTTAATCATGTTGTTTGCAAAAATTTGTTCCAACCATACGAATCATGTTTAAAAGAAGGTATCTTTGCATGTGGTTGTTGTGTGTCACTTCTAGCTCCGTTTCGACTTTTATATTCATCAAACACCAAATTCAAAGAAATATCCAATCTTGACTTTAACACACATCCATCATTTTTCTTTTCAGGATCAAAAAGTTAATCAATTGCCCAATTCATATAACTCATTTTGTATCTAGGATCTAAGAAAACAGAAATCAACAACAACATATTGAAGTTATTAGGTTCACCCAAATATTTCCCATATTTTTTTCCATTTTGCAGCCATTTTATATGTCGAACTACTTGTATCATTGCACTTAAGCAAATGGTTGATCTCATTCCAAATTCCTACCACCTCCAACATGTACATATTGTTAGTAACATAAGAGTTATTAGAGATGCGCAAAGTAGCTTCATAAAAAATGCCCAAAAAATGTAGGATAGACTGAACATATTCCCTATCTTCATAAGAAGGCAATCCAATCCCCTTTCCTAACTCAGTAGCATATTTTGTATCATAAAACTCAAGCTGATCAAATGCCTTTTTATGCTTGAAAGCAACATCTAACATCAAATAGGTTGAATTCCACCTTGTTTCAACATCCAACCAAATATGACCCTTATATTCAATATTTTGTCTTTAAACATACTCTTTGAATTTAATAAATCTTGAAGGTGATGATCTAATATATTTCACTACAACACAAATTCTTAAAACAGAATTATCAATCTCTTTTAGCCCACTACTCACAATTAAGTTCAAAATATGTGCACAACAACACATATGAATACAATCACCTTTTAAAACCAAGTTATTCCAAGACAATAGTCTTTTCTTCAAGTGTTGAACTCTCATGTCATTTGACGTAGCATTATCTACTGTCAATGTCAAAACATGATTCAATCCCCATTCATGCAAGCATGACTCAACAAATTTAGCCATGGCCTCTCCCATATGACTTATTACTTGACAAAAATTCAAAATCTTTTTATGCAAATTCCAATCATTGTCAATGAAGTGGGCCATCAAACACATATAACTTTAATTTTGAGGTGAAGTCCATGTATCAGTAGTGAGACAAACTCTTTGACAATGCTGAGAAAGAAAGTTCTTCAAAGATACCTTCTTTGCATTCCATAATGTCACAATATTACGGGATAAGGTATGGCGTGATGGGATCTTAAATCTTGGTTGCAAAGCATTCGTATACCTCCTAAAAGTTGCATGCTCTACAAACCGAAAGGGGAGTTCAACTTCCACAAACATTTTACTAGTTCTTCTTGACAAAGTTCTTGGTCAAATCTACCATAAGAAGGAGAGTTAATGTTCCCATCAATTGTTGAAGATGCACTAGCTTTTTGCCTCTTGTTTACTTCTTTATTGGGATTATTTGGACATCTCAATACATGATTACACATTGAAGTTGTTCCTTTCTCATATCGAATAAGGACATCACAATACTTGCATTGAGCCCTCTTATCCGATATAGGTACTAGTTGAATGAAATGATTCCAAGCTTCTGATCGATTTTTCCGTCCCTCATGAAAGTGGGTCTCACATTTGTAGAGCCACTAACAACTAGTGGAATAGAAAGTGCATTCTCAATTGGTTTTGAGACGGAAAAATTATCTTCTTCACGCACTAATGACATTTGTAGAACAATATTGCAAGAATGACTAACCAAGAAAGAACACAACCTAGTAGATATGAGAATTCAACAAACTCAGATAAGCCTTAACTGTAATAAACATATATATAAGAATTTATCGACTAGAAAAGGAAAGCAACCAGCCACGTAACATAACATAGAAAAAATGTATCAACACAAGCAGATATATAAGAAAGTATTACTATGCTTGAATTAAGTCATGGTAAATTTAAACTTGGTAGCATGCATTCACCTTTTTAGGTGAGGCACTTGAACCTGGCAGAGAAAAACGAACCAGTGATTGTGGTTTTTAGTTGAACATAGAAGAAGGTGGAAAGTCTGTCAAGAGCACATGAAACTAAAGAATAAAGAAGGCAACATTTGAATTTGCCTGAAGAGTGAATAAGAATATTTGAACCAATTAAAACTAAGAATTAGAAATAATTTAGTTTTTAGTATTTTTTAAATTTCAAAACAATTAAATATATCTATATGCTCAGTAAGAAAATAATCTATTTTTATTTTTATTTTCAAGTTTTACCACAACCCTTCAAGAAACAAAAAAAGATGTCTTAACATAACATCATAAATCCTAAAAGATCTCCAAACACCAATTCTATCATAATCACATTTACATTATTTTGCCACTGATTAAACTCCTTTCGACTTTACTCTCTCTCAGCTACGCAGCCTACACTCCTGATTATGGATACCACCACGAAGTAAGTGTGTTTCTCTGTTATGTAGATTTTAACGATGATATCTGAATTTAGCAAGTATTAGTGGAGAATAGTTGGATAATGTTATAAGTTAATGAATAATGATTGTACGAAAACAGGCCACATTGTACAACCCACAAATTCAGCAACTACAATACTATCAACAAGTCTACGGAGCATCATCTTCAACCATGAGCACCCCGTATTACTATGGCTACTATGTGCAAGCACCAAGAAACACATTTTCTTCACCGCAGGCAAATCGCCTATCACTTTTACTTACTCTTCACTTACTTTAATTTCTTTACTTTTCATCATTCAATTATTCTTTACTTCAAAAATATATTTCATTCACACGTATACCACAGAGATGGTGCGCGAGTAAGAGAGACAGATGTGTGAATTATGATGCGCTTACTGACACACTATATATTATGATTGACTAAGATGGAGTAACAACAGCTAGTTTCAATACATTAGGCCAAATGGATTGAAATGAGTGTAACCACATTCAAGCTTAAAGCACAGTTTAGTGGTGGTGAGTATGAAACATGGCAGTCTTTTCATTAGTTTAGCAGCCACATTACGCATTATTAACCTAGAAAGCCAAGCAAAATAGAAATTAGCACAATCAGGTCCAATTTAGGCAGGGAGGGATGAAGTGTTGTTGATGTATTTCAATTTGAATATATTTTGTGCTTGAGAGATATTACACGAGAGCATGGGGAACCAAACTTAGTTTTTGGAGTTATACTTAATCAGAATTACTCACCATAAGAAAGCCAAGAAACATTCAACTCAATTTATACAGCTCAATTTGTTCAATTGTACATTTGAACCTGCACAACAATTTCCATACATTTTAAACCAAGCAATACATACAAATCATCTTTATTTCATTCAAGTGCTGAAAATGAACTCTAATTACTAATGGTTCTTTAAGTAGAGAAATAAAATCTTGCTCAGATGTTAAAAGATTTGTGCTAAAAGAGCAAAATAAATTACACTAAACTTGGCTATATCCATCAAAGTTGCTGTAAACACTAACACTCAGAACAAGTGGCCGTGAAATATAAACTTCCCAAAGGTCCAATTGCTGTAATGAACTTCCTCCGATATCCACGGAAATAAAATAAAATAAAAGTAAATCGGTGCAACATAAAAAAAAAAATAAATAAAGAAAGAAATACTCGAAGATGCATGCAGGGTGGGTTAATAATGGCTCTATGAAAAGGCAAAGGAGAAAAAGAAACGACTTCGTGCGAATCAATCAATAAGTTGTAACTTTGGACCTCTTGGCTTCGCTATAAAGCACCACTCCCATGATCGTGATTCTGAAACTCGCCATTCCCATAACCGTCACCGGATTCCTGAAAATCAAAAGCGAAACCACCGCCGCCACGTGGGCTTTGGCATTTCCCAACACCTGAAGCGTCAACGCGATGGTGTGCTTCGTGACCAAGAAGTTGGTCAAGTTAACCAAATAAGCGACGGTGTGTTGTGACCTGAAGAGAGTGGAGGAAAGAGGACTTAGGGTTCGTAATCCATCAAACTTTGAGAATTAGGATTTAGTGGATTGGAATTTGGGATAAGAAAATGATTTTCAGAATTTGATCGTTGAATAATGTGTTGAGATTCGTATGGATGTTAGTCTAGTCCAATGAATAAGTTTAGACTATCTAAATTTTAAAATTTATAAAAGTAAAATAGAAAATCTACTTTGAAAAATTAATAAATATGGATCCAAATTAAAATTCAAATTTAAAAAAATGAATATTTAATGGATCAGATTAGATTAAAACTAGATCAATAAAGCAAAACAAACAGATTTTTTGTCCACTCTTATTTGTGTCTGATATCATAAAAAATATTACTTGTATAGCTAATAGATTCCTTTAAATTATGATTCTTAAAGTGTTTTACAGGTCAAAATCTTCTACCCTTGACAGAAAAATAATTGGCCCGGGATTGTTAATTTTAGGGACAAAAAAAGGTTCCTTAGACCTAGTAAGACGTGTTGTTGAAGTGGTGGAGTGTGCTTGTTTGATTGGTTTGTTTGATATCAACGTAATGGTTAAATTAAATAACTTTAATCCTAATTAGTTCGTATTGATTTTTTAAAGTGCTTTAAATTGAAGTTGATTTGTTTTCTAACGTTGAACAAAATGAGTAATGATTTTGAACCCACCGTTAGTGAATAAACCAGATATTCTCACTCATTTTTTATAGTAGATAAACCCATTAGTATTGTAACCCTTGTAAACAGGTGCAACTAATTTTGAAGCATTTAAGGTAGTATTTGCATTTTCCACCTTAGGGCAGGGTATGATGGTACAAGAGTTGTACCAATGCATCCTCCCAACTCAAACTCCTAAACTTCGAAAGCAGTTTAGTTAGATAGTTTTGAAAAAACTTTGAAAAACAATTACGTTTTGAGTAATTGATTATGGACTAGTTGTATCTCATGATTCATTTGATGTTTCCAAGACATTGTCAAAGGGTGTCTTAGACTATGAATGTTGGCTAATCACATGTGCAATATGCAGCTAAATGGACCGAGAAAGGATGTATAACATGCTTGATCCTTCAAGGAGACTTAGAGAAGAGTTCATTACTGATGTTCATGAATTTGTTTCAACCGTAATGAACTAAACGTGTTTTACTTCAAATGGAGGGATAAGGTGCCCTTGCGTACGGTGTATTTGTGAGAAAATCCTTAAACCATCACATGTGAGGGCTTATTTGCTACAATATTGGTTTAAACCCAACTACAAGGTATGGGCTGATCATGGAAAAGAAAGACAAAATGAGAACAACTTAGGTTATGCATCTACTAACCATGGGAATATGAATGTTGTTTATCAATCTGGGCCAGTAACATAAATGGTGTATGATGCATACATGCAAGTAGCTGATATAACAAGTCATTATAACAACTTCGACAATGAGAGTATGTATGAAGAAACGTCCCTAATGCTGAGACACAAAGGTTTTATGATATGTTAGGATCTACAAAGGAACCCATTTATGACGGAGCAACCGAGTCAAGATTATCGATAACTATAAGGCTATTAGCTGCTACAACCAATTGGCACACTACTGAGAAGTGTTTAGATTATTTCATTCAAATGTTAGTTGATGTAGCCCAAAAGGATAATTGCATACCAGAGAACTACTATGAGGCTGAAAAAGTAGTGTCAACTCTTGGCTAGAAGGCTCAACAGATTGATTGTTGTGAAGCTGGTTGCATGTTGTATTACAAGGATGATGAAGATTTAACTGAATGCAAATTTTGTCATCTTCCTCGTTATTTACCTCTTAAGGCTTAAAGTGAAAGGTACAAAAATGTTTCGAGAAAGACATTGTTTTATTTCCCTATCATACAAAGATTACAAAGATTATATGAATCCGTCAAATCTACTAGGCAAATGAGATGGCATTTTGAAAATAAAAAATATTATGGCTTGTTGTGACATCCGTGTAATGGGAAAGCTTGGAAACACTTCGATAATATATATCCATATTTTGCAGCTGACCCACGACATGTAAGACTTGGTTTGTGCAGGAAAAATGGTTCGAAGTAGAGGTAGAGACGGTAAAGTGATTAGATCGGGTGCTGCTAGACGTGGAGGTGGAACTATGCATGGTCATCTTGTAGTAAAACTTAGCAAAGTCCCTTGTGGTAGTGTGCAATCTAGGCATACTGATAATAGTGGCCAAAATTCATCCCCTCTTTCTCATTCATCCACTCCTTCTTTGTCGACCCCATATCCATCCACACCCTCTTCATCCACCCCATCATCCTCTGATGATCAACAACTTCCCATAAGATAGTCTCAACCTTCTCCATGTTGTATTCCTCATATTGTTGTTGGGGAACATGTCGTTCAACGTCTTACATTTAAATTTTCCCCATTAGCCGATCATACATCTTACTCAGCTCCCACAAACCACTTACCCTCTACTTCCTTTGGCCAACTCACATCTACTTCCTACAGTCACATCCCCTCCACTTCCTTCGATCACATGCCCTATCATTCCTCAACTCGAGCCTCCTCTACTCCCTTAGCCTACATCCCTTCTCCCCTAGGCCAACACTTGTCTCCTCCCTTATTCCAGCTACCCTATGCTCCAATAGGCCACTTCCTGCTCCCTCAGTCGAACTCCCCTTTACTCCTCTAAACCACTTGCCCACTCCTTTAGGCCAACTCGTGTCTCATGCCTCAGTCCAACTCCCTTCTCCCTCAAGCCAACTCCTATTTGCTCCCTCAATCCATCTCCCATCTTCTTCAAGCCAACTCCCATCTTCTCCCTCAATTGCGATCAATTATTCTCCTTTAGGCTAGACCCTTATTGATCCTCCAATGCAGTCCATACAGAATGTTGCCTTCCAACCTACCCCTACTACATTAAACATGATGCCCCTATTACGGAGGTTCGTCGTGATGCTACCAGAAGGGTCATCGTAAGACCTGTGGGAAAAGAGTAAGTTCATAACGCCTTTAATATTTTATTTCACTTTCTATACATTATGAGGTTAACATTATGCTTTGTTTGTTTTATAGTTAGACACCTAATAGTTATGCAGTTTAGGCTATTAGGCATGCAATTAAGGCATAACTTAGAGGTCCCTTCCACCATTATGACGTTATGAAGGATGATGACAAACTTAGTTGGTGGACTGATTTTAAGGTGAAAGTAATTACTAATTTCAATCAATTCTAATTTTATCATTATTCATCATATTATGTATCACTTAATTTGTTGTTTACTTTTACAGGCTAAAGTGACTTGGGCGCCTCAAGATGAGTGGCAAATTAAAAAGGTATGTGAGTCAAAAGTCAGAAAACGCCTCTTTGATTTGCTATCTAAAGTAAGGGTGAAGAAGGACAAACCTTCTTGGATGGGAGAAGATGCATGGGATGGACTTTTGACATACTGGGATTCTGATAAGTTCAAAGAAATATCATCTCAAAACAAACTCAATTGGTCTTCTTGTAGAGGTGGATCGTTGCACTCGACTAGTCACAAATCTCACTTGGACATAACGTTGGGCCTAGTAAGTACAATTCATAAACTATGTATGCTTTCTTTCAAGTTATTGGATAAAATCTTTCAAGAACGTAAATATAGTCAACTTGTAGTGGGTGCTAACATAATAATCGATACCATATTTTTCGTTTTTAAATGCTAGTGTTCACACAAATTTCATTCATTTTCTATCGATCGCTACACTAGCGAAACCGACCCCGATGAACACCTGAAAGTATACATCACACACGTTGCTTTGTATACATCCCAAGACGCAGTCTTCTGCAAAGCTTTCCCCACAACACTCAAAGGCCCCGCCCTAGAATGGTTCACCACCCTCCCACCCTACTCCATTGATAACTTCGACACCCTTTCCCACATGTTCTCCACACATTTCGCCGGCAGCCGCCCACACCAAACCACCACCATGTCCTTACTGGACATTAGACAGGAACCCAATGAACCACTCAGAACATTCATCGATCGCTTCAGTAAAGCAGCTCTTCGTACACCACACCTTAACCAGGAAATGATACTCCAATGTATGACCCTCACCCTGCAACCCGGACCCTTCGCTAACAATGTCTACCTCCACCCACCCACCTCCATGCACGAACTCAAGCTGCGTGCCGCTGACTACGTTCGCATGGAAGAAATGCAAACTCTTCACACCAAATTCTGCAACGACTATGCCGCCAACACCTCCACCCCCAATCCCAACCCCATACCCAATCCCACCCCACAGCCTCACCCGCGCCCCGATACCCGTCCACGTGAACCCCGCCAACCACGTTTCACCAGATACGCCCCACTCACAGTAGCCCGCTCCCGCATCCTTGACGAAGCCCTCCAGGCTGACCTCCTCCCCCACCACGCAAAACAACCACCCCTCCTAACGCTGACATGACCAAGTACTGTCGATACCACCGCAATCACGGTCATACTACAAAAGAGTGCAAAGCGCTACAAGATAAGATCGAAGAACTGGTACGCGCCGGCCACTTTCGCCGCTTCATCCGCAGAGATGACCACACCTCCTCCCGAACCCACCACCCTCCAGGACACGACCACAGACGACAACCAAGCGGCGTCAACCATAATAACCAACCCACCCAACCCAATGACCAACAATCATAGCCCGCCCACACCAACATCACCCCTGCCGACCCCCCCTTGCGAGGTACTATTAACACCATCTCTGGTGGCTTCGCAAGCGGAGGCTCCACCTCATCTGCCAGAAAGAAACACCTCCGCCACATACAATCTATCAACCACATCACCCAATCCCATCACAGACGACGTATGCCCCCCATTGTATTCACAGATGATGACTTTCACGGCCTCGACCACCAACAAGACGACCCCATGGTCATCACAGTTGAAATCGAAAACTATGCCGTTAAAAAAGTACTGGTGGATCAAGGCAGCTCAGTTGACATCCTCTACTGGGCCACCTACCAAAAATTGCAACTCCCTGACACCGCTATGACCCCATATGACGAGCCTATATACGGCTTTTCTGGCGAACAAGTATCTACCCGGGGCTACATAGACCTCCATATCGTCTTTCGGGAAGGAACCCAAACAAAAACAATCCCAATCCGCTTCCTAATAGTCGACGCGCCCACATCCTACAACATACTCTTGGGCCGTCCTTCCCTCAACACCCTCGGGGCAGTCGTCTCCACCCCCCATTTGGCCATGAAGTTCCCAGCACCATCCGGTGACATCCTAACCATCCACTGTGACCAACGTTTGGCACGCGAATGCTACATGGCAAGCTTAAGGCCCCAACTCCCAATCCAACAGACGAACCACATCGCGCGACCACCTAATTCCCGCATAGCCTTATCCGGCGAAGACCTTGATCCCAGAATAGGCCGAGATGCCCGCCTCGAACCAGTCGAGGACACAACCCCCCTGGAACTCCCCAACGGCCATTCCATCAACTTAGGCACTGGTTTAAGCCTTGATGAGCGTGCCACAATTACACCCATCCTCACAAACAACACGGATCTCTTCGCTTGGTCAGCCGCCGAACTCCCAGGGGTAGACCCTAACGTCGCATCCCACAAGCTCTTGGCATACAAAGAAGCCCGCCACGTATCTCAGAAAAAACGCAAACTTGGTGAAGAACGCAGACAGGTAGCCAAAATAGAGGCCGAGAAGTTGCTGAGCGCAGGATTCATAGATGAAGCGCATTACACCACCTGGCTTTCTAACGTTGTCTTGGTGAAGAAAGCCAATGGTAAATGGCGGATGTGCGTGGACTACACAGATCTAAACAAGGCATGCCCTCGCGACGCCTACCCCCTACCCAACATCGACCGCCTTGTAGACGGCGCGGCAGGAAATAAAGTACTTAGCTTTTTGGACGCATACTCAGGTTATAACCAAATACCCATGGCCACAGCAGACATGCACAAGACCGCCTTCATCACAGATGATGCCAACTACTTCTATAGAGTCATGCCCTTCGGCCTCAAGAACGCTGGGGCAACCTACCAGCGGCTAATGGACAAAGTCTTCAGCCACCTCACAGGACACTGTGTCGAAGTCTACGTTGATTACATGGTCGTCAAATCCCCAAGCCATCATCAACATGCTACAGATTTAGAGGCGGTTTTCTCCGCATTGCGCCGGTACAACCTCCGCCTGAACCCTGAAAAGTGCGTATTCGGCGTAGACCGGGGTAAATTCCTCGGTTTCATGTTAACCCAACGTGGCATAGAGGTTAACCCCGAAAAATGCAAGGCCATCACCGAGATGCGTAGTCCCACCACCATCAAGGAAGTACAGCGACTAATTGGCTGCCTCACGGCTATATCTCGCTTCCTACCAAAACTAGCAGAACAAACTCAACCCATAATTCAGCTCCTAAAGAAATCCGCCCGGTTCACGTGGACTAAAGATTGTGAACAAATCTTCCTCAAGCTCAAAGCATCCCTAACCTCACCCCCCATCCTTCGCAAGCCTGATACCAGCCAACCCCTGCTAGTATACATCACGGCCACCGATCACACCGTCAGCGCTGCCTTTGTCCAAGAAGCAGAAGGCACCCAGCACCCTGTTTACTTTGTAAGCAGGATACTCCAAGACCCTGAAACCAGATACCAAATGGTAGAAAAACTAGCCCTATCCTTGGTCCACGCCGCACGCCGCTTACGTCCATACTTCCAAAACCACACCATAACCGTCAAGACCGATTATCCAATTCAGAAAATATTGCAAAAACCAGACTTAGCCGGGTGCATGTCGTCATGGGCCGTGGAGCTCTCCGAATTTAACATCCGCTATGAACCACACGGCCCCATCAAAGCCCAATGTCTCTTGGACTTCGTCAACGACCTACAACAAACACCTACCGAGGACCAATGGACGCTTCATGTAGATGGCTCCTCGAACCCAAGGGGTGCAGGTGCCGGCATCGTACTGGAAGGCCCCAACGACATCCTCATAGAGAAATCTCTTCATTTCGCTTTCAAAACGTCGAATAATCAAGCCGAATACGAAGCTATCCTAGCCGGTCTCTCTCTAGCCCGTGAAGTAGGCGTCAAAAAGCTAACATGTAAAACCGACTCCAAACTCACAGTAGGTCATCTAAACGACGAGTTCCAAATCAAAGACCCCGTCCTCCAACAATATTACCATTTGGTCCGCGCCATCATCCAATCCGCCTTCGAACTGGTCCGCGTCGAACACATACCCAGAACCGACAATGTCATAGCCGACATCCTTTCCAAATTAGCCAGCACCAAACTCAAAAACCGCAACCGGTCCTTGCTACAGCAAACACTATCCACACCCTCCGTCACACACACTTGCCAAACGTTAACCCACACCCCATCAGACAATCTCACCCCTACCCAAAACCCAAACTGGACCACCCCTTACATTCAGTACCTCAAAACTGGCAACCCCCCGGCCGACGCGGACAAAACTTGGCTGGCCAAAGCCGCCAGGTACACTATGGTAGGCGACGACCTCTACAAATGCGGATACGGTCAGCCCCTACTTAAATGTGTCATGCCAGAACAAGCCCAGTACGTCGTTAAGGAACTACACGAAGGAATTTGCGGTTATCATTCAGGCGCGCGCACCATGGCCACAAGAATTCTCAGAGCCGGGTACTTTTGGCCTACAATAGAGGCGGACTGCCAAGACTACGTCAAAAAGTGCAAACCGTGTCAGAAACACGGCAACCTTATACATCAAAAACAGGAACAGCTACACCACATATTGTCCCCCTGGCCATTCGCTAAGTGGGGAATGGACATCCTAGGCCCATTCACACCCGGCAAAGGACAGGTTAAGTTCCTAATCGTAGCCGTTGACTACTTCACCAAGTGGATCGAAGCCAAACCATTGACCACTATCACGGCCCAGCAAGTCCAGCAGTTTGTGTGGAAGGACATCATATGCAGATATGGTATACCGCATACCATCATAACAGATAACGACCGACAATTCATTGACAAGGAACTAGCAAAATTCTACACCGGTTTGGGCATCAAACATATCACAAGTTCTGTAGAACACTCGCAGACCAACGGGCAGGCGGAAGCGGCAAACAAAGTTATCCTCGTGGAACTGCGCAAAAGATTGGATACCGCTAAAGGCCGATGGCCAGAAGAGTTAATTGAAGTACTATGGGCCTACAGATGCACCCCGCAATCGTCAACTAACGAATCCCCCTTCAGTCTGGTCTACGGCGCAGACGCCATGATACCAGTAGAAATTGGCGAACCATCCCTGCGCCGAGAACTACACGACCCAGCTCACAACCACCAAAACATGGCCTTGCATCTCAACCTCCTTCCCGAACTCAGAGAAAAAGCCCAAATACGCAATCTCGCCGCCAAACAACGAGCCGCCAGGAAATATAACGCAAACCTACACCCGCGATCGTTTGTCATAGAAGACCTAGTATGGAGAATGGCCAGCAGTGCTAGAAAGAAGGATGGCAAGTTCTCCGCCAATTGGGACGGCCCATACCGCATACGAGAAGACACAGGAGGTGGGGCTTATCGCCTAGAACAACTATCTGGGGAAGAAATCCCTAACACATGGAATGTATCCCACCTCAAGTTTTATTTCAGTTGAACATACACCATAAGCGGATCCATACTTGTAACCACGGGTGTACTCTTTTTCCTCACTTGGTCTTTTTTCCCTAAGGAGGGTTTTGGCCAAGGAGGTTTTAACGAGGCACCCCCATTTGAATAAATAAAATGAGTGGTTCCCTACTTTATGACTCTATACTACTTTACTCGTGGTTGATTCGTTTAAGTTCCCCACCCTTACCACAAGTAAGCGGCCTGGGTCGAACACCCTTTACTAGTGGTTGATTCGTTTAAGTTCCCCACCCTTACCACAAGTAAGCGGCCTGGGTCGAACACCCTTTACTCGTGGTTGATTCGTTTAAGTTCCCCACCCTTACCACAAGTAAGCGGCCTGGGTCGAACACCCTTTACTCGTGGTTGATTTGTTTAAGTTCCCCACCCTTACCACAAGTAAGCGGCCTGGGTCGAACACCCTTTACTCGTGGTTGATTCGTTTAAGTTCTCCACCCTTACCACAAGTAAGCGGCCTGGGTCGAACACCCTTTACTCGTGGTTGATTCGTTTAAGTTCCCCACCCTTACCACAAGTAAGCGGCCTGGGTCGAACACCCTTTACTCGTGGTTGATTCGTTTAAGTTCCCCACCCTTACCACAAGTAAGCGGCCTGGGTCGAACACCCTTTACTCGTGGTTGATTCGTTTAAGTTCCCCACCCTTACCACAAGTAAGCGGCCTGGGTCGAACACCCTTCACTTAAATGGAAATCTTCTTGGTTCATCACCTCCCCCACACGCAAGCGGCCAGGATCGAGAACTCTAATTTAGCATGCAAACATCAACAATACTCCCACATATAACATAACATATCACATACATAACATCAATATTCAACAAACACGCTCTTATCACATATGATATCGTCAACAACCACAAAACATATATACCCACAATGTGCATCATATTAAAAACAAAGTTAAAATATTGTACGAGTTATTACAGACTTAGGATTGAATGCAAAGTAGAACATCATAAAACCTACATCCTAAGCTGCATTGTTATCATCACCATCCACGGTCGCGTCCACCTCCTTCTCCTCCTTGGCCGCCTCATTTCCAACCTCTTCCCCACCCTCTTCATCTTCCCCTACCAACTTTCCGCCAACCACATCTTTATCAACATCGAACCTCGAATCCAGGGCATCCACATCGTTATAGAAGAAAGCCGCCTGCCGCAACCCCTTCTCGAACCCATTTATATGCTCCTGGATAACGCTGTTCTTCAAATCATCCAACTCCCCAACAGCTCCGTCATATTTGTCCTTCAAATCCTCGTAGTCTTCCTCCAGCTCCCCTATTCGTTTGTTCAGCTTCTCCTCGGAATCTAAGCAACGCACCCTCCATGACGACAACCTTTTCCTCTCAGCCTCCCACCCTTCCTTCTCCTTCTCCAGCACTGCCTTCTCCTCCGCCAGCTTGTCCACCTTACCCTGTAACTCCGCCACCTCCTTCA
Source organism: Vigna unguiculata (assembly GCF_037176805.1). Classification (NCBI taxonomy): domain Eukaryota; kingdom Viridiplantae; phylum Streptophyta; class Magnoliopsida; order Fabales; family Fabaceae; genus Vigna; species Vigna unguiculata. The sequence goes on from NC_140802.1 coordinate 29,313,645, forward strand.
CTTCCCTTCGGTAAAGGGATCCCACCCGTCGACCCAAGACTAATGCCTTACTTCCAAATTCAACCATGGTCCTCACGATGTGATCAACCTCCATGTTATCAATAGAATTCACAACAGTATCCGGGAGGTTTATCGCGATGTCCTTCCTCACTGATATCTCGGGCAATTCAATCAGCCTGGCCTCCGGCAACTTCTCCCCACTAGCCGATCCAGCCCCACTACCTGACCCAAGAATAGCCGCCCTTATCTTCTTCACGTCCTTACCTTTCCCAGGTCGAGACGGTAGTTCAGCTTTCCTCTTCGTTCCGCCATGTACGTGAACTTCCACAACGGATTCCTGCAAATTGGGAACACCAACCTTCCCAGCCTCCTTGGCCTTGGCGGCCATCTCCTTCCTCAGTGATTGAAAAAGCGCCAAGTTCTTCTTCCCAGATTGTGCCATATGCCCTGCAATAACATATCGCAACTCGGATCAAAACAACTTAGCATCATTAACACAGCTTAAGTAATAAACAGATACCTTCAATATCTATTATCGGATGCACCGAATTATAAACCCTAACTAAGCCCTTAGTGGGCAACTTATCGACAAATCTCAACAACATCCCCACCACTTCCTTGTCTCCAGCCGACAACTCCTCTACACCCATGTCTTTGTAACGAGAAGGATTGTTGGTCCAGCTAAAAGGGAACTTGGCACTCCCATCCGCATTAAGGAAATGCGGCTCACCTCCCTCCTTCACTACGACCTTGAAGTACCCGTCTTTGAAGTGCTTGAAAGATTGGGAGAACGCATCCAACCTGCTGATGCTGGGACGACTGATTAATGAAAGCCAAGTAGACGGCCTCCGGGGTCTGGTGTCATAAAAATACAAGAAGGCATAAGGGGAAGGCTCCAAGTACAATGACTCGCATAGGATGCGGAAGGCCTGTAAGTAAGCCCAACTGTTAGGATGTAACTGAGTAGGCGCCACATTCAACGCCCGCAGCACCCCCATAGTAAAGTCGTCGAAGGGTAGTCGTACGTGAAGCTGAGAAAAATGACACATGTACATATAAAAGAACTTATCGGTAGCACCTTCTTGTCCGTGGCATACACGGTCGATGGCGCTCACCCTTTCCAGCGAAACAATATCTCTGCTGACCCCCTTAGACATGACAGGTGTACAGTTTAGCCAAGACTTTAACAGGCGAGACCACCTAAACAGCGATGACTGGTCACGAATGTCAGAAGCCACCCATGCATAACCGCCCTTGGGCGCCCAGTTACTCTCCTCCAGTTCCTCAGGAGGATCCTCTCGAACCTCCCTCACCACCTCCATCGGCATTCCGCTTGTGCCAACTCCAGCACTTATACCTTCTCTGCCAAGTCGGTCATCCCTACTCCTATCCGACTCAGTACTTCGACTACTACTAGACGCAGATAACGATGTGCTATCGCTACTAGACATACCTGTTATCGTTTTAACGGAAAGATGGCGGCTGAATTTGGAAACTAGTCGGACAGTATGATGCGCAAAAGATCTCTGAATTCGAAACTCTCGCAAATGAACCAAGTAAACCCTCCGTTATTTTCAAACCCATATTTATAGTCCACGATCCCAAACGACTAAAATTCTTCCCGCCAAAATAAAACCCATACCAATCGACACCATCATTATGAAAGGTAAAAACGACGGCGCCAAAAGTTAACGATGTGACTACCTGACACCATTGCACCTACCTTCTGACACCTGCAAGTCCTAAGCCTTAACACTGTTCACCACACTTAAAGGCTGGGGGACTGGTGTACCACACCTAGCCGGTTTTGCTAGTTCACCAACACATGTAATCCTTGACCGACAACCCATATCGGACAAGGCTGGGGGGCTGGTGTACCGTACCTAGCCGAGCTCAATCAAGTAAACAATACACATGCCAAAACCGCCTAGCATCTGGTACCCGGATACCATCGGCACAAAGCCATCTAGCCAGGTAGCCGGTAGAAACCGACTACCTGTCTAGAAGGTCAACTAACACCAGTACCCCGCCTTCGATAGGCCTCCAGGGCCTGTTTTGGGGCCTAGGCCCACTCATGGCCCAAGTTGGGGCCCAAGTCAAAACCCAGCCCATACAATGGTCAAACATCATTAATATTCTATAAATACATGTGGACCCCATCATTTAAAGGTACGCATTCATTAATTGCTGATTTGACTCTTTGAGAGCTTTGACTTACTTGAGCTTCGGAGATTCTTCTGCAGGTAACCCCTCCTGGGTTCAAGCCGACATGTATCGAATGGGAAGAGGCCAACTGAAGAGATAACGGACTACAGGGTAGGGCGATACTCGTGCCTAACTTATCTTATTTGTCCTTCTGCAGGAACACATGCCTTTCTTAAATGTTTTTCTAGCAAGTTGTGGGTTTCTTTTTTTTTCTTTTATAATTTGTTATAGTAAGTATAGCAAGTAGTGATATTGTAATCTACTGATCTGATGTGATTAAACAACGTTAACTATATTTTTTAGTGTTTGTTCTACCAATTAGTAAAAGTTGATAAAAAAACCTTGTATGCTTTTCAAAGATTTTGTTTTAAATTACAAAAATTGTTCCTGCAGAGAACAAACAAGATAAGTTAGGCACAAGCTTCACCTTACCCATGTAGTCCGCTATCTCCTCAGTTGGCCTCTTCCCGGTTGGTACATGTCGGCTTGGATCCAGGAGGGGTTACCTCTAGAAGGGACTCTGAAGCTCAAGTAAGTCAAAACTCTCAAAAGGTCAAATCAGGTGATTAATGGAGTAATGAATGCGTACCTTTAATTACTAGGGTCCACGTGTATTTATAGAGTATTAATTATGTTTGATTACGTGTCATGGGCTGGGCCCTAGTTTGGGCTGTAGGTGGGCCAGGACCTTGTCCTAGGCGCATTGTGGGCTTATTGGATGTCAAAGGGGCTTTCATTTTGCTAAGTCTTTAGGAACGGTTTGATCCGGTTACTTCTCCAGTTGGCGGATGTCGTCTCTGCCCGTGCATTATCGTAAGTTGGCCGTTTTGTTATTAGTTTAGGCTTCGTTTAGTTATGATTTTAGGTCTATGCCGGCCCGAGTCGTGTACTTGGGTTGTTTCCGGCATATACGTAAAGGTCGTTGTTTATATGGTTAAGTTGGCCAGGCATGGTATAGTTAAGTTGGTTTGGTACGGTACAGAAATAGTTTCATTTGTTTCTTCATTTGGCTTTATCTCGTTAAGCTTCATAATTTAGTAAACTATTGACACTATGCACGAAAGCTTGCAACTAGTATTAATAAACGTGTGTAGATGCATTAAAAGAGAATAGATTTCTTTTTACTAAAAGTTTTATAGAAAAGGTTTTAGAAAGTTGTTAGTTGCTACTGTAAGAAAGCATAGGCTACCCCAATTGAAAGAGGTAAAGTGAGCATATTATTATATTCCAATTCTTTGTGTATTTCCCCGCTTCATCATTTATCTCTTTCATTTGTGGTTGTAACATTCAGGTCTGATATTACTATTTTTAAATAATATAAAATAAAAGAAATTATAAAGTCACATTTATTTACATGTCTTTCCCAAAACGTGGTCCTGCCTCTACGAACCTCCTCGCACATAGTCCAACTATATGGACCTCCCTGTCCGTAGTCCAACACACGTGATCCACTAGCTACAAACCTTCCCGCTCGCAGCATCTCTGAAGTGTGAGCACAGAACATACGAACCTCCCTGCTCATATCCCCACACGAGAGTATTAGGATATGAACCACCCTACTCATATCATCACGTGTTCACCACTATCTATGAACCTACCCGCTCATGGCACAACATCTCTTGATCCAAGTCTTACATCACAACATCAAAACAGAATTAAGAAAAGCACACTGCACTATTCAAGGTATATACTCAAGCTGGTTTTAGGGATTCCAATGCTTTCATGAACCTGCCCGCTCGTAGTTACTAATTGCCATTTAAACCCCCACCCTTAGTTTCAACAATTTATTTTGGAACTTTATGTGCTTCATATCTTGGTGACACCAACAAAATTGCAGTAATTTGTTAATAAGAAAGGTTGCTTAAATTGAAATGCAAATCATGTTTCCACCTCTCCATGGAAACATGTTGTGCAAAATTACTTAATGCGTTTGCCATTTAAGTAGTTAAGGATTGCCATTAAACTCGCAACCTTAGTTTCAACAATTTATTTTTGAACTTTATGTGCTTGGAAGATCTTGGTGACACTTAACAAATTGCATTGATTTTTTAATAAGAAAGGTTTCTTAAATGGAAATGCAAATGATGTTGCCACCTCTCCACTGAAAAATGTTGTGCAAAATCACTTACTGTGTTTGCCATTTAAGTAGTAACTGATTTCCATTTAAACCTGCAGCCTTAATTTCAATAATTTATTTTGGAACTTTATGTGCATGGCATATCTTGGTGAAACCATAAAAATTGCAGTAATTTGTTAATAAGAAAGGTTGCTTAAATGGAAATGCAAATCATGTTTCCACCTCTCCATGGAAACATGTTCTGCAAAATCACTTACTGTGTTTGCCATTTAAGTAGTTATTGATTTCCATTTAAAGCAATAGCCTTAGTTTCAACAATGTATTTTAGAAATTTATTTGCTTGTCATATCGTGGTGACACCAAACAAATTGCCGTGATTTTTTAATAAGAAAGATTTCTTAAATTGAAATGAAAATGATGTTGCCACTCTCCATGGAAATATTTTGTGCAAAATCACTTAATGTCTTTACCATTTAAGTAGTTATTGATTGCCATTTAAACCTACAGCCTTAGTTTCAGCAATTTATTTTGGAACTTTATGTGCTTGCTATATCTTGGTGACACCTAATAAATTGTAGTGATTTTTTAATAACAAAGGTTTCTTAAATGGAAATGCAAATCATGTTGCCACTTCTCCATGGAAACATGTATTGCAAAATCACTTACTATGATTGCCATTTAAACCTGCAGCCTTAGTTTCATCAATGTATTGTCGAACTTTATGTGCTTGGCAAATCCTGTTGACACCAGCAAAATTGCAGTGATTTTTTACTAAGGTTGCTCAGATGGAGTCCCAGATCATGTGACCACCTCTCCATGGAAACATGTGCAAAATCACTTAATGCATTTGCCATTTAAGTAGTTATTGATTTCCATTAAATCTGCAACCTTAGTTTTAGCAATTTATTGTCGAACTTTGTTTGCTTGGCAGATCCTGCTGACACTAGCAAAAATGTTGTTCAAAATAACTTACCACGTTTGCCATATAATGAGTAAGTGTGCCACTGAATTAGAAGTTGAAATCCTAAACATGAAAACATTAAACCAACGCGGTACTACATGAAAACAAACATAGCTTATCAATTATCATCATTGGATGATGTTGCATTTGAAGTCTGTCTTGGATCAGTTGAATCTGCAACAATGAAGTGGTTTGGGTAAAGCAATGTCAAAGGGTTTTGAATCAGGTGCGAGAAAGGGATTTCTGCCAACCACCGTGGGGTTGGTTTTGCTGCAATTTGGTGAAGCACCGCGGGGACGAAAGATTTCGTGCAATTGACGACTTTCATGTAGGTGGGGCAAAGGACTTAGAATATGCAGTGATGAAGTGGTTTTCGTAAAGCAGTGCCAAAAGGTTTTGAATCAGGCGCGAGAAAGGGATTTTGTGAACCACCATCAAGAGCTTTTATATTTTCAATTAAATGACCATCATGTGCTTCTCTTTTCCAATCAGACGTGGATTAATTTTTTAAATAAACATTAAATTAAAAAAAGCCAACTCACTTTGTCAAAATTTTGTCAATTTTTCTTTGTCCAATAATCAATTTCCTTATCAATAACTTCCTAATTTGTTGACAAAAGTAATCCTTCAATTGAATTTACAGGAAACCAAACCTAAGATGAAGAAACCATGAATTAATCAAAGATAACTACTGGATGGGAAAAATACTGTCAATGGTTATTGTCATGGGTTACCAGAATCTGTTATGAAGATGGTGGAATTAAAAGAGAAAAAGGTGTGTTTGATTGAGGGGCCAGAGACAAGTGAAGTTGGTGAGGGGAGAACTGTGGAATATGTGCAAAAGACAAAAATGTAGTATATGTTAGTATCAAACTAGAGAAGTTTTTCTTTATCTAAAAACTGAAATGAAATTTTAGCCTTGTTTGATGACTAGAGGTTAGAGAAAATCCACAGGAAGTTGATACAGGCGAAGGTGTAGGTCCCAGAGACACAGGTTCTCTACAAGTTTGATAAAATTATTCAAAAACAAAAGCTAAATTACATATGGAAAAATGTTTGTATAAGAATTTGGATAAAATCTATATCAAATAACTTATAGAAAAAATTACAAGAAGATCCAAGAACTAAAACTCATCTAGAAAATAAAATATCATCACACATACTTTCTTGCTAGGAAGAAACATAGACTTATAAAAATTTGAATATGCATAAAACGCTTTCTTACTTTAAATCACTCTCACAAGTAGTTTATTTTTTCTTCAGAATAACATGAAAAATAGTCCATGCTAAAGCAACACTCACATTTATCTCCATCTTAGACTACTTACAATAAACATTAATACAATGTTTGACCAAGTACAATCCATAAATGTTGTGGCAAAATAATGACCTTCTTACTTTATTTTTTCTTCTTTAAATTAACCAAAGGAAACTTCACATGTCAATCATAACACTATGTACACAATATAATTGGATTAAACAAAGTTCAACTATAAAGTTCATTATCAACCTTACACTACTTTAATACACCACATAAACTCCAAAACAATAAAATAAGAAGTAATTTTTCAATATTTCAACCTTACACTAACATTTTAAGGACACAAGTAAATGGGAGAGGAGAACAACTTTATGGTCCTAGTGTCAAAAACCTACAAGATCTAGAGAATTAATCTCATTAAGGTCCAAGGTGAGCACAATAAATCAATTAACAAGTTTAGTCAATTCTACAGGAATAAATTTTAAAAAATGAAATCCAAAACCCGAATTGGAAGATATTTCTGATATAATTTTGGTGTTCGTCTTACAAAATTTATAACATTGACTAACTTCACATTTTCACATTTGCTGAAAGAATTTGACATGGTGTGGTGGAGTGTGAAACAAAGGGGCAATAATATGACATAAATGGTAAAATACTCAAACTAGAGGGAGCTTGCTAAGAATAATTTTTCTGCAGCATAATTTTAAACTTAAATAGATCAAGCATAACAATGTTACATTATGGCAAAACAATACCTAGTAGCTTTAGATTTTGCGGCACTAAACTACTAAACCAACTTACAAGTTAAAAAATTATAATATCCAAAAACACACCACCCTTCAAGCATAATCTTAGTAATTAACAACACATAACCAATAGTAGTAGGAAATATTTACCTTCTAATTTCCAAATAGTAGTTATAGTAGTTGTCAGTCCCCTTCCTCCAAGTGATAATATTACCCAATGTTGGACCCAAAGCCTCAAATCTATAACTAAAACCTGGTCACTTAATCCTGTTTAAGGAGTACAAACTAAAAAACATGGAATCAACTGTTAGTTTTGAAATGGTTGAAAAGTCAAGAAGGGGGGGGGTTGAATTGTCTAGTTAAAACTTTATGCTATTTTTGCAAGCTAAAAACCTCCTTTAATTGAATCAAATGGATCACCAAGTTAGGATGAAAACAGTACTAAACTATACACTATCAATCGATCAAAAACAGAGTTAACAGATTGATTTTATTACTAAACATATTCTGTTCTAGTATAATCAATAGATTGAAACTGAAAAACAGTCGACTGAAATACTGGGAAAAATGCAGAAATGTGAATTTGAATTTTAAACCAGAAACAATGCTCAAGAATGATCAAGATCAGTTCCAAATGATTATACAAACATGCTCAATGCTTCAGATGCTATGAAAACATGCAAGAACATGAAAAAGATGATTAAAGCACAAGTTCTTGAAACTTTAAAATGAAAATGCAAGAGAGAAAGGTTGGAGAAGAGAGGACACCACGAATTTTTATACTAGTTCACTCAAACCTAAGCTACATCCAATTTGTCAAGACAACCTGAGCTTGACTTTGCACTATTTCAAAAGTTTTACAAAGACTCCACCCTTACACTTCCAAAATACACAAAAACACCACAAAAGACTCTTAAATCACACAAGAATCACACGAGCAAGGCAAGAACCCTCTTGCAGACCTGGAAAACCACCAGGCACACACACAAAGATTGAGAAAGATCAAACCTCAGTGGTAGCACAACCTTGCCTACCACAAACCACTTTCTCCAAGCTTCAAACCATGCTAAAAGCTTCAAGAATTGATCCAAGATCAATCTTCAACAGCTGCAACACCTATGATCACGAAGGAAAGTATTTCCACAAGTTTCCAGAACCAATTCGTGCTCTAAAATGATCAACAAACCTCTCTTTCGAAAATCACAGCTTTTATAGTCAAACTGTTACGAATTTCAATAGGTTGATTTTCAAATCAATCGGTTGATTTCACTTAACTTAAGTGAAATCAGTCGATTAAAAACTAAATCAACTAATTGAATTTGTTGCAGTTTAAGACTACTGCAGCCAACCTTTTAACTTGTTAAAAAGCCATTCAACAGATTAAAAGAGACATTTTAACCTGTTGAAAAACCATTCAACAGATTAAAAACACACCAAAGACCAAACTACATCTAATTAATGCTTTAAGGTCTACAACATGAATTACAAACTACAAGTACACTTTCTTAATGATGTAACTACATGGAGAGCACATGTTTCAGCCTTGATCACCATGGATATCATCAAATCTCCTTTCCTTCATCAATGTAGGCTTCATTCCAATGTTTATGACTTCAAGATAGTTCAAAAGAGCTTCATTCAATCTTCATCAAATCTTCAAGAAGCAAACCACCTTGGCTTCTCATGTCAACAATCTCCCCCTGATTTGATGAAGCCAACCTCTATTCCATCTATCTTCTTCTATCTTCCATTGCAAAGTGTTCTTCCACTTGTTGGAAACCAATTGATGAAGTAACACCTTAGCTTGAAGCTTGTGAACCTGAAAAACCATTTTACAGCAGCAATACACATAAGTTAGCAAGTATACAACTGTGATCATGCTCCCCCTATCAGTAATATGGGTTCAAATTCAGATTTGATTATTGATTCCAATTTTTAATGCTTAGTTTAATGTGATCAATTATCTATTTTCCAATTTTCCAATTTTTCTCCCCCTTTGGATTCATCAAACAGAACAAATGCATAAAGATAACAAGCATTGCATTTCATTTGATTAATACTGGAAGGAAATACAGCCAACAGAAACTGAAAACAGAAAACAGATGCATAAAGCTGATACAATCAGCTGACTGAAATAAAAAACAACCAACTGAAACAAACAGAACTCAAACTGAAAAATCACAAACACAAGGATGCAATGCATGATCCTAAACAACCACCACACTCAGTCATCCTGAGGGTCATTTCTGGTCTGGAATGAGTGGAGCATTGCAGTAGTTGTGATGTTCATGTTGAGACACATTGAGCTCATGCCACTGGTTCAGCACCATCCTCTCAAAATATGAGTACATAGGGCCTCTATCCTCTGGAAGGTTGTAGGGAATCAAGTCCATAGGTCTAGTAGTTGGTTCTTCCTCTTGATTTGCACCACTTGGACCGGCTTCATGGTCATGTGCACCACAACAACAGCTCCAACAGTTGTCCACCCATTTCCCACCTTGATAAAGCCCATTTTGTGCAGATTTTGGTTGGAGGTATGGTTCAATAGCCCAGTTGACTCCTCTAGCTCATCCTCTACCTCAATACCAAAGTACTCAATGAATTTAGACACCAAAACCACATATGGAAGTCTAAAATCCGTGAGTCTCTTGGCCTTGAGCATGTGATCACGAAACACATAGATCCAATCCACTTGAATGTTGTGTTGAATGCAGTACATAAATATCAAATCTCCCTCATTCAATGTTGAATGGTTGCTACCACGTGGAACAAGGATTTTTGTGACAATCATACTAAGTAGCCTTTGATCCACCTTGAGACCACCCACATGGAAGTGTTTGATTTCAGCAATAGGATTTCTCAAGCATTGGCCATAATATTGCATCTTGTTGAATTCTGGAACAGCCCCAGTTTCACTTTTTCTCACTTGCACACCCCTTGGTTTGAGTCCAACCACATCTTTCCAAGCTCTCTTGTTGATCTCCATTTGAACACCCTTGATGCTAGACAGTAGGACATCATTTTTGAACTCCAAGTTGGTGAAAAACACCTTCACCAAGTCTGGATATATTTTCCCTGAAAGTTCAAGGAAGGACTTCAACTTTTGATGCTTTAGTTGTTGGAATAAGCTCTAAAAGCCTTCAGCCCTTAGCCATGAGAACCTCAGCACCTTAGGAATGCTGATCGGCTTCCTGTTCATCTCAATGAGGAACACTTGAATGTTGTCCTCATGATCCTCAAACCATGCTTCAATTCTCCCATGGCTTTCATGATTTGGAGACCTTGGAGTAGGAGAAGTGGAGTGCTCATCATCAGATTGGGTAGCTCTTTGGGAACGACGAGGCATGATGAGTGTTGGTATGGCTGTTTCTAAGAGATGTATGATGCAAATGCAGCAACACAAGTGCAGTATTTATAATTCAACATACTGATTTTCAGAAACAGTTGATTAAATGGTGCAGATTTTTCTAATTAATTCGTTTTATGTTACCCAAATCAATTTAATGCAGTCCAAAACAGTATCTCGTGCATTCATGATGTTTTCAATGTGTTTTTATGAGAGAATCAATCAGTTCAGATCATGTGAGCTGCATGCACATTGGAATTGTACACTAGAATGCTTTTTGGTCAAACAATTCAGTAAAAGTAACACATGGTTGATAAAATCGACAGTTAAGAGCAGATAGTACCTGACAAAACGATGCTTGTTTTAACTAAGTCAGCTTAACAATTCAATTCGTGAGTAAAAGCACAGTTTAAGTAAAATCAACACGTTGAAAATAAAATCAGTCGACTAAAACAGCATCAGTGCATCAGAGATTAAAAACAGAATCTGGTTAAGTGAAATCAGCTGACTGATTTTGAAAATCAATCGATTGAAAATCGTGAAATTGAACTTCATTTTTCCAGATTCAGTTTTAATGAAATCAACATACTGAATTATGAAAACAGCAGATCAAAAATCATAACAGATCAATTTTTCATCACCTAGTGGCAGTTTAAGTGAAATAAACATGTTGAAATACAGAAACAACAGATTGACAGATCATGAATTTTGCAAACAGAGACAGATTTAAGTGAAATCAACACGTTGAAATGCAAAATCAACAGGTTGACTATGACAGTTTTTAACTTTTGCATACAGCAGCAGATTTTTATGAAACCAATGCATTAGTACATAAGATTAACATGCTACAAACACATCAGACCACATTCTTGATGTTTAAGATGCCTAGTTCAGTTCTTAGCTTGTTAAACCTATCTCTAGCCAATGGTTTTGTAAACAAATCCGCCAATTGATTTTCAGTTTTAACCAACTTGATTTCACAATCTCCCTTTTGAACATGATCACGAATGAAATGATGCCTAATATCTATATGCTTGGTTTTAGAATGTTGTATTGGATTCTTGGTTAAGTTGATTGCACTAGTATTATCACAATACAAAGGTACCTTGCTTAGCCTTACACCATAGTCCAAAAGTTGATGTTTCAACCATATGATTTGTGCACAACCATGTCTAGCAGCAATATATTCAGCTTCAGCTGTGGAAAGTGCCACACAAGCTTGCTTTTTGCTATTCCATGAGATTAGACTTAATCCAAGCAAATGGCAAGTACCACTTGTGCTTTTCCTATCCAATTTGCATCCTGCATAGTCTGAATCTGAAAAGCCACTAAGAGATATGTTAGAATCACATGGATACCATAAACCAACATTGGTTGTTCCTTTGAGGTACTTTAGAATCCTTTTTGCAGCCTTAAAGTGTGATTCCTTGGGATTTGCTTGAAATCTAGCACATAAGCATACTTCAAACTGAATATCTGGCCTACTTGCTGTAAGATAGAGCAAAGACCCAATCAACCCTCTATATTTGGTTGAATCCACTGGTTGGCCAGCCTCATCTGCATCCATAAGACAATTTGTTGCAATTGGAGTGGCAGCTTCCTTGCAATCCTTGATTTTGAACTTTTTCAACAAGTCAAAACAATATTTTGATTGATTTAAAAATGTTCCATGCTTGAGTTGCTTGACTTGCAGCCCTAGAAAGTAGGCAAGCTCACCCATCATGGACATCTCAAACTCTCCCTACATTGCTGCAACAAACTCTTCACACAATGTGTTATTATTTGAACCAAAGATGATATCATCAACATACACTTGAACAAGTATAACATCATTATCATGTTTTCTAATGAAGAGTGTTTTATCCACTGCACCTCTAGCATAACCTGTTGATAAGAGAAAATTGCTTAGCCTTTCATACCATTGCCTTAGTGCTTGTTTCAAACCATATAAGGCCTTTTTCAATTTGAAAACATGGTTAGGATAGAGATGATCCTCTAATCCAGGAGGTTGTGATACATACACTTCTTCATTTAGAAAACCATTCAAGAATGCATTTTTCACATCCATTTGATGCAATTTAAAGTTACACATGCAAGCATATGCTAAGAGTAATCTCACAGCTTATAACCTAGCTACAGGTGCATAAGTTTCATCAAAATCAATGCCTTCTTCTTGATTATAACCTTTAGCAACTAGTCTAGCTTTGTTTCTTACTATATTACCATCTTCATCCATTTTGTTTCTAAAAACCCATTTGGTTCCAATTATATTCATGTCATTAGTTTTAGGCACTAGAGACCACACATCATTTCTTGTGAATTGATTGAGTTCATCTTGCATAGCCACAATCCAATTACTATCATTCAAAGCATCATTCACATTCTTAGATTCAATTTGAGATACAAATGCAACGTGTTCACAAAATACAATCCTACGTCTAGTAGATACTTCCTGTTTGATATCACCTATGATGTTGTCCTTTGATAAACCTCTAGGCTGGATCCAATCCTTGGGCAATTTGCTGTCTGCAGCTTTTTCAGTCGACTGTTTTTCCTTTTCAGCCAACTGATTTCCTACAGTAGTGGACTTTTCTGCAGCAGAAATCTGCTCCTGCAGTATATCTTCCTCATCTGCATTTTTTGACACTTGATCTTGCAATTTTGGGTTAGTTTCATCAAATACAACATGCATAGACTCTTCAACAGTCATCAATCTCTTATTATAGACTCTATATGCATGACTTTGTGTAGCATAGCCTAGAAAAACACCTTCATCCGCTTTTGCATCAAATTTGCCAAGACTTTCTTTGCCATTATTTAAGATGAAACACTTACATCCAAATACTTTTAGGTGACTTAAAACAGGCCTTCTCCCTTTGAAAAGCTCATAAGGGGTTTTCTTCAAAATTGGCCTAATCAACACTCTATTTAAGACATAGCAAGCAGTGTTGACTGCATCAGCCCAAAAGTACTTAGGTAGTGAGTTTTCATTCAACATAGTTCTAGCTAGCTACTCAAGTAATCTATTTTTCCTCTCAACAACACCATTTTGTTGTGGTGTTCTTGGTGCAGAAAAATTATGGTTGATACCATGCTTTTCACAAAAGTGTTCAAACTTTTCATTTTGAAATTCCCCACCATGATCACTTCGAATAGACACTATCTTGGAACTCTTTTCATTTTCAAGCATCTTGGCAAGTCTTTTGAAAGCATGAAAAATGTCATTTTTGGCAGCTAAGAACAAAGTCCATATGTACCTAGAGAAATCATCAATAATGACTAATGCATAAAGATTGCCACCAAGACTCATGGTTCGAGATGGACCAAAAAGATCCATGTGAAGCATCTCTAAAGGTCTTTTAGTTGAAACAACATTTTTGGATTTAAAAGAGACCTTAGTTTGTTTTCCTTTTAGACATGCTTCACATACTCTATCCTTCTCAAACTTGAGTTTTGGTAGTCCTTCAACTAACTGTTTTCTATTCAGCCGATTGAAATGTTGTATGTGTATGTGACAAAGTCTTCTATGCCATAACCAAGTATCATCCTCTTTTGTAAGCAAACAATGGATGCTAAATGATGCATGATGCAAGTCAAGCAGATATATATTATTGATTCTCTTGCCTATCAAAACAATACTACCATGTGCATCATATATCAAACAACTATTTGGTTCAAACATCACTTTAAAGCCTTTATCACATAGTTGACTTATACTTATCAAATTGTGTTTGAGTCCTTCAACCAGCAGCACATTCTTGATGTTAAAAGAAGATCCATTGTCTATGACTCCATTTCCAAGGATTCTTCCTTTGTTGTTGTCTCCATAGGTTACAAACCCTTCCTCCTTCAACTCCAACTTTGCAAATTTGGTTTTATCTCCTGTCATATGTCTTGAGCAACGACTATCAAGGTACCACAAATCTTTCTTATCACCTTTCATGACCTGCAAAACAGATTTGGATTATCTGGTACCCTTTGATAGGTTGGGTCCATCATAGTTATGCCTTTCTAGATCCCTTTGGGATCCATTTCATAATCCCTTTAGGAACATCATATTTTCTAGCATGACAGTTCTTAATAACATGACCTTTTTGCATACAATAGTTGCATGAAATGAATGGTATGTCACTTGGCATGCTTTTAGAAAAGAAACTAGAGAACTTCTTGGTTTTCTTTTGAAAAGAAGGATTGAAACCAAGTCCAGCTTTGCCAAACACACAATTTTGTGAACCAAGAACAACCTCTAAGTTTGCTTCTCCTCTTGTGAACCTTGCACAGGTTTTTATAAGGTATTTCACTTGATTTTTCAAAACTGTGCAGTTTTCACAAGATCTTTCACCTGACTGATTTCTAAAACAGTCGGTTGAATTACTATAAATGATTTCCAAATGTTCAAAATCAGTTTTTAAATCAGCTGTTTCTTTTTCCAGTTGACTAACTTTGTTTTCCAGCCAATTGTTTAAGCCTTTCAACCGATTGTTTAATGCAAAAATCTTGTTTGCTTCATTATGCAACTCTTCAAAATCATGCAACAATTGATTATAGTCATTTAAGTCTATAGAACTTACTTGGCTCGAGGAAGATGACTCATAACCAGCCATAAGACATAAGTTGGCTTCTTCACTCTCATCTTGAGAGGAGCTACTTGTTGTTGAATCATCATTGTCCTCCCATGCAATGTATGCACGTTTCTTCTTTGGCTTCTTCTCCTTTTTCCTATCAACACTCTTCTCCTTTTCTTTGTTAGCATTTGGACATTCAATCTTGATATGTCCTTGTTGTCCACAGTTATAACATGTAAAATTAGAAGAGTTTGATTCATTGTGTTTGGAAGTATACCTCTTGGGATTACCTTTGATACCTTTCCTTTTGAGATACTTACCAAACCTCTTGACAAGGAGATTCAAGTTCTCACTTTCACTTGATTCAGCCACCTCATCCTCAATTTCCTCATTTTTCTTGGTGCTAGTCTTCAAGGCTATGTTCTTGACCTTTTTCTCACTTGACTCAAGCTCATTAAGCCTTTGCATCTCAATCTCATGCTCCCTAAGCTTACCAAACAATGCGGCTGTAGTCAAAGTGGATAAATCTCTTGTTTTTGAGATAGCCGTGACCTTTGGTTGCCAAGATCTATCAAGACACTTTAGCACCTTGATGTTTAACTCTTCCTTATCAAATTCCTTACCCAAGCCTATGAGATGGTTGACTATGTGAGTGAATCTCTTTTGCACATTCGCTATGGATTCTCCTTGTTTCATCTTGAATAGCTCATATTCTCGAATCAAGGCATGCTTTCTAGCTCTCTTAACATCATTGGTTCCTTCATGAGTCACTTCAAGAACCTCCCACATTTCCTTGGCACTCTTGAATTGTGAAACACGAAAAAACTCATCCATGTTGAGAGATGAAGTGAGGATATTCTTTGCATTGCAATCATATTGGGCTCTCCTCCTTTCTTGCTCATTCCATTGAGTCCATGGCTTATTAACCTGCCCATCATCAACAATATGTTTAAAAGTATATAGTCCATTTATGATTGCATCCCATATCCCTTGATCTATTGACTCAATACAGATTTTCATCCTAATTTTCCAAAATTGGTAATTAATGCCACTAAATATAGGTGGTTTATGAATTGAGGCACCTTCACCGAAGGGTAACTTATTTTTAGCCATTTCAAGTAGTTCAAAACAGATTTAGGACCTCACTTGATCAAATTTCAAGTACCTTGCTCTAGATACCAATTGTTAGTTTTGAAATGGTTGAAAAGCCAAGAAGGGGGGAGGGTTGAATTGGCTAGTTAAAACTTTATGCTATTTTTGCAAGCTAAAAACCTCCTTTAATTGAATCAAATAGATCACCAAGTTAAGATGAAAACAGTATTGAACTATACACTTTCAAACGATCAAAAACAGTTAACAAATTGATTTTACTAAACAGATTCTGTTCCGGTATAATCAATCGATTGAAACTGAAAAATAGTCGATTGAAATACTGGGAAAAATGCATAATTATGAATTTGAATTTTAAACCAGAAACAATGCTCAAGAATGATCAAGATCAGTTCCAAATGATTATACAAACATGCTCAATGCTTCAGATGCTATGAAAACATGCAAGAACATGAAAAAGATGATTAAAGCACAAGTTCTTGAAACTTTAAAATGAAAATGCAAGAGAGAAAGGTTGGAGAAGAGAGGACACCACGAATTTTTATACTGGTTCACTCAAACCTGAGCTACATCCAATTTGTCAAGACAACCTGAGCTTGACTTTGCACTATTTCAAAAGTTTTACAAAGACTCCACCCTTACACTTCCAAAGTATGCAAAAACACCATAAAAGACTCTTGAATCACACAAGAATCACACCAGCAAGGCAAGAACCCTCTTGCAGACCTGGAAAACCACCAGGCACACACACAAAGCTTGAGAAAGATCAAACCTCAGTGGTAGCACAACCTTGCCAACCACAAACCACTTTCTCCAAGCTTCAAACCAAGCCAAAAGCTTCAAGAATTGATCCAAGATCAATCTTCAACAGCTGCAACACCTATGATCACGAAGGAAAGTATTTCCACAAGTTTCCAGAACCAATTCGTGCTCTAAAAATATCAACAGACCTCTCTTTCGAAAATCACAGCTTTTATAGTCAAACTGTTACGAATTTCAACAGGTTGATTTCACTTAACTTAAGTGAAATCAGTCGATTAAAAACTAAATCAACTGATTGAATTTGTTGCAGTTTAAGACTACTGCAGCCAACCTTTTAACCTGTTAAAAAGTCATTCAACAAATTAAAAGAGACATTTTAACCTGTTGAAAAACCATTCAACAGATTAAAAACACACCAAAGACCAAACTGCATCTAATTAATGCTTTAAGGTCTACAACATGAATTAAAAACTACAAGTACACTTTCTTAATGATGTAACTACATGGAGAGCACATGTTTCAGCCTTGATCACCATGGACATCATCAAATCTCCTTTCCTTCATCAATGTAGGCTTCATTCCAATGTTTATGGCTTCAAGATAGTTCAAAAGAGCTTCATTCAATCTTCATCAAATCTTCAAGAAGCAAACCACCTTGGCTTCTCATGTCAACATCAACAACATTGTTCCTTCGAAGCAATACTTTAACATATATCTAAAGGAGAACAAATCAAATACATTAAAAATCAAAATCGGTTACCTAGTGATAAGTGTCAAGAATAAGTAAATTTTTCATCTTAAATTGACGCTTATCATGTATCAAATGATTCTAATTATGTATAACACAAACCTCCTTAAGCTTTAGATACAAAATGAGGTATTGAGAATTATAGATTTATAAATTGCAATAGTATTTTGCTATTTTGTAATGAATATGAAAGAAATTATCAAGTATGTAGTTGAGCCACAATCACTAAAGTTGAGGCACGGAAATACCAAAGACAGGACAACGTATTTTGACTAAGCAAAAAAAATTGGAGCTAAGCCACATGAGGAAACCTTGTTGGCAAGGAAATTTAGAGCATCAATCCATGAGGTTGAGCTGCCAAGAAAACTCTTCCAAGAAGGAAAGAACAAGTGCTAAGCACTAGGACAAGGGGCTGAGTTGAGAAGGAAATCCACTTGTGAAGAATCCCATATGGTTGATCGCCAAAAGATGGGCTGAGCACCGCCCTAAAATTCCTATAAATAAAGACCTCATATGTTCATTCTAGCCATTGAGTGGAGAGTTAGAAATGTAATAGTAGGGTAGAAATAGGTCTGTGAGGCATGGGAGAGATGTTCTTATTGTAAAATATATGTCTAGATGCTATTGGAGTTGTAGTGCAACATTCTCTGAGTAACTTAGCTCTCTCGTGTCCAGATTTCATGTATTCAATTCTAATTCTATATACTTCTACTTCTTGGGTATTTATCTATGCTTTCATTCAATAGCTATCCAACTAGTCTCAAACTATGGTCCAATGAAATCACCATACATGTACTAGATGCTTCATTAGATACTAGAGAGTGTGATGAATGGAAGAGTCTTGCACATTAAAGTAAGGTTCATTTAACGAGTCTTGCACATTAAAGCAAGGATTCATTCAACCAAGAGTGGAGGAATCACACTAGGTTTGAAGTCCTTAGGTTCTAGGCTGCTGGAATGGGCCTAGATCTACATAAAAAGAGTACTCTCAGGAATTTGAATTATTTGCATATGTAGTATACAAGATGGTAGTGATGTAATAGAAGAATATAAGATGAAATCAAATCATAGTCCCTACTTCACTCAATCTATATAATTATTACTATCTATATTTACATGTACTTGTTATCAAAATCCAAAAACCTAAAAACTAACAACCAATATGCTTGTTAAATCCTTGTGGATACAATAACCCCCAAGGGACTTGATCGAGGTCGTATCCAACCAATTAAAACATGTAAATGTAATACTCAGTAGTGACCAAACCTTTCATTCAAAGCTTTCCAAAGACAATTCAACACAAAAAAAGGGTGTGGTAGATTTAGAAATTCAACACAAGATTAAAACGTAATTGAAAATTTGATTAAACAATAGTGAAAATGGCATTGATTCCTTGCTTTGAATGAAATTTCACCCATCCCAGATTACAAACTAAATTGGTTTCGTTTTCCCTCATGAAACTCGTTGTTAAACAACTAAGCGATGGTTAACCACGAATTCAATATGCAATTAAACAATGCACGCATACATGAATCTGTCACAGTTCATTAGTGAACACAATCCAATGAAAACCAAACCCACTCTGAAAATTAAGCATAAACATATTGGTTTCTTTAATTAAAACATAAACACAAATCCAGAACGTAGAAATAACAAAACCCAACCGAACAAAACATTAATCTCAAGGTTTCATTTCATTCTCTGCAAGGAACCAATGTATACGAAATTAGTTGACCATGGAATTCGAATCAACAAACAAACCCAAAATGAAATTCATCATTAAAAGGAAGAAAAGAAGACAACAAACTCAAATAAAAAGAGAGAATGTACAGAAAAATGTTGTAAGACCCGAGAAAATTAAATAGTTATTTAAATAATTATTTAATTATGGCGGGTAATAGAAACATTTAAAGTAATTAATTTGTGGATCTATGACGTGGAAAAGTACTAGCTCAAGTGGTTGAGAGTACTTTATTGTGTGTGAGGACTTGGGTTTGAGTCCTATGTGTGCCACTTGAATGTTAATTAAATTATGTATTTTTGTTTGATTATATATGGAATGTGTGGCGTGATGATAAATTCCTAAAATTATAGGAGTTATCACAAAAGATGAATTGGTTGAATGGTTGTGAAATTGACTTGGTGAGTGATGGGTTATGAGTTCAAAACTTGTTGAGAACTAATTTACTCTTTTTTTTGCTAAATTTTTCCTTGGCAAGAACATGAAAGGGTTGGAACCCTGGTAGCCAAGAGTGGCAATCCAGAGGGCTGAAAATATTCAGTAAATAGGTAATGAATACCCTTTAAGCCACTTTTTAATGTAATTTTCGTGTGGAGTGTAAAGAGCACTTAAGAGAGGAGTAAATGAGAGAGAGTACGTGTAATTGGAGTAAGAGAGAGACCTGGAAACTGAGGAGGAACCTTGGTAGAAGGATTCATGTATGGGCGTACTGCAGAGAGGAGTTGGAAGGGAGAAACAGTGTGACAGGTGCAAACAAGTGAGGAGGAGGTTTTGCTTCGAGACACACTCACCAATTCGGGTTTGAAAGCGGGAAATCCAGGTAAGGGGAATTGTTCTTGAGTTTTTTTGATCGAAATCATTATTACTATACCTGGTATGATCATGTTTGCATTAGCCTTTCGTCTGTTGCACTATTTCTGCAAAATTCTGGATTCTGCCTAGAAACTGCCTGGCGGGTATGCATGTGCCGCTAGGCGGCACATCAGTGTTGGCCCAGTTCTGGGCATTTTTGTTTGAATTGCTTGGCGGTGGGTGGCATTCTACCAGGCGGTTCGTATGTCTGTTGCTGTTTTACGTGTTTTCTTGAATTTCTTCATGTGTTGGGGGTCCCATTAGGAAGATTATTATATGGGAATGATAATTATGCGTGATTGCTTCACTTGAGATGGTTATATTTCGGGTTGGGAGTTTAACCTATAAGGGTTCAATTGCGTGATGGTAGGGACTCCAATTCTTGAAATATTGAAGTCAATGATGTTTTGTCTAAATTGATATCTTGTTCTGGAGTGGGTTGGTATCACGAGACTTTGTTGATTCTGTAATATGACTGGGTGATGACTGATTGGAAAGAAGAAGGGGAGAGTGGGACTCATGGAGAATGCAGGGACGAGGGCAGTCTTGCCAGGATCTGGTATGTCGCCTGGCGGTTCCTTACTAGCCGTCAGGCGATGGCGTGGGCAGACCCAATTGGGGCTGTGTTGCAGTTGGTTCGTGGAAGAGAGGAAGCGAGTTTTAGTAAACTAAAAGGGAACAGTGCAATTGGTGATTTAAAAGGGGAAGACAGGGTATATGTGTGTTAAGACATGATGCTAGATGAAGTGTGAATGATGATGGATGATGGATATACATAAATAGCTTATCTCTGTGAGGAATAGTTGTTAGGGAGAGATGCGTTGGGTTGGAGTATTTTCGATGAGGTATAATGTAGATGCAATGTTGGCTGAGTAAGGGTCTTGTTAAGTGGAAGCTTAGGTATAGACTCAATTGGAAAGGATTTGAATTGAGATTATGGTAAAGTTTCAATAAAAATAATAGTCACAAATCTAAGGGTATCTGGGTTATGTGATATGGTCATTCAGTGGAAACTGATGCAGGGATAATACTAGAATGGGTTTTGCTATAACTTAATAAGTTATATTGTTCGTCTTAATGGTGGGTAAATTATCTAGTTTGAAAGGGGCGATATGTGAGTATATGAGATAAGAAATAGATTGTGTAATGTGATGATTAGGCTTGAGGTCAATTAAGTGAAGGTGCTACAATGATCTAGAACACTTTGGGGTCCAAGCTGGATAGTATGGAGTGCATATAATATCAGGTTTTCGTTACTGTCATGGCGCTTGACGGCTGGGGTAAGTGCGCCAAGCGATAAGAACAACAGGGGGAAATTCTGCACTGCGTGGCGTCTGGCGACAATGGAGTGTTTCGCCAGGCGGTGTTGGAAAAATAGTGGCGCTGGAAGAGCGCTGGCGCCTGGCGGCGGGCAGATACCGCCAGGCGGTCTGAGCCTGTTTTGCTAGGCGACGCTGGCTGATGCGCCAGGCGGTTGTGCAGCAGGTTACGAGTGTTGTGTTTTGTTTTTAATTGACAATAATGCTTTGCTTGGATCGGGAGATGTTGTGCCATGAGCGGGTAGGTTCATGGATGGTGGTTAACATGTGATGATATGGGCGGGGAGGTTCATATCCAGTTACTCTCACGTGAGGATACGAGCGAGGTAGGTTCGTATGTTCTGTGCTCACATTGAGAGATGCCACGTGCGGGGAGGTATGGGGCTGGTGGATCACATGTGTTGGACTACAGGTGGGTAGGTCCGTAGAGCAGGACTACGAGCGGGGAGGTTCGTAGAGCAGGACTACGAGCAGGGAGGTTCGTAGAGGTAGGACCACGAGCGGGCAGGTTCGTGTGAGCATCACATTCTCGAGTCCAAGACTAACAATTTATGTGATTTGAAGGCTGAAAAGCCTTGGGGTTAAGGTCTTGGCCAAGAACTATGTATAATGAATAAGATGGGTGTATGTTTTATTTTGCATATTGTATATCTGTTATTTTATTTTCTCAGCTCACCCTTTCTGTTTGTGTATGGTGATGATCGTGTGATTCGTTACACGGGAGCAGATGTTAAAACAGGTGGAGCTGATGATGTCCAGCCGACGGAGTGAGGGCTAGCCTTGGGGATTAGAGCTAGGGTTTTTCTCTCGTGTAATTACTACGTTTATTATGAACATGAATTTTGGAAACTTGTAACATTTTGATGTTTATGTTATGAGTTTTGGCGCGCGCTATTTAATAAAATTAAATTTTTCCGCGTTGTGATTATTGTCCTGACGACCTCTGATTTAATTTATTTAATTTATTTATTTATTTTAAGTAATATTCCTTAGGGATGTTACAAATGTTACTTTCGACTCCAATGTGTGGAAGATTCAAGAAAATGCATAAACCCTAACAATGGTGCTCTCCCAATACGTAAAATCAGATGGGGGAAGAAGAAGTGGCTGCCCATGACAAAAAAATGGCCTAAAAACACGTGGTCACATCACACATTTCTATATATTTACAAAACTGTCATTCTACCACTTAGAATTACAAAAATGCCATTGTGGGCTGAAAATGGTGGGCCAGTGACGTGGACAAGCTAAATGACATGGCGCATACATGGCAATGATGTGGAAGCTCTCTCTTCATCTTAAGATTAGTGTCCAAGCTCCAAAATTTGCTTCACAAAGTACCTAAAAAAATTTAGACACAAAGATTAGATCTATTAATGCAAAATTACTTAAAATTCAGAAAAATGACCGAATGAAGACCAATTGAGGAAAACGTACTAATAGAAGACAATTAAGCACTAAAAAAGTATCAAGATGGACACAAAAAGGCAATGGAATAAGGGAAAATAATGACTCATCAAAATCACTCACACTTATTGTAAGACCCGTGAAATTAATTAATAAATGCAAGTGGAAAGAGCCTTTATGGCATTAAGTATTGTTTGATGTGACGTGGAACAGTACTAGCTATGTGTGAGAGGACTTGGGTTCGAGTCCTATGTATGCCAATTATGTGTTGATGTTTTATTATTAATTTTAATAATATGTATGAGTATGGAATTGGTATTGTAAGTTTATAATGATGTGAGAGTATCACGAAACTTGACTTGGTTGAATTGGTTGTGCATTTGATATGATAATTAATGGGTTGTGGGTTCAAACTTGGTTGGGAATGAAATTGGAATTTTAATTTTTTATGTGTAGTTTTGGAGGGAATATGAGAGGGCAAAAGAAAACCTAGAAGGGGAAGAAAAGAGGGTTTGGAAATCATCCTTTAATGGTAATTAAATGAGACTTAACCACACCATAAAGCCTAAATTCGTTTCTGTAATTATTTTTGTTCTGGCTTGGGAGGAGAGCGAAATTTGGAGTGTGAGAGGTTGAATTGGGGGTGCAAGGGCTGAAGCAAAAGGCAATTGTGAATCAAGGGATATTCGTCTCTCTCAATTTTGATCAATAATTCCAAGTTAGGGGTGCTGAACTTGTGTGTATTTCAATACTATATGTTTGTTGTGTTTGCCCTCAATTGGTTTTTGTTTGATTGGGAAATTCGTGTGGTATGTGCTTTGGTCTAGAATTTGGTTGATTGAGATTGTGGGCAAAGTCATGATATGCAGTTGTATGAATTAGATGAGGGTTTTAGGTATTGTTAATTTGGTTTATGCTCACCACTGCGTCTTGAGGGTCCAAATTGTGTTTGCATTGTGTTTTATGGCTTGATTGATGAATGAGAGATAAAGAATATGAATGTATCACAAATTGGTATTGGTTTGGTGTTTCTGATGCACGAGCAATGGTGAAAACTCTGCACGTTTCGCCCAAGCGACTCCTTCTTGCCTAAGCGAGAGTTGTAGGAGTCCATTAAGTGATCATACTCGAGCAATTCGCTCAGGCAACCAAGGTTGGGTTTGAGCGAAATACAGTCTCACTTAGGCAAAATTGGCTCGCCTAGGCGAGATTACGAGGAATCTTGGATGATTTGAGCGCGACTTCTCGTCAGGCGAGAAGTTATTGGGGTTTTGAGCGACAAGCATGCTCGCTTAGGCGAGAATGACTCGCCTAAGCAAGGTCGCGATGAGAATTGATGTTGGTTTGATTGAATCCTCGTTCAGGCAAGGTGTGGGTTAATTTGAACGAAGGTATGGCTCGCCCAGGCGAGAAGATCTCGCCTAAGCGAGATAACGTGCTGATGCTACTGTTTTAAGCTCGCTCAGGCGAGGTGAACTAGCCTAAGCAAGGCTGGGGGTTTAGCTTGGGCGAGGGTCCTTGGATTAAGCGAGTTTATACGAATTGCCATGTGTTTGTGTACTATTGGGATGGTTTGCTTGTTATTTCCTAAAGGATAGGAAGTATTTGCTTGTGTTTGTGATGTTTGGGCTTGAAAGACTAAGTCCAATAGGGGTCTGGGATGTGCTTGAATGGTTGAACGCATGATGGGCATGGAACTGGTTGAGTTCCCGTCGGCTACTATTGGGCGAGGAGTCCTTAGTATGGTGATTACATGCGTCGGGCGCACGATAGGCAAGGAATTGTTATGTTCTCGTCGGCTACCATTGGGCGAGGAGTCCATAGTATGGTCATTGTGTGCATGCCAGGGTCCAAGTTAATGAGGCTTAGATGATTTACTACAGACGAGGAGTCTGTAGGGCAGGACTATGAGCGAGATAGGCTCATAGGGTTGGACCACGAATGGGTTAGTTTCGTGGAAGTATAGTGAAGTCCCAAGACCTAGTTCATGTATATGAGTCATGAAGGACTATGAGGTCATGGTTGGGTAATTTGAAAATCGTGAAATTTTAGTTATGTTATTTTGGGATGGGTGGCATATTTAATTCATGTATTTGTTTATATATTGTTCATAGCTCACCGTTTTTGTGTGTGTGGCGATGATCGGATAACTTGTTATTCGGGAGCAGATAATTTGACAGGTGGGCCATGAGATGCATAGACTCGGAGCGAGGGATAGTAGGGGATTTTGTTTATATGTTTATGATTTTGGTTTTTAGATAAATATGAAATCCTTTGGGAGCCATGTGAATATTATTTTAGTTTTATAAATTATGGACTCCTGTTTTTATTACATGTGTGTTAAAGTTTTAAATTTCCCGTGTTTTTGGGAAATGCTATTATATTAAATGAGGCATTTATTTTTATTTCCTATTTTATTTATTAAATATTAGTAATATTCCTTAGGGATGTTACACTTACCCTTTTGCACTCTTGGGCAAAAAAACTAAAAGTCACAACAAAGCAAAGCAAGGATAACATAGACAAAACAAAGAGAGAGAGAGAGAGAAAGAGATAAAGAGATACAACACAAATGAACAAACGTGAAAAAGACAAATGGAAATACATCAAACACATAAGGAGTCAAAGGTGCAAGAAATCCATGGACATCATCTAAGTAATTGAAAACATGTCAAGTACTCAAAATATGCATTGTATCACTCAAATCTCTAGGCTACTATTTACTCTTAAAGCATCCTTGAAAAACAAGCATCAAACAGACTTGGCAAGCCTCTAAAACCAACAATCAAACCGAAAACACATGCATATCAAGATTAGAAGGACTTTTCAAGGTTGTAATGGGTTTAGGGACAAAGTGTGGAACATATGGATAAGTAGCTAAAGACCCAAAGGAAATAGAGAAGTAGTGGATAATACGTCAAAATCAACCATGAAAGCAATTCCAAACTCCAACACTCGCAAATTTAATTTTCACACAATGCTCAAACCCAAACCTCTTTTCTTTCTTTTCTTTTTTTTTTCTTTTTCTTTGTTTTTAAGAGAAACAACAATTTTCAAGTTCGAGATAAAATGAACAAATGAGCAATCCATGAACAAAAACAAGTATGTGCACAACCACACTTATTGTGCGCAACCACACTTGAACGAGCACCCATTCCCAAAACAATTCCAAAGCTCCAAAATTTCTTAAGGTAGGATGGGTCATGGTTTTTCAGGCTAAGGGCTTGTAATGAGATATTGAACAATGAAAAAGGGTATGCAGGCTCAAAAGGGATATCAAAGGAAACCGTCCAAGGTAGACTCATTTGGCTGTAGGCTCATCAGAACAAAATTGCCTAAATCATATCCAAACATGCATGTGAATTAGAAAAGCATGAAGAAGAGTTAAGCCAAGGCCACTCTACAGGCATTCAAGAGGCATATATCATACAACAAAGAACAGAGAGGCTCAAGTCCTCACACAAGGTAAAACAACTGAAAAACAACTTGACATGCAAAGAGAAAGCAAGGATATCAGTTCATAGAACAACCAACAAATCATCCTCCAAAAGTGAAGTGAGTGTCCCAAAACAGAAAACAAAAACTTAACAAAAATTAACAAAAAGGAAATAAACAATAGACTCCCTCCACACTTAAACTACACATTATCTCATTCTGACTTAAACACAAGATCAAACAATCAAATCTCAGCAGATGGGCATGGACAAGTGCAATAAAAGTAAGGAAGGAAAAAGAAAACTTCCTAAATGATGGTGAAACAAAAGTGGGGTCAAGCAGGGAAGTCTCCTCTACAACAATATGCAATAAAGAAGGGTTGTTGAGGAATGGTTTCAAACGAGGCCCATTCACTTTGAAGCTCTAATCGGTGGACTGGCTCTTGATTTCAACTGCACCATAAGGATAAACATTAGTCACCACAAAAGGACCAATCCACTTTGACTACAACTTACCACCCATTAGACCAAGTCTGGAGTTATACAATAACATTTGCTGATTGACAATAAAATCCTTCCTAGCTATGGAGATATCATGGAATATGTTGGTCTTCTCTTTGTAGAACATAGAGTGCTAATATGCTTCCAAACGGATCTAATCTAACTCGTTCAACTGTAGCTTCCTTTCCTCCCCAGCTCGATCAAATGAGAAGTTGGATGATTTGACAACCCAATAAGCTCAGTGCTTTATCTCCACTAGTAGGTGGCATGGCTTACAAAAGACAACCTGATAAGGAGATATCCCTAGAGGTACCTTATAAGCAGTCTTGTGAGCCCAAAGAGCGTCCTCAAGTCTGCTCCAATCGTTTCAATTGGGTTGTACAATCTTCTCCAAGATCCTCCTAATTTCTCTATTTAAGATCTTTGCTTACCCGTTAGTTTAGGAGTGATACGGTGTAGAAAGATTATGCACAACCTCGTACTTTTGAAGCAAAACCTTCATAGATCTATTACAAAAGTGGGTGCCCTGATCACTAACGATGGCTCCAGGAACTCCAATCCTACAAAATATGTGAGACTTAACAAAGTCTACAACAACTTGAGCATCATTAGTTCTGGTGGCTTTGGCTTCCACCTATTTTGAAACATAATCAACAACAAGTAAGATGTAAGTGAAACCAAAAGAGACAAGGAAAAGGCTCATGAAATCTATACCCCATACATCAAAGACCTCACAAAACAACAAGGGTTTTTGAGACATATGTTATCTCCAAGAAATAGCTCCTCCTGCTTGTTGGCATTGCTCACATGTGCTATAAATCCTCCACGCATCCTTGAAGAAGGTGGGCCAAATGAATTCACAATCTAGCACCTTGCGAGTTATCCTTTGTGTCCGAAGATGACCACCGCGGGTGCAAATGAATGATAGAATTGGAGGACGGAGTCGATCTCATGGTCTAAAATGCATCTCTTGGTAACTTAGTCACTTCACATCTTCCACAAATATGGGTCATCCCAAATATAATACCTAGCATCACTCTTAAGTTTATCATATTGAACTTTAGACGCCAGGGTAGGAAAAATAGAAGCAGAAAGATTATTCACAATATTAGCAAACCATGGGGAGAGGAAAGAAGTAGAGTGTGTCAATTAACTTTCATCAGAAAAGTTATCCTGGATAGGTGAAACATCATCAGCAAACCTCTCTATCCTGCTCAAGTGGTCTGCAACTAAATTCTGTGCTCCGCTCCTATCACGGATCTCCAAATCAAACTCTTAGAGCCAGAACATCCATCTTATCAATCAAGGCTTTGACTCCACCTTCTTCAACAAGATCTTTAGAGCTGCATGGTCAGTAAACACAACAACAGGAGAACCAACTAAATATGATCTAACTTTCTCAAGTGCAAAAACAATCGCAAGAGGTTCTTTCTCTGTTGTGGTATAGTTTGCTTAAGCATCATCCAATGTCCTGGAGGCATATTAGATCACTTGAGGCTTCTTATCAATCTTTTGTGCTAGGATAGCTCCCCACCATAATTTGATGCATCGCACATGAGCTCCAATGGGGTTGTCCAATTTGGCGCCTGAATGATAGGAATGATGGTCAAGGCCTTTTTTAGGCAATCAAAAGCCTCTTTGCATCCTTCATCATAGATGAAGTCAACATCCTTTTGCAGTAACTTGGACAGTAGGAGGGCCTTCTTGCTAAAATCCTGAATGAAACACTTGTAAAACCCTACACTGCCAAGAAAAGAACGAACCTCTCACACAGAAGAGGGGTAAGGCAACTCTGAAATCACAAAAATCTTGGCAGGGTCAACTTTTATGCCCTTATTTGAAATGATGTGCCCTAAAACTATGCCTTGTTCTACCATGAAATGGCATTTCTCAAAATTGAGAACAAGGTTAGATTGGATCCACCAATTCATAACTCTACCCAAACTGTCTAAACATGCATCAAAGGAGGATCCATACACAGTAAAATCATCCATAAACACATCTATGCAGTTTTCAAGAAAATTACTAAAAATGCTAAACATACACCGTTGGAATGTGTCAAGGGCATTGCATAGGCCAAAAGACATGCTCCTATAGGCAAAAGTGCCAAAGGGGCAGGTGAATGTGGTTTTTTCCTGATCCTCATGAGCAATATGGATTTGAAAATAACCAAAAAAACCATCAAGAAAACAATAATGGGATTTACCTGCCAAGCGCTCAAGCATTTGGTCAATGAATGACATGGGGAACTTGTCTTTCTTGGTCGCTTGATTCAGCCTCCTATAATCAATGCAAAACTTTCCAATTGTTTTGCATCCTAGTTAGGATCAACTCGTTCCTTTCATTTTTAACAACTATGAGGCCTATCTTCTTGGGAACCACATGGATGGGACTGACCCACTGACTGTTTGAAATGGGGTAGATGATTTTAGCTTGTAGAAGCTTGGTCACCTCCTTCTTCACAACCTCTAGAATTACAGGGTTGAGTCATCTTTGTGGCTGTCTCACTAGATTTGCTCCATCCTCCAACAATATCTTGTGCATGCACGTGGATGGGCTAATACTAGGAATGTCAACCAATATCTATCGAATGGCCTTCTTGTGCTTCTTGAGCACTTGCAAAAACCTCTATTCTTACTCAGCAGTGAGGGAGGTAGAGATGATCACATGTAGTCTTTGCTCATCCTCCAAATAGATATATTTTTTAGGTTGTCTAGTAGAGGTTTCAACCATGGAGTGCTAGGTGCTAGCTGAATATTAGGAACCATAGAGGAAGGGGAAATGAGTTCCACAACTTGTACCTTAATATAACAATCAGATGCATATGTACTTCTTACAACATGGTTAAAGGATTCTGACCGTGTAACATCAAAATCATATGGTATAACACCGAGAGAGTCTCAAACTTAGAATAACATCAAAATCATAATCAGAATAACAATATGAATAGGAATCAACACCAATGCACACAAATTCAGACAATTCAGACACAGATTCATATTTCATGCAATGCAAAGGGTGGAAATTAGAGATATGTCCATCAACAACATCATCAATGATATCAACGTGGAAAACAAAATGATCCTCAGAGGGATGTTTCATGCCATCCATAATATTAATATCATCAAACTCCATGGACAAAGTACCTGCATGGACATCAATCTTGGTTCATGCGGTTTTCAAAAATGGTCTACCTAAAATGATTGGTGAAGAACCATGTGAAAATCCTCTTCTATATTAAAAATGTAAAAATCGAGAGGGAAAATCAATTCACCAACATGAACCAAAACATCATCAACTAAACCTGCGAGGTGGGCAACACTTCTATTTGCCAACTGAATCACCACACCTGTAGGTTTCAAGGGTCCTAGAGAAAGAGATCTAAAAATAGACAAAGGCATTACATTTATTAAAATACCAAGATCAAGCATTGCATTTTCAAACTTATTGTTACCTATGATGCAAGGTACACAAAATGTACCTGTCAATGCTGACACATTCCTTTCCATGATGATCTTCTCGTTTCCTTTTAGCCTCCTCCTTTGTGTGCACAACTCCTTCAAGAACTTGCATATTTGGGAATTTGTTTAATCGCATCCAATAGAGGTATGTAAAGTTCCACCTTCCTGAATTTTTCTAAGATATCCCTATCAACCGCTTCCATCTTTTTGCTTGGAATGACCTTTGGAGGGAAAATAAGAGGGATGGGAGGCATAGTAGTAGAGGTGGAAGGCACACTAATTATGGAAGGACTAGCTACATGAGAATCACGCTTTCTCTGAAGTGTGGCAAGGTCAACTTCCTTTTAAAGTGTAGGATGAGGAGTGGAAACTTCAGTCTTCTTCCCATATCGCAATGTAATAGCACTCACATTTCTTGAATTTTCAAATGTTTGTGATGGCAACTTATCAGAATTGTGAGCCTGAGCTTGTTGTAGCTTACTGGCCATCTGCCCCATTTGATTTGTTAAACTCTGAATTGAAGCTCTAGTCTCTTGCTAAAATTCCATATTTTGAAGTGTCATCATCCTCACCAACTCCTCTAGTGAAGTAGAAGATGAAGGTGCAATAGGAGCTGGGGTGGCAGTAGGAATAGGTGCAGGTGCAACTAGGCAGCTTGGGCAGGTGTAACTCTTTGTTGTTGGTTGTCCCATCTCAAATTGGGATGATTTCTCCAACTTGGATTTATATGTTAGTGGACAAATCATTGTTCTACTGGTGTTGTTGGGGCAACCTATTGTTGAAAATGTCGGCAGCACAGACTTGAGGAGTATTAGAGGGTGCAGAAGTCGTGGCCTGTTGCAAGGCTGAGCAAGAATCTGTGAAATGATCAACTGACATGCAGTGCCAGAAAATCTTGTAGTAGAAGGTGAAGTCCTCTAATTCGCAACAAGTTGATTGACTAAAGTGGTAAAATCATCTATCTTGGTCTCTAACTTCTTATTGTACTCGGTAACTTCTACATCATGAACTCCTCTCACCATAATAACATCATTTCTTGCGCCAAATTGCTGAGAGTTAGAGGCCATGTTCTTAATGAATTGCCTCACTGCTGTTGGGGTCGAATTACCAAGAGCACCACCACTAGTAGCATCAATCATGCTTTTATCCATATGGTGCAAGCCTTCATAAAAATATTTAAGAAGCAGATGCTCAGATATCTAGTGGTGGGGGCAATTGGAATATAAATTCTTGAACCTCTCCTAGTATTCGTAAAGGCTCTCCCTAGACTACTTCTTGATGCCATAAATGTCCTTTCTTTTGGTTGTGGCTCTGGACGTAGGGAAGAATTTGGCCAAGAACAATCTCTTCAAGTCATCCCAGCTCGTGATTGACCTTGGTGCAAGGTAATACAACCAATCTTTTACATTACTCTCCAAGGAATGAGGAAAAGCCTTCAAGTACACATGATGTTCTTGGACATCCGCGGGCTTCATGGTGGAACAAACAATGTGGAACTGCTTCAAGTGCTTACACGGGTCCTCACCTGCAAGGCCATGAAACTTTGGCAACAAATGGATTAATCCAGTTTTCAAAACATAATGGACTTCCTCATTAGGATACTGAATGCACAATGAGTCATAAGTGAACTCAAGTGCAATCAGCTCACTCTTTCTTCTCTCATGAGGTGGAGGTGGAGGTTGAGCCATGTTATCAATATCAAAATGAATATCAAAATGATCATAATGCTCAGTATGCATAAAATGATCTGAATGCTAAAAAACATGAGTATTAGGTGAATTAGGAAAAGTCACAGAATATGCAGGATGCAGAAATGGATTCCTACTATGCCTAACTCCTTTATGGAAGGTTCTATCAATTTTAGGATATAATGAAATGCATCATTAAAAGGAAGAAAAGAAGACAAAAAAACTCAAATCAAAAGAGAGAATATGCAGAAAAACGTTACTTTCAGCTCCAATGTGTGGAAGATTCAAGAAAATGCATAAACCCTAACAATGGTGCTCTCCCAAAATGTAAAATCAGATTGGGGAAGAAGAAGTGGCTACCCATGACAAAAAAATGACATAAAAACTCGTGGTCACATCACCACATTTCTACATATTTATAAAATTGTCATTCTGCCACTTAGAATTACAAAAATTTCACCATGTGCTGAAAATGGTGGCCTAGTGACATGGACAGGCTAAAGGACATAGCGTAGACGTGGCAATGATGTGGAAACTCTCTCTTCATCTTAAGATTAGTGCCCAAGCTCCAAAATTTGCTTCACAAAGTACCTAATAATATTTATAGACAAAGATTAGACCAATTAATGCCAAATTACTTAAAATTTGAAAATATGGCCAAATGAAGCCCAATTGAGGAGAATGCACTAATAGAAGACAATTAAGCACTAAAAAAGTATCAAGATGGGCATAAAAAGGCAATGGAATAAGGGAAAATAATGACCCATCAAGACTGAAAGATGTCGTGGCTCTTATGGCTTAAGCCTAATGAGCAAAGAGTTGTTGTGGCTTTTGTGGCTCAAGCCCAAATGTGCTAAAAATTGTTTGTGGCTATCGTAGCTCAAGTAGAATGTAAAGAAAGTTGTTGTGGCTTTTGTGGCTCAAGCCCAAATGTGTTAACAATTGTTTGTGGCTTTCATGGCTCAAGACTAATGGACAAATGGTTGTTGTTGCTTTTGTGGCTCAAGCCCAGTGTGCTAAAATTGTTGTGGCTTTTATGGCTCAAGCCCAATAGACTAAAAGTCTCAACTGAGGTTTACCCTTATCACCCAGACTAGAAGACTTTTAGGTAAAATTTTGGGTTTTGTAATCCTTCCAACAAATTAAGGCAGTGGGAAGGAATCCACAACTACAACAAAAGTCAATTTTATTACCTGTATGTGATACAAAAATTGAAACGAAGAAGAAAAACTTTGAAGAAGGAAAGAACGATGTTTGCGTTATCGCATAAAACCTATGAATGGAGATTATGGTACGAGAAATGTTTAGGAACAAGAGTTGTGAATGCAAATTAGGGCATAAGATATGACAAACGAGACATGACGATGATGATTGAGTGATGACGACGATGCACGAGGCACGAGAGTTGTATCCAATCTTAAAGATTTGTGTTATTAATCTCAATTTCAGATTCAATAAACCACAAGCTTCATCCAATCACTTCAATTCTTCATTAAGTCTACATCAATCTCACATGATCACATACATTAGCTTCATCAAATCCATGAACTAAGGTCACCTGTGCTAACATTTATGACATCTAAAGGTGGTCCACACATCAATTTTACTAACAAGGATCTAGCTTTGATGAATGCCATTGACACCGTATTCCTTAAATGTTATCATCTTCTCTATTGATTCCGCATTTAGAAAAATGTGTAAGCTAAATACAAAGTGTTAGTCAATTTTGTTGAGACATGGGATGTTGTCCTGAAAGCATGGGAAAATGTCATGGATTGAGAAGATGAGTCAAACTTTACTTATTGTGTTGATCGCCTTAACCATGTTTATAATTCATGGCCTTTATTCTTCGAATATGTCAATGAGTCTTGGATCATTTCGTATAAGAAATATTTTGTCAAGGCCTAGACAAATCTAGTAATGCATTTAGGAAATACAACATCAAACATGTACGTTATTTTGTTATATGTTTTATGTTATTGTTCATAACATTTGTATCAAGGTTAAGGCTGCATACTGAAACCTGAAGAAAGTCATGGAAAGTAATATGGAAGATCTTTGCTCGTGTTGGAATGCAATTCATAATCTCATCATCCTACAATATAACTAATTAAAGGCATCATTGAAAAAAGTCTAAATTTGATGACTGGCGCTTTTAAAGCAACCAAGTATAAAATATTGGTTGTAAATGTATCTAAATATGCCTTACCACCAGCGGATCTTAATGTGGACAAAGGGGCCATGGCCTCCTCTCCCACCCCACCCCCACCATTTATTTTATATTTATAGAATTTCATATACATTTTTTAAAAATTTAATATTTTAATATATGTTATATATTTATATTCTAATAATTTTTTATATATTTATATTTATAGATGAGGAATATTCTTTTTTTCTTAACATTTATTTTTCAATTATATCTTTTAAATAAAAATAATTATTTTATTAATGTTATTTTTAAATGATTATTTACTAAATTTAATCATTTTTTTATATTTTTTCAACGTAATCATTATAAATGAAAATTAATTATCATAAAATAAAAATCATTTTATATTTAATTTTATAAATATAATTATAATGATAAAAATAATTATATATTTTTTTATTTTTTATTATCATAAAAAAGTAAATACAATGTTTTCAGTAGTTTATATAAAATTTTTGGAATTACTCTTTTGGTTCTTATTTTCGTTCAAAAATAATAAGTTGGTCTCCGAGTTTTTTTTAGTCTTAATTTGATTTCGATGTTGGAAAATTGATGCAATTTTTGTCATTTTTTCATTAAACTTCTTGAATCGGATCAAGACTTTTTCATCAAAATTGAAGTTGTGAACAAAGATGGCTTTTTTCTATTGTGTAATTGACATAATCCAAGTATACATTTTGGAGAAAAATTCTTGCTCAGTTTTAAGAAATTTCACAAAAAATATCAAGTTCCATCAATTTTTAAAAAATCAAAACCAAATTGAGATTAAAAAAATTAGACGACCAACTTGATATTTTTAGATGAAAAAAGGACTAAAAGAATAATTCAACCAAAATTTAGACACTTCCAACATATTGATTGAAGATCCGTCACTATGCCTTACAACTCATTGTTGAGGAGATGGTTCGAGTTAAGAATAGGATTTCATAGTGAACATTGTGGTTGTGTTTTGAGAGAAACATTTTGTCTTCCATGTGCCTATGAATTAGCATGTTATGACCCTAGGGTGATTCCTCTGCCTGAAATTTATATCATGTGGACTAGATTAACCTTTTCAAATATTTCATCTAGTTAAGAGCAGGAAGAGTTCTACATTCAAATTGAACTTGATCTGGTGCTCATTAAATTCAAAGCAGTTGACATTACAGGAAAGGTCGTAATCAAACAGAAGTTACCTCCAACAAATAAAGTTAAAACAAAGGGTGACAGAAGATTCATCAATCTCAAAGATCTATAAAGCATGAACTGTCATATTTTAAGCATGTAGACGCTTTGCATTCAAGAAATGATAGTTCTTCTATAATGAAAGAAATTAAATCTAAAGCAAAATTTGGTGAAATTTGGCAGTAACGCTGCCTTCCATCTATCATGTCTCTTTAATCTATAATCCAATTCGAAAATCTTTTCAAAGTTTTATTAGCTCTATGTATTTAATTTTTTATTTGTTATCTCCTTTATTTATTTATTTTATCTTTTCAACCTTATTTTTGTTATCTCTTTATATTTATATAATAAACGAAAAGATTAAAAAGAGAAGGGTGAAAAAGAATGAGATGTAATCGGGAATCTGACCTAGAAAAAAAATATCATTTTATATATAAGTTATTGCATATAATTTGATTTAATAAATACTTGTTCCAATCCCAAAACATCCTTAGGGTCAATCACCTCTCATCTGAATTATTGTCCGTTTTAGAGCATCAGCTCTTGTTGGGAAATCATGCACTTAAAAAATTATCTCTTCAAGTTGAAGCACACACACAAATAAGAGCAGAACAATATAAATAATTAAAGGCACACAAGAAATTTGACGTGATTTGACACCTTAAGGCCTACGTGTACAAATACTCAACAAAAGTAGTATCACTCAAAGTGCAATTTTTTTGTGGACCAAAACTTCAGACCTTTCATAGTACATTTTTTCTGGCAAAAATTGCAAACCTTCCAGTCACATCCAACTACTTAAGGCCCTCATACACCCAAGAGACCTATTGAGTTGCAGTGACAATTCCAAAAGCAACTCTTCTTCATGTTACTCGATGTGGGAGTTTAGAGAATACTCACTTAGCTTTGTCACGATTTTATTCTTAAAATACGTCTCAGAGGGTATATGGAGGAACGAATATTTAAACAACTTTAGATCTTGACTTCTAAGTGATATGGAACTATTGGGTGTAGTAGGACACTAACACAGAAAAGCCCTTTTTATGTAGGCTCTTTTGGGTTTTCATGTTTGGCTTAGATCAGACATAGAATCGAGAGGCATAAATTTACATTTTTACAAAATCAGACATGAATTTACAACCACTGAAACAGCTAGATGTAAATTTACGCAGAAAATGCAGAAAAAAGGAGGTTTTAGGAGGCCACTTGTCGCACACACCGTGGATGGTGGTTCACGCAACCGTTGTAGTTCAAAGGAGACCCATTGTCACGTCGTCATTGTAGTTGGAGACCACACCGTCCTCCATCGTCGCACACCGCTATTGCACACTATTGTTGCGAATGAGAGGGTTTCAAGATTTCGAGATATGAAAATGGAAGAAATGAAAGTACAAGCAAACACAAACTGGAAGCAAACAAGAAACGCACCCATCGTCGCACACCATGGTCGCAGACTGCTATCACATACTGCTACTGCAAATAGGAGGGTTTCAAGCTTTCGGAAAATTAACATGGAGGAAAACGAACATGGAGGCAAACGGAAATGCAAACAAACGCACAATGGAAGCAAACTAGAAAAGGATCTGAAATAAAAAATTTAACATTAACGTTTGGCATAGCAAGGTCAAATGTAAATATCTCAATTTATGTCTGACTACGCACAATTAGACATAAATTTACGTCTAACTGCATATAGTCGACATAAATTTATATCTGGTTTGACTAAAATTGACATGAATATACATCTAACCTTGGGACTCCAGACATAAATATTGATTACTTATTTACAAGTATGCTACCAATCATTTTTAAAGTTTGATCCCTCTATGTCAGACGTGAATGCACAGACGTTAAATGTCTGTTTTGTGTTAGTGGGAATAAAAGCTCCCTAGTCGAGGTATAAGAGGAATGTGCAGATGATCCCCAATGGAGGACTTAAGGGACTGGTGGTTTCATTATCGGTCCCGCGATGGACACCACATGTTCTTACTAGGGTCCACGCTCTCAAGTCACTAAGAGAGTTTGGATCTTTTAGAGTAAGAAAGAATATACGAGAGAATGCGTATTCTTTGGAGAATACTATATGTATTTAAAGGACATCTCAGGCCTTGGGTCTATGTGATATCAATAAAATAAAAACTTATCTTGAATAAATAATAATATCAAAAATAATGTGGCACCTTATCCAATATACCAAAAATATCCTATAAATATTTGGTATCAAGGAATATCAAGATATAATCTAACTACTGAGATTTGTCATAATTACTTTAATATGTGAATAGTTGTCCTAATAGATGTATCTTGGAATATTTTGTAGTCTTTTTGATGATGAGACTAATTAAATCTTATTGAATCATATTACTTAACATCATTGGACAGGTAGGTACTCAGTTTGAAATCCAGACAACATGGAAAAGTCTTGAAAGTATTGACTCATTCTTGAAGATTTTCTTAGTTTGCAATTTACGTTTCCTGTTTCGTTATCCAAAAAATATCAAATTGACGGAAAGAATTAATGGAACCGCATTAAATTTGATGAGTTAATGGTCCCAAGAACAACCATATTTCATTAAGTTCAACTACTAGTCGTTGCATATTAACTATAATATCTTAAAGACCGACATTTTAGATATACTATGTTATATCTTCACAGCTTAACTTTATGTATAAGCATCTTTACAAATTGATTTATTTATAAGTTAGTTTTAGTTTATCGAGAAATTTACGCAATCTCTTAGAAAAAAAAAATTTACATTAACTTTCTTTTATTTTATGCGTGAGTATATAATAATTTTTTTTTATATTTTATATTTTGAGTTTTTAGTTATATGTTATTAATTTAGATTTTTATATGTTGGTGTAATTGTTCTAGTATACCTGGTTGGTCTATATTGGAAAATGTGAAAAGTAATATTTTTAATTTTATATGAAGAAGTGGTAGGAAAAAATATCACTGTTTCGAATGCAAGAATTAAAAGATAAAAATAGTTGATTGCACTTCTACTTTTCTAGGGGGATGTCTAAGTAAAAGAAGATGTTTAGTAATTATATTTTGGTAACTTTTGTATATACTATTTCAGTGGCGGATCTTGACCAACATTGTTGGGGGAGCCAAAATAATACATCCAAAATTTATACATTTCATTATTGTCACTAACACAATAAAAATGAATTCATAACTTAGTATAGCGATAACTAAAAAAGAAATCACAAATATCTAAAAGATTGCCCTTCGTTCCTTTAGATCCCTGAACTCATCAATAATTGAATCAGAACTAAAATTTTCAGCTATTTCTTTTTCAATGTAAATAATCATATTGTCGGTAAGAAATTCATCTTCCATTTTATTCCGCAATCTTGTTTTGATAATCTTCATTGCAGAAAATGATCTTTCTGTTGTAGCTGTAGAGACAGGAAGAGTTAAAATAAGACGAATTAAACGATCAATCAAGTAGAATGTCCTTGACTTTCCTGTTCTTGCCAAAGATTGACATAATTCAAGCATGGTTGATAAATTCTTCAAATCTGGATGGTTAGGAGCATCAATAAGAAAATGTTGAAGTTGAAATTTTAAACTAATCTTCTCTTGCTCACTAAAATCTAAAGGATAATATTTGTTCACAAGAGTGCATATATCCTCAGTGTTAAAAGCTTTATAAGCATCCTTAGGAACTAAAGCATTGCTTAGAGTTAAAAGTTCCATTGTTTGCTCACTAAACCTATCATTTAATTCTTGCAACTGCTTGTCCACTGTAACAAGAAATATATTCACCCTAAAATGATGTTCCATAGTGACATGATCTTTTTGATGTTGAGAACGGCCATGACGTACAACATAAGTAGAATTAAAATCAGGAATATTAATGTCATGTTGTTCACAAAAGAATACCACACCTTTCAATAGATTTTGCCAACCATCATCCCTCAACTTTTGAATCAAAATTTTAGTAGAACAAACCAATTGCATAGCATTCAATATATCCTGAGATTGTTTCTGCAAAGCTTGGCAAAGACCGTCAGTAATTCCCATAATCTCTTTCATCATGTGTAAAATTAATATGAACTCAAATGAAGACAACATATTCAATGCAGCATCAGCATCACCCCTTTGAGAATAAGTTGATCCATCAACAATAATTTTTCGAAGAACCAGACAAGATGCATTATATAGCTTCATCATACTACAAATGGAATAAAAATGCGAACTCCAATGAGTATCACCAACTCGTTTTAAAGTGCCAATTTGATTTTTTCCTTTACCAGTTTCAAGTTCACCCATTTCTAACAATTGAGTTATTCCATCTAATTCAATAGCTTGTAACTCATCATGACGTTTACTAGAGGAACACACAACATTTACAATAAAAGCCAAATTTGAAAAAAATTGATGAACTGGAATGACCTCTCTTAAAGCAGCCACCAAAGCAAGTTGTAGTCTATGAGCAAAACAATGCACATAATAAGCATAAGGATTATCATTGAGAAATAATGCTTGCAACCCATTCCATTCTCCCCTCATATTACTAGCACCATCATACCCTTGACCGCGGATATTGGAAACATCAAGATTATGCCTAGAGAGAACGACACTCAATTCTTTTTTTAGAGTGGCGGCTGTTGTATCCTTAACATGCACAATATCAAAAAATCATTCTTTTATATTACCATCCTTATCTACGAATCTCAAAACAATAGCCATTTGCTCTTTTTTAGATTCATCACGTGCTTCATCAACAATTATGCAAAATTTAGAATCTCCAATTTCTTCTCGAATGTGACTTCTTACTTTTCTAGAGAAAATGTGCAAGATTTCTTTCTGAATATGATGAGAAGTATACTTAGCATTATAAGGAGCATTTTCTAACACAACTTGTGCCACTTTATCATTATATGATGCTAGAAGTTTAATCATTTCAAGAAAGTTACCTCTATTACTCGACTCTGGTGTTTCCTCGTGGCCTCTAAATGCACAAGCTTGAAATGCTAGCCAACAAATTGTGTCAATAGAGGTTTTGAGCCGTAAACGATTCTTGCAGACTTGTTCTGAACTTTGAATATTTATAATGTTATTAATGTGCATAGATTGATTCAACAAGTCTTCACAAGCTTTCATTGCACTGTTATGCGGTGAGCAAGGACTATCTCCAATGTGGTTGAGAAATGCACATCTTTTTCCCGCATTAACCTTTCTTCATGATCTAAAACCTTGTTTAGTAAACACATCTGATCCAAAACGACCATATGGCTTTGAACTAAATAGATAACATGCCAAACAATAAGCTCCATCATTAGCCGGGGAATACTCTAGCCAAGAAGGAAACATTTTAAACCAACTAGATTGAAATCTCCTTGGATGTTTTTCCTTAGAATAAGGATAATTTTCAAGTTGCATTTGATATGGACCCCATTTTAAATAAGCTCTTCGAATCTCATCTCTTTGACTCATTGGATATTCCCATATTTGAATACGTTTTCCTGGATCACGTTCCAAAGAATTAATATGAAACTCCTCACCTATAATTTTTTGAACCTTAAAAGGGGGCTCCTCTGATTGAACAATTGGAACATTAGTATCATGCTTCAGAATATCTGGAAGAGTTGAATTTGTCCTGTTTTCATCTTCACGGGTAGCTTCCCTTTTATCACTTTTAAAAAATGAATCTATTCTTTTATTCTTCATCAATATACCTATTTAAAAAAAATACTAAAAAATGATTTATCATAATCTAATAAAAAATTGAGAGACATAAATACCAAAATAAAATTCGATGATAATCAAACCACACTTAAAATTCAATTATAAAAAACACACAGTACAATCATTTTTTCTTCTATGTTGATAAAATAAAAAAATTAATATAAAAGAGGCTCATTAAATAAATTATTAAACTAATATTTGACTATCAAGTGAGACAAAAGAGAATTACCTTCTTTATTTCTTCAAGGATGGAAGAGAACAATTGAGAGATGAAAGCAAAAATAATTGATCTTTTTCTCTTCAGAAACAAAAGAAAATAGGTAAGAATGGAAGATGAGAACAATTTGTAAGAAATTCAAGACATAAACATATAAAAGTGGCTCATTAAATAAATTATTGAATTAATATTTCACTATCAAATGAGACAATAGAGAATTACCTTCTTTATTTCTTCGAGGATGGAAGAGAACAGTTGAGAGATGAAAGCAAAAATAATTGATCTTTTTCTCTTCAGAAACAAAAGAAAATAGGTAAGAATGGAAGATGAGAACAATGTGTAAGAAATTCAAGGCATAAACATATAAAAGTGGCTCATTAAATAAATTATTGAATTAATATTTCACTATCAAATGAGACGAAAGAATTACCTTCTTCTTTTCTTCCTCGAGGATGGAAGAGAATAAAGGAGAAATAAGAGAAAAAATAATAGATCTTTTTCTTTTCAGAAATAAAAGAAAACAAATGAGAATGAAATATGAGAACAATTTATAAAAAACACAATTTATAGTGAAAACAAATAATATAAAATATCTTGATAAATCTTTTTAATCTTTATTTTTTATTATATTTGATTTTATATTTTATTATTTATTATTATTAATTATTATGTTTATAAAGGAAATAAAATATTTGATTTAATATTTATAATAAAATAAAATCAAAATACTAATATCTATAAAAAAAAATCAAAATATATATGGTAAAAAAAAATTTCAAAATTTTTGCATCATAATACTCCGCCACTGTACTATTTGGCAATGGTCTTGTTAATCTAAAATATTAATATTACTACATTATTATAGTTAGTTGCGAAGA
This sequence comes from Vigna unguiculata, assembly GCF_037176805.1. Classification (NCBI taxonomy): domain Eukaryota; kingdom Viridiplantae; phylum Streptophyta; class Magnoliopsida; order Fabales; family Fabaceae; genus Vigna; species Vigna unguiculata. Next base: position 29,356,004 of record NC_140802.1, read on the forward strand.
ACTTATGAGCTGATTACCACCTGCATCATATATATATATATATCGAATCAAGGAGTAAACTCACATTATTCAATACTAAAACATTCTATGCATTTATTCGATCCATACTATCTTACTGATTTAAGGATTACTAACATAAAATTGACTTATCACGTTGATGTATTTACGTATGATCAGAGGACATCAAATATAAAAAATAAACAATGACATTTTTGTAAATAATCAATCAAAGTTTATGTTAGACCTTTTTTATCATATATAATTTTTGAATTTTACGTCTAACACATTTAGATGAAATATGAATTTATGTATGATCTAAATGGGTCAGATGTAAAAATCAAAATTTATATTTGATGAGAAATGGTAAAACATAAATGACTTAAAAAAATCGTAACACCTCTTTGATTATCACTTTCTACTTCACAGAAACACAAAAGGCACTGCTTTTGATGGTGGCGTCATTTTTGACCACCATAGGGTATCCATTGGTGCTTCAAACTTCTACCTTTTTACTATATGGTTTGTGGTTCATTGTTAAAACAGATATGTTTAATATAACCCAATCAAGAGGAATCTTGAAATTTTCTTCAGTCTTTATAACCCCAAATAACCAGTTTTCCAATTTTGTATTAATGGACTAATTTAAGCAACTAGGAAAGGCATAAAAGATGAAAGAAGCAAAGAACACAACAATTTTTATATTGGTTCGATTCAAGATGAATCTACGTCTAGTCTTCTCCTAAGCAACTTGAGCTTAGGAGAATTCCACTAAATCAATAGAGTTACAAGAATTACAAGAGCATCTATATAATTCAAGACCCTAAAGACTAAGGAGCTTGATCTATAAATCAAGAACTCCCCCTAGATGCAATGCCTCCACACAATTGCACCTAGACCTTTGCTCACACAGCGAATCAACAGTAAACAGAAATACAATTTAAAAGAAAAGAAAGGAATGAATACACCTAATGGATGTGCAGATGTGACACTCAATCCTAAAGCTAAACTTGACTCTCCAAGATTGAATCTACCATCAATCTTCTTGAATGTCTAATTGAATGATCTCCCAAGAAAATGCACGAACTCTGCAAATCTAAATCTCAATCGTAGAAAAATCTCTCAGAAAAATCTCTTCTTGATTTAATGATGTGTAACGGTCAAACTGATTTCAAATATGTTTTTAAATCAAAGTTTTGATGTTGAGATTAGTGGATTAGGGAATTTACCTAATATCGATTATCGTGGGTGAATTTTCACTACATCAGTGTAGTGCCTTCTGATAATCTATTAGTTAAATATCTAATCCATTAACGAGTTCTACATTTGATATATTCAAGAGTTTGATAGTTGATCTATTTCAGTTCAAGCTTGGCTTACATGTAATCCTAGATATACAACACCTATACAAATGATAAGTTCAGGACTAAGCCTAAAACAATGATACAAGGTGTTTATGTGACTTTGGACATCATCAAAATCATGTTCATTGGATTGAGCAAGCTCCCCTTCTCAACAGACGTAAATTTATGTTTGTTATTTGAACATAAATAGATTTACGTTTGTTATTTCAACAGATATAAATTTACGTTTCCCGAATCTATGTCTAACATAGACCTAATTTAAAAAGCCATAAGCGCCTAACATAAAAAGTCTTTTATATGTTAATCAATCGAAAAGTTTCTGTAAATAATTTTTCCTTAATTTTGGTATTAATTAAAATTATGCTTTTAAAATTTTTCTCTTTTAATATCAAAGTTCAATTACAATCCTTTCCTTTATTTTAATAGTCATTGTCACAATAAAGTAAAGAGAGTAGGAAAAAGAAAATTACACAAGGTATTTATACTCGTTTGGAACAAAACATTGTACGTCTAGTTGTTAATTTCTAAAAAATGATATTAGCTCAATCGCTAAAATAAATTACACATACAACCACAAATAAGAAAGTTTTTAGAGTTTAGAAAACACTTCTCTTGAAGCCAGAAGAGATGAATGACACCTCCCTTGAAATCCACAAGGGATGAACACCTCCTTTGAGTTCTATAAACGATGATGACACCTCTTTTGAATCACACAAGAGCTTAAGAAACACCTTCTTTGAATCACACAAGGAACGAACAGGTGGATGAACGACTTCACCTAGCAACAACAACAATACTCAATCACTCAAGATCACATTTGATGAAGGTTATTGCTTTACCCATACTAGGTTTCCAAAGCCTTCCACAAAGAGTTCTCAAGTGCTCAGACTTCTTTAACTTTTGTATTTTTTAAAATGAACTCTCACCTTCATTTATAGATGTCACTTTTAAAATTAGGTTAAGAATATTAAAAGTCAAGTCACAACTGCTAGAGATAATCGATTATCACTTATGATAATCGGTTATTCCAAAGTAGTTTCTGAAAAACATTGTTTCGCGCTTATCCTTTAGGATAATCGATTAAGAATAATAAAATTCAAGTTACAAACGCGAGATATAATCGATTATCTGATAATCGTTTATTCCATATTAGTTTCTGAAAAACATTTTTCCGTGTTGATAATTGATAATCAATTATTCTAGAGGCATTTTTGAAAATAAAAAAAAAATTATGGTAATAGATTATCATAAGTGATAATCAATTATCACAGTGCGTTTTGTAAAAATAAAAGTTACAATCTCCCCCTTTTGACGATGATTAAAATTTGTTGAAGCTTTGTGATATGTCTTGTTCTTAAAAACAACTTAAGAAAAAAAAAGTAGTTAATCCAGAAGACAGATAAATTGCTTTTCTCACCCGTTTTAAAACACAAGGTATTATAGGACATAAACGTAAACATATATCTCTCCCTTAAAGAGGTACAAAGTATCACATGATATCAATACACACACACACACACACACACATATATATATATATATATATATATATATATATATATATATATATATCCCCCTTTTTTATCATAATAAAAAAATGAATTCTTTAGAAAACTCCCCCTAAATTAGATAACTTAACAAAATAGAACTCCCTATTAATTAAGACTTGCATATCTCTCCCCTTTTTTATGGTAAAACAAATAGTTTAAGAGATAAAATACCCCTACATGTAATATTTCCCATTTTTTATAACAATAAACATTTCAAGAACAAAGACTCCTCCTGAATCTAAGACTCCCCCTATATCTAAGAGAGACTCTAAAGTTTAGAGAAAACAAGAGTTTATTTAAATACAAGAAGATTACATAAAAAATGATTCTTAACTTTCTCATTTCTATTTATGAGTGCCAATAGAATAAATGTTTGAAAAACTCATCCAAATAGTCAAAAATTTGAATTTTCATATTTAGATTGCGTTGATAATCGATTATGACTAATGATAATCGATTATTAGTTCATCTGTTTCTCTCAAAAATTGCAAAAGATCAGATAGTCAAATATTTTTCACAATAATCAATTATTTGATAATGATGATCGATTATGACTTGAAATAATCGATTATTTGCTCTGTGATTTCCGAACAAAAATGATCATTTTTTCACAATTGAAGACATATTACTAACATTCAATATGCTTAAATCTTTTCTAAGATCATACGACTTACCAGGATACCAAAAATTTGGTGAATATAGCTCTTGAAAATCCAAAGAGACTTTCTTAAATTTTAAATAACCTACAAGACAAAAAACAATAACATTTTGATCCCCAAAAACTTATATGGGTCCTTTGAGGTTAGATACATATTACTTTATAAGAGGAATCCAAGTATATTCAATTAGAAACATTAAAATGTTTGATTGTACATTTATTTGAATTGTGCCCTCTTTGCATACAATAGAAACATGTTACACAAATCATATTCCTAGAATAAGGCTTACCTTTTTCTACCCATACCTTACGAGCTCTTTTATTTTTATTCTTGGGAGCTTTCTTATTTGTATGAAAATCCTTTCTCTTAAACATTAGTTTTTCAAAAGTTGTATTATTTGTTGCATCTTCAAGTTTCTTTTCAAGAATGTTAATATCAAACATATAACTCTTGCAAGATGCACACTCAACATTTTCAGTCTCTTTATTTTCTAAAAATGAAATTTTATTTTTCAAAATTTATTCTTGTTCAAGAGATTTTTCAAACTGACTTTGTAAATCCTTAAAATTAGATTTTAATTTTTTATGAACAACATCTAATTTACTATATTTATGAAGTAGTTGTTGAAATGCATCTTACAAAACATCATAATCATTGTCATTACTACAAGAGCTTACCTCATTGTCAAAAGATTCATGGTCGACCATCAAGCACAAATTTGCTTCCGCATCAAATTCACTAGAGTTGGATGAACTTGAAGCATTATCCTCCCATGCTATGTATGCCTTTTTCCTGAGAAATTTTCTGCCATTCTTTTCGTCACTTCTCTTTGAATTCAGGCAATCTGCCTTAACATGTCAAATTTTTCCACATCCATAACATTTAAATTTGAGGAGGATCCTTGATTCTCCTTTTTATTACTCTTGAATTGATTCTTTCCTTTGGCCTTAATGAACTTTGTGAACTTCTTTATCATAAGGCTCAAGTTTTCATCGTCATCACAATCTTCTTCTTTGTGCTTTTTGCCTTTGACAATCCCAGTTTTGAAGGCAATGTTCTTCTTTCTTCCTTCATCTTCTTCTTCATTTAATCTGCTCAGTTCAAGCTCATGCTCCCTTAATTTTCCAAAGAGAACCGCCAGGGACATTGTTGCAAGATTTTGTGACTCCATCATGGTCGTCACCTTTGACTGACAAGTTTTGTTCAAGGATTATAGAACTTTTATATTCAATTCATCAATGTCAAAATTTTTACCTAATCCAATGAGATGGTTGACGATGTGGGTGAACTACTTCTGCACATCGTAAATGGTTTCTCCCTATTGCATACGAAACATTTCATACTCTTGGATCAAAGAGTTTTACCGAGCACGTTTGACATTGTCTCTTCCTTCGTGAGTCACACGAAGAATCTCCCACATTTCACTTGCACTTGTATGGATAAAGATCCTGTAAAACTCATCAAGGGTTAAGGAAGATAAAATTATGTTTCTCACCCTTATATCATATTAGGATGTTTTGCTTTCATCTACAGTCAATTGCACATAGGGTTTTGGTTCCTACACATCATTAACAGTAATAACAAGAACAAATGGTCGATTTATCATAGCATGCCAAATATCCCTATCAATAGTGTTGGCAAAAGCAGAAGACAAGTTTAATGTTAAAGCAAGATTTTGATAATGTCAAAGAAACTCAGAAGCTATTTGGAAGACAATTTGAAGACAAAAGTTTTATGTTTAAAGTTATCTTGTAATTGTTTTAAAGTGTTTAGAATATCTTAGAATCAACAGCAAATTCATAATCTCTCTAATCCTCTTATTTTTGTAAAAACTGATGTGATAATCGATTATAATCGATTATCTTAAGCTGAGTTCATTTTTTCAAAAACCCACTAGAACAATCGATTATCTGCTCAAAACTCTTGTTTTTAGAAACTCACTAGAATAATCGATTATCATAAGTGATAATCGATTATCCTTGGTAGTTTGAAGATGATTGTTCAATTTTTAACCTAATTTTTAAAACCCTATTTAAAGAACTATAGTGCCACTTTGAAACTTACCTTTTTGAGAGATAGAGTCTTAATGTTGTGTTTGCAAAGAAGTTCTCTAAGTGATCTTAAAAGTGCTTTGACAAGCCTATTGTGAGTAGATCGATAACTTTTCCTAAAAGGGTTTCTAGGAGATTGAATGTTGTTACTATTGCTAGGAAAGCTAGGTCAAGTTCTCTATGTGATTTAGAGAAAGTTACTTTTATCTCTAGTGTCTTCAAGAGAGTGTTTTTTTCCTTCTTATCTTGTTATCTGATTGTAATATGATATTTTTAATGATTGAGTTAATCTCTTTGTTTAAAGATATTAACAACTCGACGTAAGATCTTTTGATATGAGCCAATATAAATATTTGAGTTAAATCTTCTTCTCTATCTCTTAATTTTATTTGCTATTGCATTTAAAGGAACTAAGGTTTAAATTAAACGATAAAACTTTTGAATATCTTTTAAAGTATTAATTTTATATTAAAACCAATTCATCCCCCCTTTTGATTTTTGTCCAAACACTAATCATTTCGCTACACGTTTTCAACAAATAGAGTCCAAAACAAATTGCATTCTTACTTTCCAAAGGCGATAATTTTCTCCAACAAAAGGTGGAGGCCTATTAATAAAGACACCTTTAACAAAAGTTTGGTTTTGTCTAACCATTTTCGAAGTTTTGGAATTACTAACAAATTAAATTCTGATACCAAATGTTAAAAATGTGCAACAAAGTTTGGCCTTTGAATATCAAAGTTCAATTATCTTGTGCTCCATATTCACCTTCTGACATACTAAACACGATGCCACATAATCCGCTACATCTGTCTTAATATCTGTCCACCAGAAGGTCGGTTTCAGATCTTTATACATCTTAGTCATACCTGGGTGTATAAGACGACTCTTATGCCCTTCCTCCAAGAACATCTTTCTTAGTAGAGGTTGTCTGGGTACATACATCCTCTCTCTGAAGCATAGGATGTCGTCCTTGCCCATCTTAAAGTCTTTTCCCTTCTCGGTACCCAACCATCCAATAATCTGTTGCAGCTCCTGGTCTTTACCCTGTCCCACTCGAATCTCCTCCAGAAACTCATTTGTGATTCTATACATGCTACACCGTATATGACCTACAACAGTATGTAATCACAAGTTCATATCCCGCAACTTCTTAATAAGCTCCAGTTCTTTCATAATCATGGCAGACATATGAACTCTCTTTCTATTGAGTGCGTCAGCTACGACATTGGCTTTACCAGGGTGGTACAACCACTCAAAGTCGTAGTCTTTTAAGTATTCCATCCAACGTCTTTGTCTCATATTCAGCTCCTTCTGATCAAATAAGTATTTTAAATTGTTATGATCGCTGAACACTTGGAATTGACACCATACAAGTAATGCCTCCAAGTCTTGAGGGCAAATACGACTGCAGCTAACTCCAGGTCATGCATCAGATAATTTTTCTCATGCACTTTCAATTGTCTCGACGCATAGGTTACTGGTCTTTTATTCTACATCAGCATACAACCTAAACCCTAATATGAAGCGTCACAATACACCTCAAACGTCTTAATCGTATCTGGGATGGCTAACACTTGTGCGGTTGTCAACCTCCTCTTCATATCCTCGAAGCAAGCTTCGGACTCATCCGTCCAAGAGAAAGGCTGGTCCTTTGTGGTGAGCTGTATTAGTGGCTGAACCATTTTGGAGAATCCTTCCACAAATCGTTGATAATAGCCGACTAAACCCAAGAAGCTTCGCACCTCTGTAATTGTTTGTGGCCTCTCCCACTTCACCACCATCTCATTCTTCGCTGGGCCTATTGCTATTCCTTGGGGTGAGATTACGTGACCCAAGAATTGCACCTCGTCCAACCAGAATTCACACTTTGACAACTTCCCATACAACTAATGCTCTTTGAGAATTGCCAGCACCACTCTTAGATGATCTACGTGTTCTTCCTGACTCTTCGAATATATCAATATGTCGTCAATGAATACTACGACAAATTGATCCAAATACGACCAGAAGATCTTGTTCATGTACTCCATGAAGATTGCAGAAGCATTTGTCACCCCAAATGGCATCACCACATATTCATAGTGTCCATATCGTGACCTGAAAGCTGCCTTATGCACATCCTCTGGCTTGACTAAGATATGATGATATCTAGATCTCAAGTCAATCTTTAAGAACACTGTTGCTCCCCTCAGTTGATCCAACAAGTCATCAATCCTCGGCAATAGGTATTTATTTTTTATGGTGAGCTTGTTCAACTTTTGATAATCGACATAAAGTATGGAACTGTCGTCTTTCTTCTTCACCAATAACACAGGTGCTCCCCAAGATGATGCACACAAAGTCATTTGTCCCTGCGCTGGTGCTTGGCAGCAGGCCCCTTGCTGCTAGGCGGTGCATGCCTTTCTAAGCAATTTTCCATAATTTCAACACCTGCGGAGACCCCCTTACATTTTCCTAATACTTTTATTCGCCATTCTTAGTTGTTTCATACGTGAACATAATAATAGTGACCCCATGTTCAATTTTAAGTTCCTCTGGTAACAATTTAAGTGTCATTAGGAATCCTTACACTCAATTCATCAAAACCACCAATTTTCAACCATAAACGGATGTTCATGGCAATTTCATCAATTTTAACCTCCAAACTCATGTAATTCAAGGTATATAAGCATCCAGTGTGCAATTAATGTTTAAAGCTACTGTTTTCCCCAATCAAACTCAACCCAAAACCTGAAAATCATCAAAATTGAGTCATATTGCTTGCTTTGCCTGGCGGGTGTTCATCACTGCCAGACAGTTCATCAAGAAAACCCAGAAACTGGGTTGCAAGCTTATGTTGCCTGGCAGTACAGCGCTTCACCGCCAGGCGGTTCCTCACAGGAACCCAAAAATACACTAAATTTGGCATGTATCGCCTGACGATTATGAATGGCCCGCCAAGCGGTTTTTGGAAAATTTCTAGAAACCTAAAATTCAAGAAATGACAGAGAAGAATCATACATATTCAGGCTATACATCATGCAGTTAATCAAATACATAAAATTAATGTAGTCTAGCTCCCCTAACCTGGTTTCCTTTGCTTAAAATTTGAATAGCCTTTGATTCTCCCTTACTCCCAATGGCTTGCCTTAGTTCTCTTCAATTCCACCTCTATGCTTCACTCTCAACACCAATTTCATTATGAATTCTCTCTCAAATTTTGTAGAACAATGGAAGCACTAGCAAACTCTCCCCTTCTTTCTCAAATGGTCACTTAATTATGTGTTAATTAAGCTTTATGACTCTAAAATGAAAATGGCATTAAAAGGGGTGTAATTGCCATTCAAGGTCCATCATTAGTTTTGTTTCCAGGCCCTTTGGCTGCCTTCACGTGGCTGCTAGGGTTCCTAACCCTTCTCATCTTTGCCAAAAATAAGTTTAACAAAAAGAAAGTTTAATTTGTGTCTACCAAGATTCAAACCCATAACCATGCCAATGTCAAACCAATGCACAACCATTTAACCAATTCATGTTTCGTGATAATTCTTAAAATTCTAAGATTATATTATCACTTACATGATCAAGAATATTATTAAATTTGCATACACAAGACTTGAACCCAAGTCCTTTCACACAATAGAGTACTCTCAACCAATTGAGCAAGTACTTTTCCACGTCATACATGCCAGAATTAAATGCAATAAAGGCTCCACTACTTGCATTAATTAATTAATTAATTAATTAAATTTCACGGGTCTTACAAAAGCAGCTCCTCTAACTTGGATTCCTTGCTTAAGTCTTGGAATTTCTTAAGTCTTTGTGCACCACAAAAAGTCCAGTCCTTGTCTCCTTTCCAAGCTTGCTTCCAGTCCTTGTTATCCCCTCTAATTAGTCCAGAGTACACTCTCCTTACAACACTCACTCTTGGCCCTTTCCAAGCCCTCTTTTTCCTACTCAATTGGTCTTTTAATCATGTTTTTATTAAAGTTAATGGTCCTAAAACGAAAATTGGCATTAACATGGCCTTAATTTCGATTCAAGATTCATTAGTGGTTGTTTTCCAGCCCTTTTGGCTGCCCCTTTGTCAGCTAGAGTTTCTAGCCTTTCACATTCATGCCAAAAAGAATTTTTGCAAAAGAAAAAAAAGCTTAGTTTGCAACTACCAAGTTTTGAACTTACAACCATGCAAATGTCAATCAATGCACAACCATTCAACCAATTCAATCAATGCACAACCATTCAACCAATTCATGTTTCGTGATAATTTCTATAATTCTAGGATTATCACTCATCATGATTAAGCGTTTTATTATTAAAATAATAATCAATTAAATAACACACAATTGGCACACACAACACTTGAACTCAAGTCCTTTCACAACAACTAAGTACCCTTAACCATTTGAGCTAGTACTTTTCCACGTCGCAACAATTAATATTTAATGTCATAAAGGCTCCCACTACCGTATTTATTAATTATTTATTTATTTAACTAATTAAATTTCGTGGGTCTTACATTTAATGTTATTACTCAATAACTCGGGGCCTCACTAAGAGGGCTTTATTATCATTGCTCTCAATAAATTAGTGCCCTGCTAGGAAGACTTTAATGTTACTATTCTCAATGACTCGATGCCTCGTTAGGATGACGTTATTGTCATTGCTCTCAATAACTTGATACTTAGCTACAAGGGTTTTAACGTTACTGCTCTCAGCAACTCGATGCTTAGGTTTGAGGGCTTTAACGTTACTACTCTTAGTAATTTGGTGTCTCGCTAAGAGGGCTTTATTGTTACTGCTTTCAATATCTCATTGCTTCGTAGGATGGTTTTATCGTCACTACTCTTAGTAACTCGATGCCACGCTAGGAGGTCTTTAACATTACTACTCTGAATAGTTTGGTAGGAGGGCTTTATTGTTACTGCTCTCATTGCCTCCTTAGGAGGGCTTTATTGAACGTTAAGTTAAATGAACACAGATGCAAACCAAAAGAAAGAGGATTTTTATTTAGAATATAAAGTGTGCTTCGTTAAAACCTTGCTCAGCAAAACCCGACTTTGGGAACGAAATCCAAGTAGAGGAAAAAGAGTACACACATCCTCGTACCTTAGATATAATATCTCTTTACGTGTGTCACTTTCCACATCCTTTGGGGCAAGCTTTGATACATTTTTTTATGTACTGTAGGAAGAGCTTTAACTTATGCTACCGACTTAGGTATGCTCACGTGTTGTCATCTTAGTTGTCACCTTAGGCAGACTTTCTGATTATGGATGTTTGTCCTTGTGCATCTACAAGAGGAGCCTAGGGAAGGAAACCTCCCTTGCGATTGTGGCCTTTTTCGCTCTTGTAAGTCTTTTTGTCCTTCACCTTTTTCTTTCTACTCCAAAGTTTTGAGCATCGTCGGACTTTCTCCAAATTAAGTCAGATGAAGTTTGGCTATTGCTTATTGAGTTGGTCTTGAGGTTTTGTGTCTATTTTCTTGCCGAGCTCTAGTTGTGTGTTACTCCATTTTCCTCATGATGATGATTTTGAAGGCTGGTGTGAGTTGATACTTGTACCACTAGAATTGCCAACTGCCAAGAAAGAGAGGTGCCATGATACTAACATTCCATCAGAAAATATTACTTATACTACTTGTGCAGAAGAGGCTTTGATAAGAGACACACTTGATGTTCTGATCCTGGGACTTTGTTAGGGTCAATCACCCATCATATGAGGTATTGGTTGTTTTGGAGCGTCGACTCCGTCAAGATTTTTTCCTTAAAAGACGTTAGAGGATGGAAGGAGGAAGAGTATTTAAATTGTGAGAAAAGAAGTCCCCCATCGATGGGAACTTACTTTGGGGCTTACTTTTAATGTTATAATAGGAGCCCAATGTTTCCTTAGGAAATCATCCCAAAGTTTCTCACTTTCTATTCCTTTTATTTTATTTGCTTGAGAGAAGAATTAAGAGAGAATATTAGCTTCTCCTCTAAGAGAGAATGCTAGTTTCTCCTTTAAGGTTCTCCTTGTATTAGTTTTTCCTATTTCCAAGAGAGGAGTTGTCATTGTTTTCTCCTTGGGATTAGAGAGAATGGTATGTAATTTTTCCTTTCCTTGAATAAATTATATTCATGACCTATTATCTGTTTTTGTTCCTTTATTTTCATCTTTTATTTTAGTTGTGACTACTTGTGCTAGTACTTTGATACCCAACAATGGTATCAGAGCTGTTGGTTCGTGTGATTATATTTCGTTGTTATTGTCATTATAATAGTGTTATGATAGTGGATAAAGTGTGGTAGTGTGAAAGTGCATGTCTAGGAAAGTGCTGGCTAGGAAAGACTTGGTACTTAAGCATGTCCATTAGTGACCCACCTCTCTTTCTTAGGAATTACATGGTGCATTGGTTCACGGTCTGCCTCGATTGTTCCAGTAGACAGTACAATTCATAGTGAGAAGTGCATAAGTCAGTTTTAAAGCCATGGCAACAAGATACGAGATAAAGAGGTTCAATGGGAAAATTTTCTCATTGTGGAAACTGAAGGAAATTTTGAGAAATGACAACTATCTAGCGACAATTGAAGAAAAACCTACAAGCATTACAGAAAAAAAGTGGAAGGAAATAGATAACAATGTTATAGCATTGCACTTAGCATTAGCAGATGCAGTTTTATTCAGCATTCCAGAGAAGATTACAACGAAATAGATTTGGGATACTCTCTCAAGCCTGTACGAGGTTAAGTCACTTCACACAAGAATATTCTTGAAGAGAAAACTCTATACTCTTCGAGTGAGTATAAAGTTTGTCCAATTTTTCGCGACAGATTTCAACATAATTTAAAATGAACATGCGGAGCTTCTACTCTAGAGTTTACCTGATTTGTATGATCAACTTGTCATCAACATTACAAATTACAACGTTGTTGACCTCTTACACTTTGAGGATGTTGCTGGAGCTGTTCTTGAAGAAGAATCCAAGCGAAAGAAGAAAGAGGATATGGTGGAAAGTGCAAGGTAAATACAAGCTTTGGTGATGGCGAGAGGTAGATCAACAGAACGTGGATCTAGTGGGAGTTACGTTGATAGATGTCAAAGTAAGAAGCATCTCAAATGCTACCATTATGGCAAAAAAGGGCGTGTGAATAAAGATTGTTAGCATTTGAAGAATAGAGGAAAGAACTGTGAGGCATCAAGCTCACAAGGTTGTATGAGAAGTACCTCGGAGGACGAAGATATTCTATGAAGAATAGGAGAGATCTAGTAAGTCATGAAAGCTCAAAAGATCGTGGCATATGTCTATGTGCTTTTGGGAGATACGTTGTAGGAAGTTAATGCATCGACGAGTCAAGAAGAAGCGATGTTGATGTAACATTGTAAACTTGGGTATAATTCAGAGTGAAGTTTGCAAATCCAAGCAGAACGTAATCTCTTACTCGGGCTTAAGAAGGTTGTGTTACCTCTGCACGAGAATTGTGTGGTAAGCCAACAAACATAATCATAGATTGTAGATTGCTAGATTGACTACCAGGAAAAAGGAAAACACAAGAAGACTTGGTTTATTCTGATGTTAAGTAATCACCGGAGTTATCACTAGGAGAATCAAAGTTTAATCCAGGAGATTGTGGGTGTACTACGTCAAGAGGAAGTCAAATGTCTTATTACTAGTTCAAGGAATCCAAAGCACGAGAGAGCTTGAAACTAGGAAAATTAGGTGCTTAGGCTATGCTAACAATGTGAAGGGGTACCATCTGTGGGTCCCACTACCCACAAGGTTATTGTTAAGCAGAAATGAGATGATGCTCTAACCAGAAGGTCTTAAAGAATAAGAAAACTTGGTTTGCATGGTTTAACAAATCTCAGTACGGTTTAAAGAGGGCGCTCATGTGTTCGTACCAAAGATTTGATTCCTTCATAACCCTCGGTTGATGAGTGTTTAGACAATTGATGTTGTATGTGGATGACATTTTGGAGGTAGGCCCCAACAAAGTTCAAATCTAAGAATCGAAGGCATAATTGGCTAGGGAGTATGAGAAAAAGGACTTTGAACCAAGAAACAAGGATTCTAGTGATGCAAATTTACCGAGACATAAAAGATAGGAAGATTTTGCTCTCTTAGAAGAAATACTTACTGATAATCTTGCGGCGCTTCAACATGCAAGATTGCAAGCCAATTTCTATCCCGCTTTCTATCAATTGTTCCTCACGTATGAGTTCTAGCAATGAAGTGGAGAGGATGGAGAACTCTCAAGTACCGAGTGCATCGGTGGTGGACAGTCTTATGAATGCTATGATGTGTACAAGACCAAACATTTCACAAGCAGTGGGAGTGGTTAGTAGGTCCATAGTAGGTTTGGTGGAGAGCAGTGAAGTATTAACAAGAGGTCCTTAGAAGGACCCTCAGGTGTTGCATTGTGTTTCAGAGGATCAGAATTATGTGACAATGAAATCTATCAGAAAAATAAGCAACATGAAGGCAGAGAATAAAGCATGGTGTGAAGATTTGATTAATTTCATCAAAATCTTCAACATGAATGAGAACTTACTTTGGGGCTTACTTTTAATGTTATGGAAGGAGCCCCGTGTTTCCTTAAAAATCATTCCAAAAAAGTCTTTCCCTTTCTATTCCTTTTGCTTTATTTGTTTGAGAGAAGAATTAAGAGAGAATATTAGTTTTTCCTCATAGAGAGAATGTTAGTTCCTCCTCTGAGGTTCTCCTTGTATTAGTTTTTCGTATTTTTAAGAGAGGATTGTCATTGTTTTCTTCTTGGAATTAGAAAGAATGATATGTAATTTTTTCTTGAATAAATTATATTCATTGCCTATTATCTGTTTTTGTTTCTTTATTTTCATTTTTTATTTTAGTTGTGAGTACTTGTACTAGTAATCTAATATCTAACATAAATTGCCTTAAGTTTTGACTTTTAAGTCATGTGAGACTATTGAATACAGTAAAAACAAATTGTATATACAACACCGATTATTTTTCTAAATCCAACAAAACGATTTTCTACAGCTGTTTGGTGGGAAAGAGCACCTGGGAATGCCTCCGGTGCCTATCCTCAAGAGCGGAATCGCTATATCTATTTACCCTAAATTTTCTGGATATATTTTCTTTTGCCTTTTTGACGTATTCATTGGTGTAGGGACCGTCACATGCATCAACATCATTCATACATGCTATTTATTATACGGTAAAGTAATTATCAAAACATAAAGAATATAATTCTTTATTGTGTAAATCTCACTTTATATTTATCTCTTTCAATTGTATATTATTAATTTGAAGCTACTACAGAATGAGAGTTCTACAGAAAAGAGATTTGAAATGGTAGTGAATCTGTCAGCTTCAAGTTGCATCTGAAGAGACCTTCCTCACAGGGTACTACTATTAAGAAAATGGCTTTAGGTGTCTTTATCAATTAAAACTTCATCAAATCACTTTCAAAAGTTTTAAATACCCGATTCAACCCTATCATTTCTTACATTTTTGCGCGTTTTCACATCTATGATCCAATTAAAAAAGTTCTGAGTGTTAAAGAGTAATGATTGAGTTACAGTCTCTCGATTTTTTCTTTTTAAACTTTTTGAGACAGAAAATCTCGTAGATTAGAGTTTGTTAAACTCTAATTAAAAGGCACTAACTTCTTGGGTGGTCCAATTTGTTTTTAATGCTTATTACCATTTTTCAGTTACTTGTCAAATCATTTAGAGACAACTTTATATAGAATTATGAGCAGAGAGTTGGTTCAAATCCAGAATTACCCGTTGGAGTTAATGCATTGAGATTCTCATCAATTGCCGCACCTACCCTAGAATTAATAGTCATTAAAGTATTTATTCAGCCCTGTTTTCTTTATAGTGCATCGCACTAAACTAACCACAAATAAACACAGTCTTTACTTTTTGAATTTTCTTGACCGTGTCATAGGTTATGTTTTTTTCCTCTTTGTTGTTTATGTACCAAGTTCAGAGCCAACCACATTGTTTATGATAAAAATCGTACCAAAATGGAGAGCTTCGAAATGTTTGGTGTGTGCCTTTTGTTCCTCTCTCTGTTATCCATGTCCTCCACTTTGGAGATGATTACTCCGACCCAACCCTTGAAAGATGGTACGAATGAGAATGTAACTCTTGTCTCCACAAACGGAACCTTTGAAGCAGGATTCTTCAGCCCTTCAAATTCCGGTAGCCGTTACCTTGGAATTTGGTACAAAACCATATCCCCAAGAACAGTTGTTTGGGTGGCCAACAAAGAAACACCACTTCAAGACCACTCCGGCGTCTTAGAACTAGACAGTGATCAAGGAATTCTTAGTATCAAAAGTGGCACAGGAGCCAAAATATGGTCCTCAAATGCATCACACACTCCAAGCAAACCAGTTTCTGTCGAGTTGTTGGAATCAGGAAACATGGTTGTGAAAGATGGCTACAATAACTTCTTATGGCAAAGCTTTGATTACCCAGATGATACTTTGCTTCCAGGAATGAAACTTGGAATGAACTTGAAAACTGGTCATTACAGAGCTTTAAGATCTTGGAAATCCCTCAACGATCCTACTCCAGGTGAATTTTCATTTGGTGTTGATACTCGTGGCCTTCCTCAACTAGTTATCACAAAGGATTCTAATGATGACATAGTTTATAGACCAGGCTCTTGGAATGGTGTTGGAGTCACAGGAGTACCTGGACAAAGAACTACTCATCCTTCAACAAAATCCCTTTTTGTTATGAATGAAGATGAAATCTTTTATGAGTTTCAACTCTTGAATAGTTCAACTAAACTGAGAAGCAGATTGCTCCCAGAAGGGTATCAAATGCGTTTATTATGGTCAGATGAGAGTAAAAGTTGGGATCCTCTATACACTGGTTCATTTGATGAGTGTGAGAAATATGGTATGTGTGGTGCGAACACTATTTGCAATGTGAGTGGAGCACATCAACACTGTGAATGTTTGAGTGGATTCCGATCGAACGTTGCAGATTCAACTTGTGATCGAATTATACCTCTAGATTGCAACAAGGGAGATAGTTTTAAGAAGTACGAGGGAATGAAATTGCCAGACACATCTTCATCTTGGTATGATAAGAGAATGAGTCTTGAGGAGTGCCAGAAATTGTGCTTGAGCAACTGCTCTTGTACTGCCTATGCTCAATTGGATATCAGTGCCAACGGAAGTGGCTGCTTGCAATGGTTTCATAACATTGTTGACTTCAGGATACTAGCACAGGATGGACAGGATTTTTATCTGCGAATTGGAGCTTCAAAATTCCAAGGTATGCTTTTTATTTTACAATTCATTCATAATTAATTCTAGCGTACCCTAATTCTGTGATTTCATTTAAACAGTTGTATTTCGAGAAATACAATCCTTAATTTCATTGAATTAACATATCTCAACATTTATCTAATTATTATTTTGTACCCTAACTCAATATTTACCCAATCATAATTTCTTTTTATATATTAAAACAAAAGAAAATATATATTCTTTTAATATTAAACCCTTAATAATATTAAGTTTATATTGCTAATTTTTTTAATATATTTTTATTAAACTATTTAACTAACTAATATTTTAAACATTTAAGGAGGGGTATGTGTCCGGACGTTAGGTTACCCATATTCACTAACACAAAAAGTGCTTATAACATCGGTTATTTTAAGCTTTTGACGTCTGCAAAAATACCGATGTCATATATGGTGACGTTAAAATAAACGTCTAAAAAAAACTGATGTTAGCTAACGTTGGAAATAAGAGTCCGACATTCCTTTACGTCAGTTCGATCTCCACCCGATGTTCAACTCGCCCCAACAATAGGGCAAAAGCTGTTGAAATTGACTTCTGTCCTTGCACTGACAGAAGTCAAAGGATGTCGGGTAGTGCTACAGCCGACGTCCTTTGACGTTTGTCAGTGCAAGGACAAACGTCAATTTCAGTAGTTTTTTTTTTTAATTTTCACTGTATTTACATATTCCCACACTTCAAAAACAGAAAATTCTCAGAACAGAGTTCATATTATATTCCAGCAATGTAGTAATTTTAACTCATAATTGTAGAGTTATTTAAACTTTTAAAATTATAACAAAACTAAAACTTTCATCACGAAATTGATCTACAAAGTTTTTAAAATAAAATTCTAATGTTATAGGGCCTAACTCCATTATTTCAATAAATATGCTGCCCACTCTTGTCTTAGTGTCTGGATAGTGTCATCCGATAGAGGTGATGAATTCTTGAAGTGCTGAAAAGATAATACAAATTCATTATGTCTGAATATCATTGTTTAAAGTTTGATATGATTTATAATATCTTAAAGATATATACATATATTATTACCTCTATCCATTCATCTTTAACTGCGACTCGAATGATTGTTCTTATTCAAGACATGACATAATACCCACATTTCCATGAATCTTCTTGCTTGTTACACTAAAGATGACAAAAAAAAATCACATATATCAAGTTCATAAGCTGAGATGCGAAAATAATAACTTGGTAAATGAATGAGTTACAACCTTTGGGCATAATACTTTAATCGTTTGTGCTTTGGGCTTACCCACAACTCTAATGAAATTTTGGAAACATAAAATATAGGTTAGTTTTAATAACTAAATACATATGATATGAAAAAAAAAGTAACACTTACTCTTGTAACATGTTTTTCAAAGCATTTATAATCTTCAATTGAACAAAACCATACAATTGTGCATTGATTTGAAATGATGACCAATAGTTGCCAATGAGAGAACTATCATCAATCACAAGTACTTAGTTGAATAATCAACAATAACTCATAAAATATTACAAGCAATAACACCTACCCATGAATGTACGGCGCAATGTAACATCCCGTCAGGATATTACGAATTTTTAATAAAAATAAAAACAATAATAAATACGCTGCATTTAATAATACCTCATTTCCCAAAACGTGGGAAAATTAAATTTTTATTACTTCCAAATATAATCTGAAATCCATAGTTTGTAAAACGAAAATAATCTAAATAGTCTCATAAGAGTTTACATATTATTTCAAAACATATAATAATAAAAACTCTCGAGCTATCCCCTCTCCGTGCCTAAGCTTCACCAGAACCACCTACATCAACATCATCTGCTCACGTGTACCGCGTACACGATCATCACCAAACACAAGAAAATAGGGTGAGCTTAACAAATTAATCATATAAAACACATATACATATACTAATCACACACACACACACGCACACACACACACACACACACACACACACACACACACACACACACACACACACACACATATATATATATATATATATATATATATATATATATATATATATATATCGCCCAATCCCATCATAGAATTACCTTCCTTTGATTCCATCTAGCATGGCCACAACCATGATATTCGCGTTCTACATGTCCTAGTGAGTACTTCAAGATGACCTGCTGCCATACCTATCGGCCACAACTGATAGAGCACGTGCGGGAAACCATTGCTACGGATCATACACCGTAACGCCAGGTAGAGTTCCCGAATACGAAACTCTTCAGCTATTAACTGAGGAGGGCAATCTATCTGGACCCATCCATACTGGCCATAACCAACACACTCACACCGGCAACACTCGCCAACCCGAGCTCAACTCAAGGGTTCCTCATGTTCATCCGTCATTCCGAGCTCAACTCGAGGAATGCCACGTGCTTAACCCCTATCCCGAGCTCAACTCAAGGGGTACGTTCCGAGCTCAACTCAAGGAACACCAGCAACCCCACCTTTCAATCATCACCAAAAGCCTTTTAGATCACGCATGCAGAACCAGCAACCCAAGACTGTAGTAGCAAAGTCGCTTGGCGGGGGACACGTACCGCCAGGCGCTGCCAGCTTCCAAACCGCTTGGTGGAGAATGCGTACCGCTAAGCACCAAGCGCCTTAGAAATCCCAATGTCGCAGATACCGCTTGGCGGGACAACCCATACCGCCAAGCGCATGCACTCCAGGGCCCCTTGACCTTGTCATTATCGCTTGGCAAAACCTCCCTCTCCGCCAGGCGTCACTCGCACTAGAAGCCCATTGTTTTCTAGCTATCGCCTGGCAGTTCCAATACCCACTAGTGCAGTAAGGGCTTTTTGCCCCGGTTATTTTCCACATTTTACCTCGGGTCTGGAACCGAGGCATATTGGGGCGAGGCCAAAAGGTAACTCTTTTGGCCTCGGTTGTTTCAAAACCGGTGCCATATACCCAGTTTTCTGCCTCGGGTCAGATAGGACCGAGGCCATAGGGTAAAATCTGAAAATCTGAAAATTTTAGAATCCACGGGACACTCAAGATGCGATTTTGTGATCCAGCCAGGAGCACCTTTGTTCTGAGGCCTTGATGTTTGCGACTCCTTCTCGTGGAATGCGGAGGAAAACGCCATTGATACTGCAAGCGAACAATGACAGTGAAGTAAAGGTGGTAGAGTGGTGGTGGGAAATCACTGTTGTTTTGAGAGAAAAAAAACAGATGTCAACAAGGTCATTCAGGGCTCTAACGCCTCATCTCCATCATACGTCTTCCACATAAATTCTCCCTTTTATCGACGCCACCTTAAGCGTATCTACAAACAAAACACAAAAATACCAAGAAGAATTTCCAGTCCAAAAGTACCAGACAAGCGAGCATGCACACAAAGAGCAAGAGAAAAAGGGGTTTCAGATCCGTGAGAGAGAGAGCGCGAGAGAGAGAGCGAGAGAGAGACGGGAAATGGAGGTGCAGCACAGGGTGGCCGGAGGGTGTGGTGGCAGTGGGTGCAGCGGAGAGAGAGAGAGCGCGCGAGAGAGAGAGAGCGAGGGGAAGGAGTTACAGAGGCGCAAGCGCGGGGAAGAAGAAGGGTTCGCGAAATTTGAACCCTAAATAAACCCTATGGCTTCGGTTGTTAGGGGAACCGAAGCCATAGACCCCCTTTTGGCACCGGGTCTACTTGAACTGAGGCCAAACAACTAAGGTCCAGCCACTTTTTGGCTTCGGGTCTTACTGGACCGAGGCCTATACCACTATTTGGCACCGGTTTTGGGCGAACCGGGGCCTATACCCCTCTTTGGCTTCGGGTATTTGGAGAACCGAGGCCTAAAACTTGGCTCTAATTGCAAAAATGCCACCGCGTCATTATATGCTTCGGTTCCTGGCCAACCGAAGCATATAAGGCGAGGTAAAATGAGAATTTTGCACTAGTGACCTCCGCCAGGCGCCATACTAGTAGGTCGCGTAGTACTAAATTCCAAGTCCTATGAACAGTCTGTAGCCCAAACTTGGATCTATAAACTATAACATTTATCACCTTAATTCAGTTGATTCACATTTATACCATTCACACTCAAATGATTTTGGTACAAAATCCCAAGATTAGTGCCTTGACTATACTTCTCTCTATACTCATGATTGCCAAATAGGTTCACATCTCCAAAGGTTTCACAAGTTCACACTTCCTGTTTCACAATGTGCTCTCCATAGCCATGCCTCTTATATCCCAACATTTTTTACAGTATTATTTAAGTCTCCAACCACTCCTTAACACTAATTCCAGCGTACTCAGACCTGTGGCTAAATCCCTTGTACACTCAAATTTTATTTCCACAGAACTCTAGTTTACTCATACCCCTACTGCCATATGTTCCTTATTGATTCCATCAAATTTCCCAATTGAAACCCCAAGTTAATTCATACCATGAATGCATGACTACATAAATCTTAGTTTTTGTCTAATGATTCATACCTGGTTTCCTTAAAGGTCCACTTCCGTAGAGACCCCAACTTTCCAATACATCTACCCACCAAACAGTAACTCCTTCTTTCCTTAAAGGTATACCAGTTCTGGCAAATTCCAGAATTCTGCACTACACCAGCGAGAGTCCATTTTTTCCCAATTCTCACGATAGTTCACCTACATGAAGTCCAATATACAAACCACACCTATTCCATAAAATTTCCCCTTAACATTACACCACCAATTGGTCTCGTAGTATCAAATTCCAAAACTTTCCAACCTTAATACCTATTTGCACTGTTTCATTCAAATTAACCTTCAATTACACGATATTCAATAGTATTTTCAACATCTGATCATCCCTCAACAATTATCACAGACTTTTCCCCGATTGGAAATCACCCAGAACCCCAAAATCATCAATATCGATACATATCGCTCGTGTCGCCTGGCGGCTTGATCAGCCCTACCAAGCCCTTCATCCAAACACCCAGAATCTGGGTTGGCATACATATGTCGCCTGGCGGTCAGGCTCGTACCTCCAGGCGATTCCTCATCTAGAACTCAAAATCAGATAGAAATTTAAATAATGGTGATGTTAATTACCATTTATTGGATCTTTATGGTCTGTTTTTCAGCCACCCTTGGCTGCTCCTTAGCCATCTAGGGTTTCCATGCCTTTCCACCTTTATGCCAAAGGAAATATTGGCAAAAAGAAAGTTTAATTTAGGTTCATCAAGGTTTGAACCCACAACCATTCCAATGCCAAGTCAATGCTAAACCATCAAGCCAATTCATGTTTCTTACTAGCTAATTTAATTCATGGATTATATCATTCCACAACATGATCACATATATAAAAGTATAATAACAAATAAATAACACATAATTGACATACATAGGACTTGAACCCAAGTCCTCTCACATAATAAAGTACTCTCAACCATTTGAGCTAGTACTTTTCCACATCATACAAGTTAGAATTTAATGCCATAAAGGCTCTCTCTACCCGTATTTATTAATTAACTATTTATTTAATTACTTAAATTCTATAGGTCTTACACGCAATGTAAATCTCTGTTTGTCTTAGCCATCCATGTTTGCAAATAACTTTTCACGTGATAAGGTGAGTTTCCAGAAGCTTGAATGGTCTGAGGTTCAATGAATCCATACATGGAAGTTGAGCCTTGTTCCACAATTACTTTGTTCATGTACCTACAATAAAACTGTTAGGTATAAATTAAAAAGTACCAATTCAATGTTCTAAATGTAGAATACAATAAAAAATCTTACATGCACCATGGTTGTAAAATTGAAATATTTAACATCTTGTCTCCCGCAACGATCTCTAGTGCATCATTCAGATAGATGTACAATGGAACATGACAGTGGAGGCCAAATACTCTTAACTCCCACTAGAGCACTACTAGTCCTCTCTTCAATTTGTGTAATTTTGTGAGAAGCTTCCCTAGAGGTTCATCTTCTGCTTCTACCATGTCATCATCTTCATGTATAACACATTGACGCCTGACATGCTGCTTTTTAGGACGGGTGGACTGAAATAAAGATTTTTGAAAGGTATAAGATCAAAAGGTTTATAAATTGTAAAATTGAACTACTTAGAATATGATGCCATGATACTTTTTGTGGGCCAAAGTATGGCATCATCAATGCTTTAGGCCAAGCTATAAATTTGCCTAAAGCTTCCCCAACGAATTGGATTTCTGATGTTGGCAAAGGCACTTGAGCATGGGGATCTAGAATTTCATCAATTGTCACACGCGCGTACTAGGGCAGTAAAGGAACACCATGGATAGTCTGCCCCCTTGAAGTTGTCGTCCTATGGCCACTACGTGTGGAGGATCTCCATCAACCAATAGCTCATACTGACTTGTGTAGTCAGTATGATCTGCAGCAGAGCATGAGCCTTTTGTGCTCACACGATGTTCTGTAGGAGCTTGAGTGGGGATCTCCATATTCTGCTGATGCATGGACAGAAGCTTTTCTTCAAGTGTTTGTTGTTGAAGTTGTTCCATGAAGCGTTGCTCCGTAATTCCCATGCGTTGGTTCATTTTTTCCTCCATTTGTTGCTCCATCTTCCTCAAGGCCTCTTGACTTAAGGATTCGTTACTTCTTTGTGGAAGACCAAAGTAATCTCGAAGATCAATGAAACCTCCAACACCACAAATAAGTCATGGGTGCTCTGGCTTTCCAATCGTTGTTGTCAGTATATCGTCTCGACCATGACCAACAAACGAACCCTGAGTCTCTTTCTCAACTAACTCATCCTACACCACATAAGCAAGTTTAATCATAAAGAGGAATCATATGAACTATGGGTGTCAAATACGTGATGCACTTACTATTCTTGCAGCCTTCCACAGCTCGTACCTAGGAATTGCAGGTACTTCGTCAGGGGACTCAAGTCCTAAGGCTTGTGAACGAGACTTTTTCATTTCTTTCTCTAATAATGCATAGCTACCTCTAAAGAGTACGTGAGGTGTATCATTAAGCCTTTGTCTTTCTTAGGTTGTTGTCCTTTTTTCCTATCACACACATAACACTATTTACTAACTTTAATTCAAAAATGTATGACTAATGTCACTATAAACAAATTTCATAAACAAACCTGTCAATCCTCACACTCTCTGCATGCACAAAAATACATCCAATCCTCCTCAAAGATTGAGTACTTTATGCAAGGAGTATCATGTTGTTTGTCTCCAAACACATATAGATGTGTGAGCCTTGCCTTGAAGTCCCTCCATCTGGTGCCTATGTAAGATAGCACTTTCTTCCTAATTCGCTCGATGTTTGGAGCAATATCAAAATTTTGTTGTTCAAAAATCAACAAATAAGTTATGTGTTAACTAAGATAATAAACAATATAGTTGCTTTAAGTAAACATACTAAAACATCTTGCCATAGGAGGTTCTTATCGACCTTCGCGACGTCATCCCACGAAGCAATCACAATAGGGATTTTCTTTTTGGACAACATCCCTCTATAGCTACGGTAATCGTTTTCCCCTAGGCCACTAAGATCATTCGATTGGGGATCAATCTCGACCAGCAACCTTTGTTTACCAAGTCGTTGGTTTGTGACACTCGACAACCGAGTCATAGATCTATCTGGTCCACTCTTTGCTGACCCAAAGCTCGTCATACCTGAAAAACACATCATTAGAAAATGTTAATAAGGAAAATATACTAATTTACCTCTACTATATTACACGAAAAATATAAAATTATAAATGTGAAAATATTAATAAATAAACACCTAATAAGGTATTTTTTTCTCTCATATGCCTTCATTGTGATCACTTCGAATAGCATGAATGTCATCAGTTACGTCATCAACCTTGTCTTAAATGGTTGTTGATGAGAAAGACGTCGTCTCAAGTAGATAAAGACAATATTCATCACAATTTCTGTGCATGCTTCTTCGTTCTAATACAATTGACCATTTTTGATTGGTTGGATCAATGATATAAAACAATTGTCTCACTTTAATGGCATTAATAAATGGTTCATCCATATAACTCATCTTGTTAAGATCCACCAAAGTGAAGCTGAGGTCATTTGTCCCCACATCGGAATTTCTATCAACCCATTTACACTTAAAAACTGGCACTCTAAAAGTTACATAGTCAACTTCCCATATTTCTTGTATTATTCCGAAGTAACTAATGGATGTTGTAATTAGATTTTTGTCCTTAGAACTGGCAAAATGTACAGCTTCAGCTTAAGTGTAACCCCACTATTTTGAACTCTACTTTTCTCATCTTTCATCTTTGAATA
This sequence comes from Vigna unguiculata, assembly GCF_037176805.1. Classification (NCBI taxonomy): domain Eukaryota; kingdom Viridiplantae; phylum Streptophyta; class Magnoliopsida; order Fabales; family Fabaceae; genus Vigna; species Vigna unguiculata. The sequence goes on from NC_140802.1 coordinate 29,381,131, forward strand.
GAAACAACAATTGTTTATGTAGAACCTGCCATATGCGATCACATCAGTGTTCGGTTCATGAGCTAGCCTCAATAGAGTTTTAGAAACATTTGGAATCGCATAAATTGTTTTCTTAAACCATGATAAGAAAGTTTTGTTATGTTCATTAAGTGCCCATTTTTCACTCATATGTGGGTATGCAGACTTCATTTCATCAATGTGTTGTGAAATGTAAGGAATAACTTCTACAATGTTGTTTAAGATGTACAAATGGGCTTGATCAACTTCTTTTCTACTAACACTTTGAATCTTCACTCCTCGAACACCCTTGCCTTCATATTTACCTTCATGTCTACTCTTAGAAACTCCAATTGGTGCACAACTTGGCATATAACTTGAAAAGAATTCAATGGCTTCTTCTGCAATGTACTGTTCTAAAATTGAAGCTTCCAGTCGATATTGATTCTTGACACATCCATGTCAAGAAAACTGGCCCACATAATCGATTTTCTCTAACTAGATGAACTATCAAATGAACCATGATATCAAAAAATGATGGTGGAAAATACATTTCCAATTGACACAATAGTGTAATGGTCTCATTTTCCAAATCATTTAACACTCGAAGGTCAATAACTTTCTTGCATATTGCATTAAAGAACATACACAAACATGTTATAATACCTCTAACAGAAGAAGGTAAGATGGCTTGAATAGCTACTAGTAACAATTGTTGCATCAGCACATGACAATCATGGGACTTTAAACCAACTAACTTTAAATCTTGCATAGAAACAAGGGTACTAATATTTGAAGAGTAACCTTGGGGAACCTTCACACTTTTTAAACACTGATAAAAAGTTTGCTTCTCCTTTCTAGAAAGACTGTGACAGGCTGGGGGCAAGTAGGTACGTCTTCCAATTGATTGTGGATGTAACTTAGAAAGGATACCCATGTCCACCAAATCTTGTCGTGCTTTTATTCCATCCTTGGTCTTTCCTTTTACCTTTTGTAAAGTCCCGATGACGCTATCACATACATTTTTTTCAATGTGCATCACGTCTATACAATGTCGTACCTCAAATTTACACCAATATGGAAGATTAAAGCAGACTGATCGTTTATTCCAAATATTTTTCTTTGTGGTCTTCTTCTTTTGATGTTTACCGAACACAATATCAATGTTTTTCACCTGATTGTATACTTCTTCACCATTGTAGGGTCTCGTCACAACTTTATTCTCAGGACTTCCATTAAATGCTTTTTTCATTCTCTAGTAAGGATGATTTCGAGGAAGGAATTTTCAATGTTTTGTATACACGGTTTTCTGACCATGTTTCAATTGAATATAACTTGTGTTTTCTTCACAAATTTGACATGTGAAATGACCTTTAACACTGTAATCGCTCAAGTTTCCATATGCTGGGAAATCATTTATGGTGCAAAAGAACATTGCACGCAAACAGAAAGTTTCTTGACAATATGAATCGGACACATCAATGCCTTCTTCCCACAACAGTTTCAAATCATCGATCAACGACTTTAGGTACACATCAATGTCATTTCTAAGTGGTCTAGGACCCGATATCATCATAGACAACATCATATATTTTCTCTTCATGCATAACAAAGGAGATAGATTGTCTATCATCAACAAAATTGGCCATGAACTATGTTTGCTACTTAAGTTCCCATAAGGATTCATACCATTTGTAGCAAGTCCAAGTCTTAAGTTTCTTGGCTCTACACCAAAGTCTGGAAATGTTTCATCAATCTTCTTCCACTGTGGAGAATCAGCTGAGTGTCGAAGAAGATTATCACACTTTCTTCCATCAATGTGCCATTTCAGGTTCTTTTCATCTTCTTTAATGGAAAAAATCATTTGAATCTAGGTATTATAGGAAGATACCATATCACTTTAGCAGGTGGACCATCTTTGTCTTCATCACCACTTTCATCAATTTTCTTTTTAAACCACGATAAACCACATGTTGGACACACCTTTAGTGAAGCAAACTCGTCTCTGTATAAAACATAATCATTGGGGTATGCGTGTATCTTTTGATATTCTAAACCCATTGGACATAAAATTTTCTTTGCCTCGTAATTACGGATAGGTAACATGTTATTTTTTGGAAGCATTTCCTTTAGCAACTCCAACAATTCTGTGAAACTTTTATCGGTCCATCCATTCCTCGCTTTTAAACTGAACAATTTCAAAGTTGCCGACAATCGTGTAAAGTTAGCGCATCCTGGGTACAACTCTTCCTCTGAATCAAACTTAAGAGAATTAAATAAATGAGATTTTTCAAAATTTTCTTACCCAACATCACGTACCATGTTTTCTAAATGATCATCCATCCATTGGTTTACATAATCTATTCCTCGTGACGTCGTAGGTTGGTCTAACTACTCCATGTCAAGTCCAAAGTGTATAACTTCTCATTATTCTGAATATGAAAAGACAATGAACATAAAGACAAAAATATGTCCCATTAATAGAGATTGCATGTTCTTGAGCATATTGCAAAAAGTCAGAAACCCCCTTTTCATACTCTTCACTGATGTGACGCTCATTCATCCAACTTAGATCCATACTATTTTCGTAAAAAACTTCATCAATCTCAAATTCTTAATTATCACAAGGTAAGACCCTACCCTACCCATTTGAAAAAATTATTTTTCATAATTTCTTAACACGTATACGAAGAAGTCAAACATCATAAATTTGACAAAATTTCAACAGCATTTCGCATTGGTCTCTAAAGTACACGAAATGAAAGAGATCAATCATGATCACAATCAAGTATGCATCCAGAGAACAACACAAATTGCCTCAATCGAAATTTTATCAAATTTATGCATAAACTTCAATATACACGTTATAAGCAATTATGAAAAATAATTTTTTCAAATTGTCCGATCAGACAATTTAAAATCTAATACAAACAATTAAAAATTTAATCATTTGTACTAGATCTCAAATGGGAACTAAGGTTCTCTCAATATTGTGAACTAAAATTATAATAAATCTTCACATATAAAATAACAATGCAATAATAATATTAAAAAATAAAAATAAAAATATTTTAACATGCAACAAATCTAATAATAAATATAAAATATATTTATCAATTAAATTTATCAACTATCATAAAATTTCAAATAAAAAAAAAATAAGCCAAAAAAACCAACAAAATACATTAAAATCATTTTAACATGCAACTCATCTTATAATAAATCTTAATTTTATTCCAAATATATCAAAAATCATAATTTTCCTAATAAAAAAACAAGCCAAAAAAATATATAAAATAAACGCATACATGAATTAGAGGAAAATGAAAAACTAACCTCTTGTAGAAAAAACAAGGATGTAGATAGAGGAGGGTGGGCTGTCGGCGAAAAAATTCATGGTGCAAAGAGGGAAAACCCTGCATTTATGTAAAATGGAGACTAAAACGAAATCCAATCGGTTCAAAATGCTTAAATCAGTGCACAAATCAAAACCCAACAAGATTCATGGTTGAAAACTCACCTGCGAAGGTCGCGCTGGCCGGCAAATGACAGAGATGGCTCGCGAAGAAGAGAAACAGTTAGGTTTTTGCGGTGCTGTGAATCAATTTATGAAGGGGGACATCAGTTCTGATATAAATCGACGTTAAAGGAAGTCAGATTAGTGAAGAAATCGACGTTACGGGACGTCGGGCGCATGGGGAACAAACATCAAGCTGGAGGGACATCGGGCGCATCAGTAACAGACGTTAAAGGACGTCGGAGATTTTCTGGACAGGCGTTAAAATTGATTCTTTATTTACAAAAATGCCATCAATCATTTTTGACGTCCGTGTTCTCTTTAGAAGAGATTAACTAGGTGACGTTATAACACTTTTTGTCTTAGTGATTATGCATATATAGGGACCACACCCACCTGTCCTCTTATCATCCTAGTTGTAGTTACAAATGTGTGCCTCAACTCTTATGTATGATTAATAAAGAATAAAAGGAAATAATTGAGAAAGAAAAGAAAAAAATGTACAGAAGGGTGTAGAAAAATAATCGAAGTTAAGTTGGATGATTTTGTAAATATGAACCTAATTTTACAAAATGGGTTGATCCCACCATCCGAAAACGTTATCATTCCAAGCCCAAACATTATGTAATTCTTTCCAAATAAAATGAAAATTTTAAAGAAGAAATAAGTATACCCCACATATAGTAGGGTAGGTTTAACATAGTATTTTCCATTAAGATACAAAAAATACAATCTGTCGCTACTAACTGTGCTAAAAAAAGTACCTTCTATGGTAAGATTCACGAAAATCAATTTGTGTATCGTTTCATTTCATTACTTAAACTGAGAACGCGGTGCGGCCATTCCCAATTTCTGCTCTATTCCTTTTTCCTTTTCACCCTATTGATTTTGAAATCATCCACAAAATATTGACATGTATTATGTTCTCAAGGTTAAGTTGAACAAGAATTTCTATATATATCTGTTTCTAGTTATATGTTTTGTAAATGGTCCAATGTGTAATTGTGTATTTGTTGATTATGTTCTTAATCTTTTAGATCACGCCTTCAACAGGAAGATAGGAGGAATTATACTTGGTTGCACTATATTCATCATCGCCATTGTAGTATTTGGGTCCATATTTTGCCTCAACAGGAATAAACTCAAGCAAGCAGGTGAACTCATAATGATTAAATATTGCCACAACAGTTTGTGTTATATTTTACTTTAAACTGAGCAATGATTGAATGTAATAACAACCAATCTTCATTTTTATGTTCTGAATTTTGTTACACTTTACTGAAAATTCTTTTCTATTATATCTTTGTTTTGCGTAAGATCTGATACATTTTTAAGTAGCAGAAACAAATTACTGGAAGAACAAGAATAAGAAGGATGACATTGATTTACCAATATTCGACTTTTTATACATCTCCAATGCCACAAATAACTTTTCTGAAAGTAACAAATTGGGACAAGGGGGATTTGGACCGGTGTACAAGGTATGAATTAAATTTTACTTATCATTCATCTTCACAAAGAAATAACTTGAATGTTATGAAATTATTGTCAGGGAATATTACCAGATGGGCAAGAAATTGCAGTTAAGAGGCTTTCTAAAACTTCGGGACAAGGTTTAGATGAGTTCAAGAATGAAGTATTGTTGATTGCAAAACTTCAACACCGCAATCTTGTAAAGCTTCTTGGTTGTTCTATTCAGCAAGATGAAAGACTGCTAATTTATGAATTCATGCCAAATAGAAGCTTGGATTACTTTATTTTTGGTGGGGGTTTTGTTAGAATCTAATTTTTCCAATATTTGTGATATTTTTCGTAACATGGTGGTGAATTTTCTCAGATTCCGCAAGAAGTTCATCAATAGATTGGGCAAAGAGATTTGAAATTATTGATGGAATTGCTAGAGGACTTCTCTATCTTCATCAAGATTCTAGACTAAAAATCATTCATAGAGATCTCAAGACTAGTAATATTCTTCTTGACAACAATATGAAACCAAAAATATCAGATTTTGGTATGGCTAGGGCATTTAACCTAGATCAAGATGAAGCAAACACAAATAAAGTGATGGGAACATAGTAAGTTTTTCTATACTTGTTTCTTTCTTACCCATTTTATGTACAAATCTAAATTCTCATTTCTGAGTAATGCTTTTTTTTCACAGTGGTTATATGCCTCCCGAATATGCTGTGCATGGATCATTTTCAATTAAATCAGATGTATTTAGTTTTGGGGTAATTGTACTGGAGATAATCAGTGGAAGGAAGAATAGAGGATTTCGTGACCCACACAATGAGCTAAATCTTCTTGGACATGTAAGTTAAAAGTGAAATTTAATAACACCCTGATCTCTCATGAAACACTGAATATTTTTTCATTGGTAGTTTTTGAATAACATGATTAGAAGTTCCACATCGGTTAAATATAAGATCAATTTATAATTTATAAGTAGGTGCATACCTCATGTTACATATTGGTTTTATAAGGTTAAATTAGACTAAAAATCAATTTTTTAACATCTATTGATGGTTTTCATGTATTTTCTTCATAGGCATGGAGACTATGGATTGAAAAAAGGCCAATGGAACTAATGGATGAGTTAGTTGACACTGGAGATGGTCCATCTGAAATATTAAGATATATTCATATTGGTTTGTTGTGCGTACAACAGAGACCAGAGGATAGGCCAAACATGTCTTCAGTTGTTTTAATGTTGAATGGCGAAAAGTTATTGCCTGAGCCAAGTCAACCTGGATTTTACACGGGAAGAAATAACTTGACAACCATGACAGATTCTTCTTCAAGAAATGTGGATGTGTATTCTCTCAACGAAATGTCTGAGACATTGCTTGAGGCAAGATAAATGATTTAAAATAAAATAAAATAAATGGTATGGAAAATAGAAAAGTTTCTGACAATCTCTACACGTACTACTATACATATGTCTGGAAGAATATTATTCAGTTTGATTGTGAGATAACAATTTTAGAAGGACAATGATATTTTGACTACTAAATTTTGACAACTTCTATTACAACTTGAAGTGTCATCTTTTAACTGATTTAAGAATATATAGAAATAAGTAAATGAAAAAATAGATAGCCACTTAGGAGATGTCACCTCATGTTGTAAGAGAAAATTGTCAAATTTTAGTTTTCAGAAAATCCTTTTCCATTTTAGAATCATGCCATGTTATTATTCGTTGATAAATATGATATTTGGACATATACTTATGTTCCATTATATGTATATTTGGTGGCCAACCCTGAGTGTTTGATATTTTATACAAAATATGTTTGAAAAAACCGGATCCAATTAATCACCATTGTATTGAGATGTCTGATTTAAATTTGAAAGTTGTTCATGGTCATTCACTAAGTATTTTTTGTTTACTTTCTTCTTTTCAATTATTTTATATGGAAATTGAAATAAAGAGCACCCTTTGTAATATTCTTCATCAATCGCCCTTTACTTTCTTTCAATATTTAATATTAAAGTTCGGGTGGGAAAAAACTCAAATTTTCTTTAAATCTAGATTTTCAAATAGGGATAACCCATCAAATATAATCCAAATTTTCAATTTATATTTTTAGTTGGGTTTGGATAAAGGTAGAGAAGAACTAGCCAAAATTTGGCTACATTCATTTGAGTCGGTGTGACCCTATACGAAATTTTGTCGTATTCGGCCGACTTCAGTCAAGTTATCCCGACCAAAATTTGGCTTAGCCGATCCTGGACCGAAATTTGATCTCATTGGGATGAGTCGACACCAGACGAAATTTGGCCAAATTAAGCCAAGACGGTTGCGACCAAAATTTTGTCATGTTCGGCCTAGTGGGCTTCGGTCAAAATTCGGTCGAATTTAGTCAAGTCGGCCCTGGTCAAAATTTGGATGAGTTGGCCCTGGCCCAAAATTTGGCTAGTCAGCCACGACCGAAAGTCATTCGAGTCCCTCCCATGTTGAAATTCGGCCGAGTTTCCTCCGACAAAAAAATTGCCAAATTCAATGGTGTTGGCCCTAAAAATACAAGTTTTAGAAAATTCAATTTAAATTTCTTTTATAAAAAATATATTCTTGATTTTGAACCTGGTCCAAATATTTGGATCTGGATTTAAATCTTAATCCAGATATTTGGATTTGGATTTAAATCTTGATCCAAATATTTGGATATAGATTTAAAAAAAAATCATTCTAGTTCTACTGAAAAAAATGGACTTGGATCAAAAATCTGATCAAATTATTTGGATCTAAAATGGACGTGGATTTGATCAATAAAAATTCAATCTATGATCATCACAAATTAAAGTAGCACCTTTCCCCTTTTCCATTTTATACCCCCACTTTGTTCACTTATCGAAGGTTGCCTGCAACACCTAACCTTACTAGAAGAAAACGAATAAATATGGTGAAAGTGATTTCCTCGGGAATACATCTTCGATGACGAAAACTTATTTAGTTGAAGAGATTGTAAGGACAAAGATTTATGTGCTAAGTGCTAGTAGGGTACACAAAATGTGCATATAAGTGTGTAAGGCCATGAGGGTAAACGAGTAAGAAGAGCCTTAAAATAAGCTAATTGTAGAACTAGACAAAGAGGGTGGATTAGTGTAGTAGACGAATCAAGCATGGCCAAGTGGAGTAATTTCCCCAATCTTTGGTCCTCCTTTAATGGCAAATAATGGTTTAAAACTAGCTATTATAAGCAAGTACCAAAACATCTTAGCAGGGGACAATTTGTTTCTTAATCAACACTACTTCCATTAACTGTTTTTGAAACCGCAGTAACCAACATATTGGACATATCTTCAATAGAACAAACTTATCTTTACAGTATACAATTATTAGGATATACACGTATCCTTTTGTATTCCAAATTCATGGAACATAAAAAAAAAATCACTTCATTATTATAATTAGGTAACATGTTATTTTCTAAAAGTATATTGAATAAAGCATTTACTCTTTTTCACACAAGTTGTATACATTAGTTTTCTTGGGTTGCCTAACACCTTGAATCATCTAACGCCTTATGACATTTAGTTACATAGGTTGTCTAATTAGTTATGTCGTCTAATGCATTGACTTATTCACTGCTTAGCCTCGTCCAATGCTAAGAGTTGAACTATTGTATATGCCAAACTTATGAAGCTTGAATATCAATAATGCAGACACATATACAGACTATACATTTTGATTTGTAAAACATGTTTATCATTACATCAGTTGTATTAGACATTCTTTCTTAACTCGCCTAATACTATTTCACTTTTAACCAGAGACTTTCCTCATTTGACAAAGAAATTATTTTGTAATCATCTAAGCTCCATTAACTTAAAGGACTTGTCTACTTTATCAAATATTTCTAAAAATTATCTTTCTCACGTAGAAGTCGCAAAACTTTGAAAACTCGTTAATTATTTTATTTGGCCCCTAATAGAATTCTCACGACGACGAAAAGTGTCCCTCAAAATTATAACTTTCACTCAACAAAATTATCTTTAGTAAATAAATGAGTGACTAGTTTCTCTTTCTCATTGAGTTTGTTAAAAGACCCAAATTCATCTAAACACATAATTTTATCAAAAAAACTAGACAATAAGACATGTGCGTAGGCATGGATCTTATTGTCTATATTCTTTTGAATTTGTACGGTTATAGTTTATATTAGTTAAAAGATCGATTTGAGTATTTTAATATTACGAAAGATGTATTGATATATTTATTACACTAACAATAATACCCCATTTAATTAATAAACATAATCAAAGGAAGCATAACACTAATATAATATAATGGCGCATTCCTGGAGTTTAAACTTAACTCCTTACAATTATCCAAGGCATACCACCACGTTGCCAAAACTAAACCAGATACAAAGTGCAACACTAATCAAAACAGAAAATTAAAAGATAGACTAGTACATGGGTCATAGCCCCAAAAGAAAGCCCAAAGTAGTAAAATCCAGCCCAGATGGCTAAGCAGTGGAACCATCACCTCCTTGTTGACCACGGGTGTTCCTCGCATATGCTCACATCAACAAGTTGATGATCATCGCAAAAGAGAGAACGACACATATAAAACATACAACAAACAACAAAAGGGTAAGCTAGAGCCAAAAGTGATTTTATCATGTAATCAGGTATACTTTCACAGTCAACTACTCATACAATCATCCAAGCATGTTATGAACTTCCAATCAATACACTACGACTCGACTCGACTCATCCAGATACATATAATCTAGTCGAATTCATCGAATGCTTGCACTTGTGGTTAATATCTCTGCTCACCCTTGAGTTGCTCACCCCCGAGCTATGTGTTACAAGTGTTACAATGTTTCCAATCCCCCACACACAAGGTTAGCCCTTAATGGTTTCAGGCCTTCTGCTACTCTCACCACAAGAGTCAGTCCGCTCTAAGTGAGACTAACTCACTCCTTAGAGTGTCAAGATACATCCTTACCTTGAATCCTTACCAAATTATATAGATGGGGCACCACCATGAACTCCCATTAATAGGAGCCATGGAATTACGTCTCGACCACTGAAGCACGACCTTGAGATCTCACCTAGAGATTTCAAGGAATTATGTATTGACCACATACTATACATATTCAATCAATCACGTAATATTCATCACACACATCAATTTCATATCAACCTTTTGTAACCATCCCTCATTCATATTCCATGTTGAGTCAATAACAACTCATCCTTCCCAAATCCACAATACAGAATTGTACCTCATGCCAATACCATGTCAAGGACATCATTGCTTATCCATGAACCCCTTCATATTTCATATCAACTCCATAACCATCTCATCATATTAAATCCATGAACCAATCCCATACATACACATCATTCATCTCATGCTTTAAACAAACCAAATCATCCAAAATATATTAATCATACAAGAATAGTAGAGAAAATAGAACTTGGTGCATTCTCGCCCAGCCTCTTGCTCAGGCAGAGGAGTCTCGCTCAGGCGAGAGAGTCTCTCGCTCAGGCGATCTCCCTTCGCCTAGGCGAGGGCTTGAAAAGAGAAACAGTGGCCATGTCACGCACTCTCGCTTAGGAGAGACCTCCTCGCCTGAGCGAGACGTGCTCTCGCTTATCGCCTGAGCGACAGCTCCCGCAGGTAAAAAGGGGCGAGTACTGCTAATCTCGCTTAGGCTAGACAAGTCGCTTGGGCGAGAAAAGCAAAACCCTCCATTGTTCACGCACGCACATATCAAACATTTAATCGCACCAAGCACACAGTCCATATTCATAGCATCATAACTACAATTGGGCATACAAGATGATGAAAAATGGCCACAAAACTCATCAATATAGCTTAAGACGCAAATCGTAACTTCCCTTACCTGGAAAAGGGTTAGCAAGGACCTTGACGGCACGACAACGAGCACAACATCTCTAGGAACGAACTAAAGAGCTGAAATAAAAAGTGGAACAGAACCAAGAAATGGGGTTATCATGAAACCCTAACTGGAAATACGAAGGGTGATTAATGGGGACCAATATCAGCTAGGAAGAGATACTTACGTGGAGTAGAAAATGGATTTGAGCTAGCTCGAAGAGGACTTAGGGCTAAACCCTAGTAGAGCGTTCTGTGAGAAGAAAAGAGGGTGTGAGGGAACTGTTTTCGCAAGAATGACAGAAGTGAGGGGTTTTGGCTGCCTTAGGGGCCTTGTATGCCTCATGGGCCAGCCCTTAGGCCTATTAAATTGGGGCAGCCCTTCAAAATTAAGGCAGTAGAAAAACTCGGCCTTACACTAACAACATACTATTGATATTTTAGTATTACGAAAGATGTATTGATACATTTATTACATAAACAATATATTTAAAATGATACTACTATTTTGTTGTAACAAATATTTAAAAATTTTGTATGGATGTAAAATAAATAATATTTGAATTTGTTATAATAGGCTTTCATATAGTATTTTGTTATTAAAACATAAGTTATATAATTTTGTTTCTTGTTAACATGTTTTATTAAATGGAATCATAATATACTATATGTTTTAATAGATGATTTTAAATTTGCTTAGCAATAATAATATGATTATTATTAATAGATATTATGTTAGATGGACTACCAACCTATTATATTTTTAAATAATTCTTTTAAACTATTTTATAATTAGTCATAGATATTGTTTTAGATTAAATAACAACATATTATGTTTTTGCCTTTGTTAGTAACAAATTGATTTCAGAAAATATTATTATTATGATTATGTTATTTATATATTAAAATGTTAGATAGTTATTAGTTATTCCAATTTTAGAGGGATACGTAAATTATATTTTTTAAATTAGTTGTAAAATAAAAAATTGTTTATTATTATTGTAGAATTGGTAGTTGTAGATAGTGGGAGTAATATACTGAAAAGATTACTTTAAGAAGGGAAAAGTTGTTTCTTGTATCTGTGGTCCTTGAAGACAAATTTTAAGCCTAGGAGAAAAAGGGAAGGATAACTTCATGGTTGTATCAGAAGGAGTATTCAGCAAAGACGTCCAAAATTAGTTATCATGCTTTCATCCTGGGAAGGTAATTCTTGTTGTTTATTAATTTTCTCCAGTAATGTTAGTCGATTGAGTTGGAGTTTCACCGTTACTGTAAATTTTTTATGTTGTAATCAAAAATCTGTTCATCAACAGGAATACATCGAATTTAATGATACTTTTATGCATTATTGGAAGGATAAATTGAAACAGGGAGTGAATTATTTCGAAGATCGTATGGGCAATGTGTTGAAAATTTATTTTGAAAGGGGTCTTATTGAAAAGGGTTATTTTGCTAGTGTAATGAATTTCTGAAATTTTATAAGTTGGAAAACATACACTATATCGGGACAGTTTTCTTGGATGACAGAATGTTCTAGTTTAGCATTAGGTATACGTCGTATGTTGAAATAGAATATTTCCTACCTGTGGAAATGTTGTCTGCTCTGGGAACATTTTAGCTAGAAAATGTTTTTCAATTGGTTTACAATTAAAATCCATAATTTGAATGTTAGTGTTAATTATTATTATTTTTTTGCGTGATCTGCTATTTAATTTTGTGATACTATTGTTGGTACTTGATCATTGTGTCTCACAGGATTATGCCTCTTTGGACGAACTTTTTGTTAAATACTGGGATACATATTTGTCAAAGAGGATGATTGAATTGATGGAGCCAGAAAGTAGGGTTCATATGCTTTCTATTGAAAGAACTGAATATGAATATGGGTTTTTATAATATCTGGAATTGGACACTTGATGGACTTTTATGAGTTGGAAACAAACTATGTCAATGGGAACATATTTTAGTTTAGGGCATTTTCCTTATCAAGTGTTGAGATCGATTAATACGGATGATAGTAATAGTACTTAGGCTGTTCTAGTGAATTCAATACTGATGATGCATATGATGAAGAAGACTTTCACTTTTCAACGGTGTAGACGTTTTCTTAATCTGAAAATAAAGTTAGTAGGTCAAAGCTTGTAATTTTCTTAAAAATATTAATGGTGATATATTCTTTATGTATACATTAAAAAAAATCATGTAAATTGTAACAATTTTATTATAACAGTTATTTCAACCATTATTATAATATGACATTTTTTAGACTATCACATTTTACATATAAATATGGTGGATTTGACTGCCATTTTATTCATATTACAAAATTGTCGTATTTTATTTGTAAAATATAGCGGTTTTAAGTGACATTCTTTGACAATCTGAATACTAAATTTTTCTGGAATTCAAGTTCCCACGCCAAATTCCCTCTAAATTATTTTGTTAGACGAAAGTTTACATTTCGAACCTCTAAGAAAATTACTGTTGTTTTCAAGACCCACTCCCTGAGGTTCACTCTCATATTCTCAAATCGAAGTTGGTAGTCCCCTTTGTTGTTCTGTACTGGTTCAATGTAAGTTTAATTGATAAATCTCTAATTTAGGGTTACGGTTTTTGTTAAATACTCTATAATCAAAACAATGATGTTAACGAGATATTTTCTTTCTCCTCGACAACTCCATATCCCTTGAGTTGTTCTCTCTATAACACAATACGAGTGATTCAAATAATTAGCGGCATCACACACCATTTTTGCTACAATACAATTTTCAGTAAGTTTTTTTCCTTTTTCTTTTTTCAATTTTTTTTTTTTATATTTTGGATCTGTAAGTTCTGTTGAGGAGATTGAGCTGCAATCTTTAGTTTTCTTTCAATGTGGTTTGTGTGGTTGATGTTGGTGTGGGAGGTCAGAGTGCTTTATCTTTGGTAGATGCATGCCATCTATTCAAAGAATGGTTCCCGTGAGTTCGGCACTAAGTTTTTGTCTTATCACACATTAGACAAAGCTCAACTTTCTTGGTTCGTCTGACTTTAGTCGTGATCTTGCTAGTTCTTTTGATGTTTTGATAGGAAGTGTTTCGGGTACAGGGACTAAGCATCTATTCCAAACTCAAATTACTCTTAAGTTTCTTTATCTGATGTTCTCCTTAGCTAACTGTTCGGTTCTTTCTCGATTCCTTTGTTGCTTTCCACTCGGTTAATCGGGCGATTGAGGTACCTGTATAAAAGGTTTCGATACTTAAGTCAGTTCAAGTCCAATCGGGATATGGCAATAAATGTTGTAATCACTAGTACAAAATTGCGTTTTTACCTCGCCTTATAGGCCTCGGTTGGCGAGGAACCGAAGCATATAACGGTGCGGTGACAATTTTGAAAATAAAGGCAACTTTTATGCCTCTGTTCACACAAAACCCGAGGCCAAAAGCAGTTATAGGCCTCGGTTCAAAAAAAACCGGTGCCAAAAGCATTTATAGGCCTCGGTTCAACAGGCCCGAAGCCAAAAGGGTTGCTAAAAATTTCAAAAATGCCATTGACGTTGCGACCTATAGGTTTCAGTTGGGGAAAAGCCGGTGCCAAAGGTGTTTTAGGCCTCGAGTGTTAGGGAACTGAGGCCAAATAGGGGTTATATGCCTCGGTTCTAAATTGAACTGAGGCCATATGGTTTAATTAGGGCTAAAAAATAGAACCCATTTCTTCCTCGCGTGCGCCAGCTACTCCTCCATTTCTCTCTGCAAATTCCGGCAACTCTCTGCAAATTCCGGCCACTCTCTACAAGTTCCGGCCACTCTCTGCAAGTTCCGGCCACTCCAACAACGCGAGCTCTGTGTTGCAACTGCCACCGCCTCTCGTGCTGCCACTGCCACCGTTGCGCTGCCGTCGTCGTTGTCTCCTCTTCTCTCTGCGACTTTCGGCGAGACCACCACCCGAGACCACCACGCGAGCCCCCTGCCACCGCCGTCTCGTCTCGCATCCGGCCACCACCACGCGAGACCACCACGCGAGCCCCCTGTCGCCGTCTCGTCTCGCGTCTGGCCACGCTGCTCCGGCCAGTCGCCCCTCTCTCTATCTCTCTGCAAGTGTTTCGGCGTCCCTCCACCACCACGCGAACATTTTCGTTCTTTTGCCGTAATTGTCGCACCGCGGTTTCTTTAAGGTAAATTTCCAACGCGTTTTTGTTTGGTTTTTTGTTTTGTGTATGTTAATTTTAAATTTCCAACTTGCAGAAATCATAGCTGATAAGCCGGTGCAGGTTCCTTGGGATGGTAACATTTTTGGGAGAGATACAAACATGCCACTTTACTTGCATTCCCAAGATGTCTTGGAGCTTGCACGGGGACAAGAGGAACTCAATATTACCATTATTCAGTTATGGATGATGTAAGTCTTTTAGTCATTATATATAGTTATTTGATATATTTATCTATTTACTTATATCAAATCAATTTTTGGTTTAGGTATCTGTCTGATGTCACTAAAACTATGGGCCTGAATGATCTATATGGATTTATAGACCCCCAACTCACCCATGAAGGCAACAAGTTTGATGACAGCCAAGCATATGTGACCAAATGCTTTCAACGTGGAAAAGAAATTTATTTTGTCCCTTATGTTGTTGGGTAAGTCATTTTTGTTAACTTATGAATATAATCAGTCATTTTAATGCATAGCAATGAATTTATTTTCTTATCAGGCGTCATTGGCAGTTACTTGTGGTTTCCCTAAGGGAGAACCTTGCTGTGTGGTTTTGCTCTTTGCATCGCCCTCCCCCCAACCATCTTAGACAAGTGATAGATTGGTAAGAACCTCAATATCAATCTTATGAATATGACATGTTATATAAAAATATCCTAACTTATTCCCTATATCATAGTTCAATTGCTGCACATAACATGTTGTTAGGGAGATCAACGACTAAGGCAAAAGGTCTTGTATGGTGTTCTCTCCAGGTTTGATATTTCTATCCATATCTTTATAATTGTTTGTTTGATTTTCTTCCTTAATTAATTGTAACGTTGTTCATATAATGTAGTGTAATAGACAAACCGGCTCATATGAGTGCAGTTACTATATAATGTAATGGATGACAACCACTGTGCGTGCTTGTATTACAACAAATTGGGAAACGGTAATATATATTTGAATTAAAACGAATACTTTGCAATATTTCCTTTTTATATACTAACTTAACTTAATCTATTATTTTGTAGACATTCAAGAGTCCTGCAGCAATTCCCGCAAAGTCCATCAAGTTTGGTAGGATAGCATGTGCCAAATATATAATTGAAATGTACAATACTATTGATTAGGACATCTATCTTGATTGTAAACGATTTGTAATTGTCTTTTAAATGAATTTGAATTGTGGATGCATTATAAAATATCTTGTTCTGCTCTATTCTGGTCTATGTTGGGTGTTGAATAAAATTTGCAGGTTCAAATGTGGGAATAACACCAAAACAGAAATCCCATTAAAAAAAACAACATATTAGGCCTCGGTTCATACCAGAACCAAGGCAAAAAAGTGACATATGGCCTTGGGTAATACTCCAACCGAGGCCAAAAAAGTGACATATGGCCTCGGGTACTACTCCAACCGAGGCCAAACATTGACATATGGCCTCGGGTACTACTCCAACCGAGGCCTAAAAGTGACATATGGCCTCGGGTACTACTCCAACCGAGGCCAAAATGTGAGCGAATTTTTTAAAAATGTAAAAACGTGAGCACATTTGGCTTCGGTTAGGCCAGAAAACCGAGGCAGAAGAGGGGCTCTATGGCTTCGGGTACGTGGGAACCGAGGCAGAAGAGGGGCTCTATGGCCTCGGGTTGCAACCGAGGCCAAAGGCTATCCTCCTTTGGCCTTGCCCCAATATGCCTCGGTCCGGGAACCGGTGCAGAATATGAAAAATAATCGCTGCCAAAAGGCCTTCCTGCACTGGTCAATAAATGCGAATAAAAGTCCTCAACAACTTCTATTTATAGTTTTTGGTATGGACATGTGATTAGGGTTTTCTTAATCATGACCTAATTGCTTTTTAAACTTGATTACTGACTTATATTACTTTAATTCACTTTTAACTTACTGATCCAGTTTTAGTGTGGCCGCCCGACCGGAGAACCGTGCAACCTGGCGGATGTCTCCATAAAGGTGGCGACAAAGTTCAACTGAAAATGAACGCGGGGTCGTTTGGTCGCGAGTTCCTTGAAAGCACTCCAGAGAGATTGTCACATCAACAACCCAAGGAAAGGTTTGCCTGTAGCGGGTGGCCTGCAGCCGCTTATCCTTGGTCTGCCTGACCGATATTCAGGCGATAATCCCTACAACACAGGAAGGGTTGGATGTTTGGGTCCGCATATATTTTGGAAGTAATGAGATATATCTTAATCAAATTTTCCTTCAATAAGCTAGAGTATAAAATGTTAGGTACGAGTTAAGCCTTTAGGTAATTGTTGGCAATAAATAAAAGCTTAATCAAACATGAATTAAAACGAAAGATGAGAACTAATCTAGCTTACTTGGAAGGGTGAAAGGTACATGGGAGTGGCCTTGAAATCATGTATCTTGTAGATTTTCACATCTTAAGATGTGACCCACCATTTATGAACAAGCCCATAGCTACACATCTTGATAATAGGTACTAGTCGAAGGCGTTCCAGTCGCACCACTTCTATGCACTATGATGCTTAAATACATTTTGTGGCTATTTTTTGTAACTATTAATGCTTCTTACAAATTGTGTGTCTTGATAGAATTCTTACTTTAGCCTTTGGGCTCAGTCTTCTGTTAAGCAACATAACTTCAATAGAGGTAATAAATGTATTGTTATTTTCCCTTTTCACTATGTTTGAGTTGGTTTATGCTAATGGTATTGCCAATTATGCATCAAAATGTTTTCTACAATATAATATATGTCAGGTGGGTAGTTAAAATACATGTGACCCATTTGTTTGAATATTTGACCTAGGATATTTTTTTCATAACACATTCTTTTACAGTTTTGGTGGCAGGTTCAAGTTGCATATATCTTAAATTTAAGGGCTCTAGCCTTCTTGGTGTTGCACTTATTTTGAAAGACAATGTGAGTTTAGGAGAAAGATTTTTGAAGAACCAAAACCACAGCAGTTTGGCTGCCAAAGAAAGACAAGGAGTTTTGATTAGTATGATGGATTTCTTTTGGCACGATGGAGGAGATCCTTCCGATGACCCTGTTTGGCCTGTGAGTTTAACAAGCACATTTTCACACTAGTCACTTTTTAGGCTATGTTTGTTGCTACATACCTATTTCATGGTAGCGTCATGTTGGTCTAAATGCAGGAGATGAAGTTTGGTTTGAGATTTGTGGTATGGTGTTTATCTCTTTGCAAGCGTACTAATAGTCAACTGTAGTATAATTATTTTTAAGTAAGAGTATCGATCTTACAAAGAATGAATTCAATTAAAATAAATAATTATGTTAACCGACATATATATAAAGATATTCATTTGATTCATCGTCGATTGTAATACTAAATTTGTATAAAAGTAATATAGTAAAGGAAGAAAGTTTAGCAAAAGTTTAGTAAGAGAAACTTGAATTGAATTTCATCTATCTCACTTGTTTATAATATGGATGAATATAAACATACAACATCTGAATTTACCAATATTTATGCAACACGTATAAAATCATTTATATATTGATTCCTCACGTATAAAATTCACAATATTAGTCCCCTGAATATTGATTCCTCACATATTCAACAAGCTATTTGGTATTATGTTCAAGTGTTATAAGTAATTGATATATTGAAATCTATTCCTAGCATCACAATATATCAAGTATCATTGTTCATATCAAATTTTCAAAAATACTTCCAGTCAAATCTAAATCATATTTAGGAGTCTATTGATTAGATAAAATCAAGCATTAAGAACAAAACAATAATATTAATATTGAGTAAAAATAGAAATGCTATATATAAATATCACTATATTACATTCATTCACTAGTGCAAAATATAGATATAACAACGACATATAACATCATTTATTAAGAAAATGATGTAATAGATAGTACAATGGCAATTCCATATATATCGGAAACAATATTACATCGGTTGTGTGGGTAACCAATGTTGTATTAGTTTTTATTCAAAGAATGTGCCTTTCCCTTCTTCTCTTTCGTTCGAATTCTCTTTTCACTCGCACTTGGGTTCACCAGTTATCACTCACCTGTGTCTCATTCACACCACATTTACCATGATTGTGTGCCTCATTTAGTTCTAAACGCATCTCTTCATTTGAAACGTTGAACAAGAGTTGTTTTTGGTCTCCATTGTTTCACTAGAGGAGTTTCTCTTTTAGTACCGTCGTCGCCGCTCAACCCTAGCCCTATGTCGCCGCTGCATCGCGCTCAACCCTAACCCTAGGCGACCACTGCATTGTGCTTAACCTGTGCCTCTCTAACATTGTTCCGAGCCACCACCAGTAACGCCATTCTTCCCTGCCACTAATGGAAGGGGTTTTTGTGTTGAGGTGTTGTGCGTTAAAGTGTGGTGGTGTAGGCATTTTTTCCTGCAAGCTTTCCGGTGTTTGTGGCTTTTGTTGGGGTCTAGGGTTTGTTTCAAGCCAAAAAACAAAGCACTGCATCATGGAAGGGGTTTCGAGGGCATGGATTTGCAATTTTTCATGAAAGAGATCGTGGTGGGTCATGATTACACAACAACACTACATTTTTTTTGTGAGTTTCCTCTACATCGCTTCTGAATATATGAATTAGAACCACTTTTGAAGCAATGATGTGGGATGATAATACCAATAGAATTGTTGGGACTTGATATGTTCTATCTTCCTAAATTTTTATTTGCAATTTCTCATTTCCTTCTGAATAGTTTCCTGTTACCTAATTATTGATAAATTTGAAAACAAGATACATAGAATTGTTGGAACTTAGCATGTTCTATCCTCCTAAAAGTCAATTGCCCTCTGAATAATTTGTCGATACTTAAGTATTTCAATTTAGATGGATATATGCCTCAAGAATATGTATGTGTTCGAATCACGGCCAAGAGTGAATCAATGGACAAAGAAAAGTGTCCCCTTTTGTATCCGATGGTGCGATCATATAAGAAATTATGTGAATCTTCTAATTCATTATGGAAATTCTGATCTCGTATGCAAAGATGATTTATGTCCGGAGAAGATTGGTCGATTTGATTAGTTGACATAGAGTCTTCGTCTATTGGTCTAAAACCAAAAGCAATGGCAACATGTGAGTATAAAGATAATATGGTTTTAGCTTCCCTGTAGGTTGTCCAAGACTGGTTGGTGATGATGAGGAGCATTCTGAGGTAGATGATTTTCATGATGATCCAAAAGAGAAACATGATGCTTGTCATTTGGTAAATTTGTAATAATATGATGGCAAAATCTTACTTCTCGCATCATCTTACAAATATCTCGCATGATTTTTAATCACAAAAATAGAAAATCATGTGGCTTAGTTTTATGAAAAGGGTGAATTGTCATGTCATAAACTATATGAAGGAGGAACCAAAATCTGTAATTTCCTTTCATTTTCTCCTCCCTAAAGCCTTCTTTTTACCCCTATTTTAATTGTTGTGTTTGTTTTTTTACCTGTAGTATGGGAGATAAAAAAATGTAAACAACATGAAAAGGATTGCAAGTTAAAGTGTTGCATTTATTCCTTGTAAGTTTACATTTGGTAATAGCTCTAATTAAGGTGCATTTGATTTTTTTTTCACGTATTAATTGGTTTAACTAATTTTTGTGTAATTTCTTGTTGACTGATATATTTAATATGTACATACCCTGTTATAGAAAGTGAAAGGAGAATGTCTTGCTTTCAGGTTTTGGTTTAGAAGCTAGAAAAACCTATTATGTATAAAAAAAAGTACAAGATATTACATCAGTTCCCATGAACAACCGATGTAATATTTATTTTCTCTATTACACCAGTTCTTTGACAATCGATGCAATATGTCTTCACTTATTACATCGTCTGATACAACATTGATTATAAAATTGATGTAATATGTCCAAACAACTTGATGTAATATGTTATTCCTATACTAGTGAAGTTTTAATCGATTACATTCAATCCCAAGAGAAAAGATTAGTTACGCATGGTAGCCATTGAAATCCTAAGAGCTAAAGAAGAAAATTCAAAAAATGTGAATGCTCTACCTTCTTCGATGTTCTCCAAAGCTTTTTGAAGATTAGTTCCACTCTTACAAAAATGTGAATGCTCTACCTTCTTCGAACTGTTACAAAAATTCTTTCATTTTTTTCTCTGTTTCTTGATTTCTTGTTTACTCTTTTTAAGTTCTTTCCTACTTCTACTTTAATTTACCTAAAATATACACAAAATATGGATCCAATAATTTCCTTCAAGTAAAAACTTGGAAGCATGTGATTGAAGCTCATTTTTCTTAGATAAGGGAAAATCAATATCATATAAACACAAATTAAAAATAGAAGTGCCAGAATTCTATTTGAACTTTTACTAATTTTGGGATGGCACCAGGGACGGGTTTCGCTATCCTATACCCATCTTCGTAGAAAAAATCTATCCCCATCCACATCCCCAAATACAATGGGTATCAAACTTTTCTCCCATCCCTATCCCCACCGAGTAACGGGTATAATCTCGTACCCATACCCGTACCCGTTTTCTTACTATTCTCAATATTAATTTTAATTAGTTTTTATAAAATAATAAAAAATAACGGCAAACGAAACATAATACTATCAAATATTCAATATTAGAGGATGATTGTTTCTTCTATATCAAATACTTTTAAATAAATTATAATTGTTTACATTTTATATTAGAATACCAAATAAAATTTCATGAGAATCAAAACATTTATTAAATTTGCAAACTGCAAACATTAATTAAACTTAGTTGATAAAATTTTAAAAATATAAAAGGAAAACAAATATTCAAATTAAAATATATTTTAAATGTTTGTTTACTTCAATTTTTTAAAATTCTAATGAATTTCTTTTTTATACACTAATAAAAGTTATAATACATCACTTGATCAAAATGATGCAAAGAACAAATAATAAACATAATAATAAAACTTTGACATAGATCTTGTATCTTTTGAACTTCAATGTATATTGGACATTGATAAAAAAAATATTCATGGCAATTACATTAAATTTTTATATTGTAGGAAATAAAATTTATTTATACAATTATAGTGAAAAATTACAGTATGATTAATAATGAGTCAGAAAATAAAAAATAATTAGATAAAATATATCGAAATAATATTGTACATGGTGAAAATAAACAACAAATAAAAATATTAAAAAATTAACAAATGTGTGTCTTAGAAACAATTTGAAAGACTATTGAAAGAAATCGTACAAAGGAAAATAAATGTATAATTAAGGGTATGATAAGATGAAAAATACCTTGGAGATTTAAGAAAACTTTTCAAATATCAACATACATACTCAATGGTTGAGAAATAACGAAAATTGTTTTAGCAAAACAAAAGTTCTTCAAATGAAACAAAAATTAATAATAATAAGTAAAGATTTTTTTATATTATCTTGTAAATGAAAGGTTTATGCTATTAAACATTTAAATTAAAAGTATTAAACATTCTCATGTGAAAGGAAAATATACAATAAATAAAAATATTCAAATGTGAGACATAAAATTTTTTCAATTCACATACATCATTTTAACATAATTACATAAAGGTTATGATAAGATGAAAAATATATTGGAGATGCGAATGAGTTTCATGACAAACCAAATAATTAAAATAAATAAAAAATAGAAAGTATAGGCTTAATACCAAATTTGGTCCTCTAATTTTATTCGAATTTTTAAAAAGACCCATAATTGTTCATTTGTTCAATTTAGTCCAATTTTTAAAAAATGTTCAATTTAGTCCTTTCCGTTAAATTGACGTTAACGTCGTGTTCGTACGGTGTCACGTGTTATGTTATTGTTACCTGACAATGCTTGTTTCCAATTTTGTCCCCTTATTTATAATTTTATCAAATTTGGTCCTCTATTTTCCTAAAATGAAGTAATTTGTTCCCTCTTAAATTTGAGACCAAATTAGTAATTAAAATTAATTACAACTTATATATTAATTTATATATACATGTTAAATTTTTTTTAAAAAAATTATATATCAAATCATTACATGTAAATATTCAAATTATTTTACTTTTAC
This sequence comes from Vigna unguiculata, assembly GCF_037176805.1. NCBI lineage: Eukaryota > Viridiplantae > Streptophyta > Magnoliopsida > Fabales > Fabaceae > Vigna > Vigna unguiculata. The sequence continues at coordinate 29,404,209 of NC_140802.1, forward strand.
ATTTGTACATAAAAATAAGCCCTATTTAAACTTATCATATTTTAAAAATATTAAAAAATGTAAATATAAAGTGACACTTGTAACGTTAAAACTATTTAAAGATTACAAGTGTCACTTTACATTTACATTTTTAATATTTTAAAAAATTATAAGTTTAAATAGGGAATTTTTTTATGTAAAAATATAAAAAAAAATAATTTAAATATTTAGGTGGAAAATTTGATATATAAATGTTTAAAAAATATTTTACCATGTTTATATAAGTTGTAATTAAGTTTAATTACTAATTTAGTCTCAAATTGGAGAAGGACCAATTGCTTCATTTAAAAAAGAAAAGAGAGGCCCAAATTTGATAAACATTATAATTAAGGGACCAAATTGAAAATAAACATTGTCATGTGACAATAACATGACACGTGACACTGTACGGATACGACGTTAACATCAATTTAACGAAAAAGAATAAATTGAACATTTTTAAGAAATTGGAGGACTAAATTGAACAAATGAAAAATTAGGGATCTTTCTAAAAATTCAAATGAAATTAGAGGACCAAATTTGGTATTAAGCTGAAAGTATATATATATATATATATATATATATATATATATATATATATATATATATATATATATATATATATATATATATATATGGTTACTTAATTAATTATTAATATTTTAATAATTTAAACGAAGACGGAGATATGGCAGGGACAAATATTATGGCGAGGATATGTGCATGCCTATACCTATCCTCATACCCAATTGAAAAAGTCAGGGATTTCCTATACTCATACTCATACCCATACCCAGTCAAAGCAAGGATTCTCCGTCAAAACGGGGACGAATTCGGGAATTACCCATGAAGACGAGTTTATTTATAATCGCTACGCCCAAAACTAGACTCGGTAGTTATAAATTATGATATGACTTTATTCTTCTAGCATATGCTAATGTTAGGAATAAGTATTGGTGTTGCATTTAATGTCATGTTTGCTGGTTGGATGGTGATAATTCTGCTTACGGAAATGATATTTGAACATTTTTTTTGAACTTAAATTTGACATGGCTGATGTGGCATGACCTTTTTTTATTCAAACATTAACTTTTTTTTAATGAAAGAAAACTGTTGCACGTGCGAGAGTTAAAATTTTTTTTCCCAAAAACCAAAGGACACAGAGACATAGAGAGAAAAGGCACAGTGAGTGTTAGTGTTATAGAAGCAAAGAAGCAACAAAGAGAGAGAGAGAGGGAGAGAAAGAGAGAGAAAGAGAGAGAGAGAGAGAGAGAGAGAGAGAGAGAAAAGGCAGAGAGAAGCAAAGAAGTAGTGCTTGCCAGAGAACACATCGGCCACTAGAAGTCATCCATGACGAGGCTTCCACCAGTTTTGGGTTTCAAGTGAAAGGTGTGTTTGGAAGTGTTTGCACAGTGAACCAAAAAATTCAAGATAACTCCCCACCTAATTGTTTTTGAGTCCCCACTTTTTACCCATTTCTAATTTAATTTTTTTTATCAGAATTTCGTGGCCAACATTGTATACCCATCATGGAATGTGATGGTGATGGAAATACAGACACACTACATTAAGGTTGTTGTGTGAGGAAATGTAATTAGCAATGAAGATTGATTTCTTTAAAATTGGGTGTCTAAGTCCAAAATACTCATGACAATTCCCCATTAAAGAGTTCTTTACTCCCCACGAACCAATAATATCCATATTATCGCATTTCTACACAGGTTCACCGTATTCGTAATCCAGTAGCAAATTATGTATTGATGGAAGGAATTATCTAGCATTCGAACGTGACTTTGTTGACTTTGCGGTGCGCATAACTTTGTAATTGGTTTCAAGTCTTGGGTCTGTGAACCAAAAAATTCAAGATAACTCCCCAACTAATTGTTTTTGAGTCCCCACTTGTGACCTATTTCTGATTTAAAGTTTTTTTATCAGAATTTTGTGGCCAACATTGTATACCCATCATGGAATGTGATGGTGATGGAAATACAGACACACTACGTTAAGGTTGTTGTGTGAGGAAATGTAATTAGCGATGAAGATTGATTTCTTTAAAATTGGGTGTCGAAGACCAAAATACTCATGACAACTCCCCATTAAAGAGTTCTTGACTCCCCACGAACCAATAATATCCATATTATCGCATTTCTATATAGGTTCACCGTATTCAAAATCCAATGGTGAATTATGTATTGATGGAAGGAATTATCTAGCATTCAAACGTGACTTTGATCACTTTGTGGTGCGCATAACTTTGTCATTGGTTTGAAGTCTTGGGTTTATGAACAAAAAATTTCAACATAACTCCCCACCTAATTATTTTTGAGTCCCCACTTTTGACCCCTTTTTGATTTAAGTTTTCATGAAAACTCCCCATAAAGTAGTATTGTACTCACCACTTACCAATAATATCCATAATTTTTGCATTACCATATAGGTTCACTGTCGACATAACCCAACCACGAATTATGTTTTCAAGGAAAAATATTTGTAACATCATAAAGTGATTGGGTTTGTAACATAATCGAAAAATATTTGAAATTTCCATTGCTTAAAAAAACTGTGTTTGTGAACCAAAATATCCAACAGAACTCCCCACTTAGTTTTCTTGCACTCCCCACTTATGAACCTAATTGTGAGTTTATTATGTATGAAAAAAATCGCGGCCAACATTGGAACCCAAAACTGGTGGAAGCCTCGCCGTGGATGACTTCTAGTGGCCGATGTGTTCTCCGGCAAGCACTACTTCTTTGCTTCTCTATGCCTTTTCTCTCTCTCTCTCTCTCTCTCTCTCTCTGCGTTGCCTTTTCTCTCTCTCTATCTCTGCATCGTTTGGTTTTTGGGACAACAAAATTTAACTCCCGCATGTGCAATGGTTTTCTTTCATTAAAAGAAAGTTAATGTTTGAATAACAAATGGCGTGCCACATCAGCCATGTCAAATTTAAGTTCAAAAAAAATGTTCAAATATCATTTTTGTTCTACTTATCATATTATTATAACTAGTTCACATGGAGTTGCTCGAAAAGAGGGATGTAGCGATAGAGCTTTCAGGGATCTTGGTGATGGTTCATTGGCTCTGAATATGTTCTTAGATATCATAAAGATGGAGATTGGATTCTAGTAGTGGTTGATGTCCCTTGGGAGTAGGTTCCCTTTTTCATTTTTGTTTTTAAATTCTCACTACTCAATAAATCATATATCATTTTTTACCACTATAGTTAAAAGAAACATTATTTTTAAGGTTGAATATTACTTAAATTTATTGTATTGTTATTTAATTCAATTAATTATATTCTTATTCTTTGTTCATTATAGGCACCAGATGTTCGGAGTGGTGTGTCATCTCTAAATGATATTATCGGATGAAGTGGTGAAAACTGTACCACTCCTAGTCGGCTTAACCTGATTATAGCTGTAAAATCTGTCTACATAGCCCCCAAAGACGCAAATAATCACCATGTATGAACGAGTAACAGTACCCGGCCTAAGCCGTTAAAGGGTAACCGGCCTAAGCCGCTAACTTAGGATAATTAAGCAAGAACTTGACAAATTCAAAGCACTACCAGCAAGGCCCCTAAGGGCCCACGATAATCGAACTAAGGGGCCTGGCCTAAGACCCAAGCCCACCTACGACCCAAATAGGGGCCCAGCCCATGACGTGACTAAACATAATTAATAATCTATAAATATGTATGGACCCCAACAATTAAAGGTACGCATTCATTACTCCCTTAATTACGAGATTTGACTTTCTGAGAGTTCTTGGCTGACTTGAGCGTCGAAGTCTCTTATGCAGGTAACCCCTCTCGGGTCCAAACCGGTCCACACCGAGATATCCACAGATGACATATAGCAGCCGGGAGGAAGCCTACTAAGGATATTGTGGATTGGGGTAAGGTAACACTTGTGTCTGACATATCTTATTTGTTCTCTGCAAGAACAAAAACAAAAAAATTTAGAATTAGATGAAAACTTTAGTTGTAGAATTGCATGATGAACATGTAACCTTGTATTTTTTTTTATATTCGAACATGGACTTTGATGTAATTTTATTATGTTTAATGAAAGATAATATTTGTTAATTTTTTTGTATTATCCTTATTTTTTATATATTTTAAAATTTCATTATTAAAAAATATATATAAATGATGAAATTATAAATATAAGTGAATAAAAATAAATTATGAAATATATTAATTACGTCTTTTGATAATAGTGGAAATTATAACCATTGTAATATAATGCAAAATTGTGGTGTTTTTAAATGTAACTGTTTACAATATATTTAATTTACATTTAAAAAATTATGGCGTTTTTAACCATTATAGTTTACCCCAAGAAACTGCCGCATTATACAATATAAAAAATGGCGGTTGTTGTAGTAATTCATTTCAAACTGCTACATTATATTTTATGGTGACATGAATTGTAGTTGTTTTGGAAATTGTTACTAGCGCAAATTATGACGGTTAAAATTATCACATTTTAAGAAAATAACTGGTCCAATTTATATTATTTTTTGTAGTTAGATTAATAAGACCTTCTACATTGATTGTTATAATTTGTTATTCTCTGCTTTTGCATGGAGATAGTATTTGGAGTCTTCTTTTGTTGGTACTGCTCTGGATCAACAAAGGAAATGGTATTATTTGGTTAACACTGATGGAATTCGTTCGTGCTGTTAAATCAAGTGGGCAAGTAGAAGCACGACTGAATGATATCTTACATCTGGGTGGAAGACATTCTGTAAAGAAAATGGATACATAGCTTGGAATGTTCTGAAATTTGGCACAGCTAAGAAGAACAATAAATATATCAATGTAATTTGTGTTTGAATATTTTAGTACTACTTTTAAATTGTTCTGTTGTTCAAGTATACTATTTTAATTTTCGTTTGAATGGTAAATGGTATGGAACTAATTGTTGTGTAACCGTATGATTTAATGTTAGCTTTTTAATATTATAACAATTGTCAAAGTTTTTTCTAAATATTATGATATAACATTATGTAATAGTATGTCACTAAAACAATTTGACTGCATTTTTGTTTGAATATATTTGTGAATAAATATTAAAACAACTATGGTTATATATATATATATATATATATATATATATATATATATATATATATATATATATATATATATATATATATATATATATATATATATATATATATATATATATATATATATATATATTTATATATTGTAACGTCCCCTTTAATAATTAGACTTACTTAAATGACACGTCACACAATATAATATTACGAGCAAAGGATCAGAGTATAAACTCACTCCTTAAGAATCATAAATCCTGAGTCTAGGACTAACCATGTTATGTGTATTAAAGGTTGCTAATCCTTGGGGAATTAGAGACTTGACCAAGAACTAAGTAGAATGAATAAGATGGGTATCTTATTTATATATATTCTGTTAATTTATCTATTATTTCTAATTTTTATCAGCTCACCCTATTTGTTTGTGATTGGCGATGATCGTGTAATTCGTTACACGGGAGTAGGTGATGCTGAGGGTGCTCAGGCGACAGAGTGAAGGCTAGTTGGGATTAGAGGTAGGGATATTTCTACCATGCTTTCATTATGTTTTGAAATTTTGGAATTGTATCGACATTATGATTTACTTTCATATAAATTTTGGCGAGCGTTTACACATTTTAAATTTTCCCGCTTTGGGAATAATAAAATTACGACTTTTGAATTTCACTTTATATATTTGTTTATTTTAATTAAGTAATATTCCTTAGGGATGTTACATTTGGTATCAGAGCAAATGTTTTTCAAATTTTTGGGAGTTTGGGAGTGAGCTGATCGTGTTTCCTCTATGGAACTTGTGTATGTTATTGATTGTTAACAATTGCATATTTCTTTTTATAATTGGAGTTGTTTAATGTTAACAACTGAAAAATGTGGCGTGCACATGCAATGACAAATAGGAGGCGTAGGAATAACGCTGGGGCTGATGAGATCGCGAATGCAAATCATAGGATGGTAGATGCGAGGCAGCCCATTGTAGCACAGCCAAGGGCGATGATTCATGCGCCACAAGCCGGCGAAGTTTACTGGCAAAGCCACCCCGGATGAGGCAAATGCGTGGCTGCGTGAATATGAGAAGATCTTGAGGGTGATAGAGTGCTCTAAGGCTCAGAAAATCACCTTTGCCACCTTCCTGTTGGTGACAGAGGCAGAGTACTGGTGGATGGGGATGCAACAGCAGATGCAGACCCGTGAGGAGGAGGTAAACTGGGTTAACTTCAGGAGGAGGTTCTTGGAGAAGTACTTCCCCGACAACGCTAAGCATGAGCGCGAAGCTGAGTTCCTCACCCTGCAACAAGGGAGTATGTTGGTGCAGGCATATGTGGAGCGATTCGAGTACTTGGCGAGGTTCTACTCGCAAACGGTTACTGAGGAATGGCACTGTAGGAAGTTCGAGGGGGGCTGAAACATGAGCTGCAGCGATTCATTGTGCCACGGAGGGTCAAAGAGTTTCACGTCTTGGTTGAGCAGGCCAAAAGCATCGAGCAGCTGAAGATGGGGCCCAACAGGGTCAGTCGACATCAGAAGATCAACACTGAGGGTAGACAGTAGAAGAAGCCCTACAGTAGACCCCAATCAGCTTCTCAGAGGCTACGATGCTATAACTTGGGGGGGAGCACCTGAGGAAAGATTGTACTCAATCGACGGGCAATGGGGGAAGTAATGCTAGCACTCATAAGTGTTATGCTTGTGATCAGCCAGGACATTTTGCTAATAAGTGTCCTAATAAGAAGACCGCCTCTGGTTCACGATCTCAGCCACCTTCTTCCGAGAGATAGATAACAGTAGGCCGGGTATTTTCCATGACCAATACAGAGGCCACCCGGTCAGGTAATCTTATTCTTGACTATTGTTTTTTATGGGGTAACAGTGTGTTACTGTTGTTTGATTCAGAAGCTTCACACTCCTTCATATCCCACGATTGTATGAAAAAGCTGGGATTGTTGACTCGTGATCTGGGATGCGAATTACTAGTATCTACGCCAGCATCTGTGTAACGTCCTAGCCGGAAATTACTTATTAAAAATAAAACAAAATAAAATTTAATTAAACAACCTCATTTATTATTAACCATTCCCAAAATGCGGGAAAATTTTAAAACCTTAAGTTCAACGCGCCCAAACAGATAGAATAATTCACGACAATATCGTATTACAATTCTAATTAACTATAAAACTATTACAATAAATCAATAGTCTAATAAAATAAAATCCATGAAAACCCTAAGAAGTCCCCACTCCGTCTCTATGCCTAAGCCTGCTCACCTGCATCAACATCTACTCCCATCTAACGAGTTACATAATCATCGCCACACACACAGAGATAGGGTGAGCTCATTTAAATAAAACAAAACAAATATATTATTAAATACAACTTCTCAACATAAAAACCCGAGTTAGTATTCCTCTCCCTTTTTCTTACTTCTCCATTTCCAGTACTTGCATTAGACGTCTATCATTTTTATACCCTTTAGGTGAGATCAATGATCGATCTTTGCTGCACGAGTGTCTACTCGCCCCTCTGACTACATGCCACCACCTGATAGTCCACACGTGGGAATAACTTTGCCACAACATCTCACTGTGACACCAAGTGGAGTTCCCTAAAACAAACCTAAGTTTGTAGTTGTTCCCAGACTACCAAAACTCTATCAGCAATGCACTGAAGAGGGCAATCATCCGAAACCTCGTCGTACGAGCCACAACCCGCACACTCCACTGGACTTCCTCAACCATATGGCTACAACCTAAAGTGGTCACGTGTTACCCCAATACAAGATACACTCATAACTGGGCCCCCAACCAAAGCATCACATCATGAACATCCCATAAAGCGGTGTAGAAACCTTTCCTCGCGCACCATCACTGAACCAAAACCGCATGGCGCGCATCTCACGCTGCTAGGCGGAATCTAGGTCCAGATCGCCTGGCGGGCATCACACACCGCCAACCGCTGAGCGCTAGCAAAATCATCACTGCACCGTCACTGCCTAGCGGACTCCACCCTACCGTCAGGCGCCTCGTTGTCCGTCATCGCCTGGCGCACCCATCTCGTGCCGCCAGGCGCCAACCTCCTTCCAAGCCTTATGTTTCACCATTCTGCCTAGCGGAACCATCCATGCCGCCAGGCACCCTGCACGCAAAGTGAATATTACCTCTGATTTGTGACTTTACCGCTTGGCAGCTCGCCCCGTGCCGCCAAGCGCCATACTAGTAGCGCAATGCTACTAGTTTTTTGGCATTTTCTTAGGTCTTAAGAGACCCCAAACATCCCATACATCATTCTCATACCAATCATAGTATTTCAGACCTAATGCTATAACCTAACTCAACATATCTAATAACTCATGTCCAATTCACATTTACATAATTAAATCATACCAATTCAATTATCATCATGCACATGTACTCTTCATCAATTTCTACTCTTAACCTGCCACATACACTCAATGTACTCCAAGTCTTATAATTTTACAGTCAGAATTTCATATAATTCTTGTCAGCGCAGTTTCGACATTATTGCTCATGCAATCTATTCAATCATGCTCCAGACACAATCTCATTCCCAAAGTATTCACAGTTTCACAACTTCAAACCCACTTTTTCATAACTATAAAATCTTCTATTACTCAATCATCATCATTTACATGAGTATTTCGCAATCATTTAACCAAAGCATATATATCACATAGTTACAGTTTTCTAATAACGGAGGTTCATATCAGCATGCAAATTATTTACTTACACCTATATCTCGATCATACCTTCTCCTTCATTTTCATGTTATATCCCACGCACACACAATCACTCACAATACATACAATATTCACACTTCTAGCTGAACGAGGCATTGCCTAGCAGCAGCTACTAGCCACCAGGCGACTCCCAAAATTCTGGATTTAATCCAGATTCTTCCTGCAACGATGGGAGCCCTAACTCCCCCAAGTACCACCCTTTTATGCGTTTGACACATTGCCATTAACAAACAAGTTATTCAATTCAATATTATCTTACATTTCATTCGTGATATTCCACAGAGTACCAATAAGCATATATGATACATATTATCTCATCACCCATTCTAGTGTAGCCTCTCATACCCAATCAAACAAAGATTCATGCAATTTTTGCAACTATACAATTTTAAATAATGATTCATCAAGCCAATGATTCAACACACAATAGAAATTCCATTCCAGCATCATCACACCATAGAAACATTAACAACAGAGTAAATTGGACAACCCAGTTCGTGCCGCCTGGCGGGTCTTCTTCAGCCGCCCAACGATTCATAATGAAACCCAGAAACTTGGTGCAAAACGCATGTGCCGCCTGGCGGCAGTTCATGCGCCGCCAGGCGGTTTCTGGAAAATCAAGAAAACCCGAACAAACAAGAATTCAAAAGTTTTACATTTCAACCATGATCCAGAACACATCTTTATACAATAGCAAAAATTAAAAACACGTAATAGGAACTCTCCTAACCTGGATTTCCTTAGCTTAGCCTTGACTCTTGCAAGGTCTCCCTTGATCACCAATGTCCTCCTTTACCTTTCCCTCAAGTCAGCCCTTCTGCAACCACAATGACAGCCTCACCAAACCCTTTCTCTTACTCATAATTCGATTTTGTTGCCATGTACTCTAGGGTTTTCGTGCCCCTTTCACTTCCATGCTAGGCTAAGTTTTTACAAAAAGGAAAATTATTTTGTTCAAGCCAAGGTTAGAACCCATGACCATACAATTGAAATTCAAGTGCACAACCAACTTAACCAAGTCATTTTTCATGCCAATATTTATACATCTAAAACTATCTACTTGCTCATCACGCTCCAAACATGTCATCAGAAAAAATAATAAAATTAAATAACACACCATTGGCATAAATAGGACTCGAACCCAAGTCCTCTCCCACAAACAAAGTACTCTCAACCACTTGAGCTAGTACTCTTCCACATCATGAAGGTTAGCATTTAATGCCATAAAGGCTTCTCTTACCCGCATTTATTAAATAATTATTTATTTAATCATTTAAATTTAGTGGATCTTACAATCTGGATATGTTTCAACAACTTCTGCCTGTATTAGATGCTTAATTGAAGTGGAGGGTCGAAGGTTCAAGGTGAACCTTGTGTGCTTGCCTTTGGAAGGACTAGACGTAATCTTGGGAATGGACTGGTTGTCAAGCAATGACATAATCATTGATTGTGGACAACACAATGTGGTGTTTCCAAAGTTAGAGGGAATTTAGTTGATCTCCACTCACAGAGCCTTGAAAGAGATTGAAGATGGAGCTACTTGTTTCTTGATAGTGGCTCAAGGAGAAAAGTAGAGCTCAGAAGAACAAATCAGACGTATACCCGTGGTGGACGAGTATGCCAACATATTTCCCGACGAAATACCTGAATTGTCACCAAGTAGGGACATAGATTTCTCTATTGATCTAATCCCTAGAGCAGGTCCAGTATCGACAACTCCTTACAGAATGGCACCAACAGAGTTGGCAGAGTTAAAAAAGCAGATCGAGGATTTGTTGGAAAAGAAGTTTATCAAACCAAGTGCCTCGCCATGGGGAGCTCCTGTGTTACTGGTAAAAAAGAAGGATGGGAGTTCTTGGTTATGTGTAGACTACCGGCAGTTGAATAAGTTGACGATAAGGAACAAGTACTCAATGCCGAGGATCGATGATTTGCTTGATCAATTGAGAGGAGTAGGTGTGTTTTCCAAAATTTACTTGAGGTCTGGATATCATCAGATCTTGGTCAAACTGTAAGATGTCCAGAAGACAATATTCAGGTTGAGATATGGACATTACAAGTATGTAGTAATGCCACACTAGTGCAAAATGGAGATATTAGAACAGGATATAAGATCGGTTGAAGCGGAACCGATTTAATTTAAAACACGGTGGCAATTTTGTAAATAATGGAAAGTATTTTAAATCGGTTATAGGGAGAACCGATCTAATATGTATATATTAGATCGATTATATAAAGAACCGATCTAATATGTATATATTAGATCGGTTAAAAAAACATTCGATCTAATATGTTTTTTGCACTACAAATTGCGAAAACCCTTTTCATTTTTCAAACTTCGTCTTCTCTCTCATGCTTGCTTTGGTCTTTTCTCTTGCGCCTCCACTGCTTCTTCTTCTCTTCCAAGCGCCAATGACCACCATCGCCATGCCCTACCACCATCGCATCGTGCTTCAACAAGCTTCTTCTTCTCTTCCATGCCACTCTTCAACAACCAATGCAACAAGTTAGTGTTTTTTCCCTCATTTTCTCATGCCTAGGGTTTTTTTCGGTGCTTGGTGTTTTTCCATCTCCTTTGCAAATGAAGCAAATTTGTGACGCCGCTGCTTTACCGAATGTGTGCCGCTGGTCCCCATGGTGTTTCTTGAAGTCTCTTAGTCAAGTTTGCGGTTGGGGTGCGGTGTTCTCCATGGTGGTTCGTTGGTGGTTCACTTGGTGGTTCGTTGGTGTTGGTCCGTGGTGGTTTGTTGGTGGTCTTTGGTGGTTCGCTTCTGCTTTGCCCCTTCACATGGTCACTTCCGAAAATGTTTTTTTTTTCTTTTCAGTAAAAGATATTAGATCAGTTGCTTTGACATATTACATCAGTGTATATTAGATCGGTTGCGTAACCGATCTAATATGCGCTCCAGAACCGATCTAATATACTTATTTTGCACTAGTGAATTGGAGTGACTAATGCTCCAACAGTCTTCATGCATTACATGAATCGGATATTTCGGCCTTATTTGGACAAGTTTGTAGTGGTGTTCATAGATGACATTCTCATCTACTCCAAGAATAGGGAGGAGCATGCATATCATCTGAGAGTTGTATTGGCAGTACTCAATGAACATAAGCTCTATGGTAAGCTATCTAAGTGCGAGTTCAAGCTAGAAGAAGTACAGTATTTGGGGCATGTGATCTCTTCACAGGGTATTGCGGTAGATCCCAGCAAGATTAATACAGTGTTAAGGTGAGAAATGCCACGAACGGTAATCGAGGTACGAAGTTTCTTGGGATTGGCTGGGTACTACAGGAGGTTTGTGGAGGGGTTCTCTAAAATGGTAAGTCCTTTGACCCAACTCACTAAAAAAGACCAACCATTCTCCTAGACAAAGAAGTGTGAAGAGAGTTTTGGGTAGATGAAGAAGAGGTTGACAACATCTTCGGTACTGGCTATACCCGACACAAGTAAGAAATTTGAGGTGTATTGCGACGTGTCTTATCAGGGTTTAGGGTGTATGTTGATGCAGGAGAAAAGGCTAGTAGCCTATGCCTCAAGGCAGTTAAAAGTTCATGAAAATAAGTACCCCACCCATGATCTAGAGTTGGTTGCGGTAGTGTTCGCTCTTAAGACATGGAGACCTTACTTATATGGCTCCTAGTTCCAGGTTTTCAGCGATCACAAAAGCCTAAAGTACTTGTTTGATAAGAAGGAGTTGAATATAAGACAACGACGGTAGATGGAGTATCTCAAGGACTATGATTTTGAGCTAGTTTACCATCCAGGTAAAGCAAATGTAGTGGTGGACACCTTGAGCTGAAAGAGGATGCATGTGTCAGCAATGATGGTTAAAGAGCTGGAATTAATTGAGAAGCTCAGAGATATGAATCTGGGTATTCAGCTGGAGGAGGGTTCTATCAGGTGCAATGTGATGACATTGACCAGTGACATCTTGGAAATGATCCGAGATGAGTAGAAGAAGGATACTGAGCTACAACAGTTTGTGAGTTGGTTGGGTACTAAGAAGGGCAAAGCTTACAGGATGGGAGCAGATGGTATCCTGCATTTCCGAGACCGGGTATGTGTACCAGGAAATTGGAGGTTAAGGAAACAAATTCTAGAAGAGGGTCACAAAAGCCATCTTAGTATACATCCAGGTATGACTAAGATGTACAAGGATCTGAAATAGTCCTTCTGGTGGAACGAAATGAAGATTGTTGTCGCCGACTTTGTGGCATCATGATTGGTGTGTTAAAAGGTAAAGATTGAACACCAGAGACCAGGTGGTACGTTGCAGCCACTAGATATTCCACAGTGGAAATGGGATAGTATCTCCATGGACTTCGTGACTCATTTACCAAGATCTACTAAAGGGCATGACACAATCTGGGTAATTGTTGACAAGTTGACTAAGTTTGCACATTTCTTGGCAATTAATCAAAAGATGTCAATGGACAAACTGGCCGAGTTGTACATTAGAGAGGTAGTTAGATTTCGTGGAGTGCTGGCAAGCATCGTATCTGACAAAGATCTGAGGTTTACTTCTCGCTTTTGGTAGTCTTTGCAAATAGCTTTGGGGACTTAGTTGCGGATGAGTTCTGCATATCATCCCCAAACGGATGGGCAGTTTGAGCGGACGATCCAGTCATTGGAGGATCTACTACGAGCTTGTGTGCTGGATCATATGGGGAGTTGGAGTGAGATGTTCCATTAGTGGAATTCACGTACAACAACAACTATCACTCCAGTATTGATATGACACCATATGAGGCTTTATATGGACGTCGATGTAGAAGCCCGCTGTGTTAGAATCAGGATGGTGACTCGCTGGTGTTGGGTCCAAAGTTCTTACAACAAACCTCTGAGACGGTCAAAGCCATTCAGGAGAGAATGAAGGCAACTCAAAGCAGGCAAAAGTCTTACACAGATAAGATGAGGAGGCCTTTGGAGTTTGAGGCAGGAGATCATGTGTTCCTCTGAGTCACACCGATTGCCAACATTGGAAGGGCTATGAAATCAAGGAAGTTAACTTCGAGGTTTGTTGGGCCATATCAGATCTTGAGAAGGATAGGCACGATAGCGTATGACATTGCCTTGCTACTGCATCTGGTGAACCTGCATAACGTATTTCACGTTTCAAAGTTGAGGAAATATGTAGCAGATCCCTCATATGTGCTGGAATCGGATGACATCCAAATCAGGGAGGATCGGACAGTGAATACGGGATCGGTTAGAATACTAGACTATCAAGTGAAGAAGCTTAGAGGAAAGGAGATTCGAACGATGAATGTCCTCTGGGATGAGACTACTCAGGAGATGACCTGCGAGATGGAGGATCGCATGAAGCAATCCTACCCGCACTTATTTCCTGGTAAGTCGAATTTTTGAAGACGAAAATCTTTTGAGGTGGGGGGAAGGAAAGACTCGAGAATTTAAATAATTAAATAAATAATTATTAATAAATGCGGGTAGTAGATGCCTTTATGAAATTTAATGTTAATTGTTGTGATGTAGAAAAGTACTAGCTCAAGTGGTTGAGAGTACTTGGTTGTGTGAAAGGACTTGGGTTCGAGTCCTATGCATGCCAATTGTATGATATTTTATTTTGTGCAATATCCTAAGGTTATGATTGAATAGGAGTAGTGATAATGAAATCCTAAAATTATAGGAATTATCACGAAACATGATTGGTTGAATTGGTTGTGCACTTGCTTTGTGTTTGAGTGGTGGTGGGTTCAAACCTTATTAAGGACGAAATTAAAAATATCTTTTTGCTAAATTTTACCTTTACTAGAATATGAAAGGGGAGGGGAAACCCTAGACATCCTGAAAGGGCAGCCACCAAAGGTCCTTAAATGACCATTAACACCCAAAATATCAAATCATTAAGGATAATTTTAATTATTTTCGTTTTACCATTTTTACCATAATTAAGGACATATAAAATGGGCAACATAAGGCCAGTGGAAAGGTTTTGAGACTGAAAAACCTAGAGTTTTGTGAGGAGGACGAAATTCATAAGCGAAGAGTGAGTTGGAATTGAGAGAAAAGCTGTAGTTGTTTTGGGAGAGCAAAGGAGGGTTCTTGGGTATCACTAAGCCAAGGTTAGAAGATCAAATTGGAGCAAGGATTTTCAGGTTAGGGGAGCTCTATGCTTTGATTTTAAATTTCACGAATAAATTGCTTAATTTGATGCTTGTGTGCCATGAATTTTCGTGCTTTATGTGATGAGGTTGGAATTTTGTGGTTTTTGCACACTGTTTGATTAACCCCTTAAATTTTGTATGAATAAGATAAGGGTTCTGCAATGCATGATTGGGTATGGTCTTATCTCACGTTTTGAGAGTCTAATTTGGGCTTTATAACATGTTTTGGTGAATGACTTGTAAAAATAGACAATTGGGTTGTTGGGTAATGGGCAAATTGTGGTTTGGCATTGTGTTCTGATGTTTTGCGTGCGTGAACAGTGAGAAACTCTAATAATTTCGCTCAAGCGAGCAAGGCTCGCCTAGGCGAAGGTATTAAAGACTCGAACTTGTTTCTGCTCGAGCGTCTCGCTCAAGCGGGAAGCCCAGGTTTTGGTCGACAGGGCATCTAGCTCAGGCGAAAGTGAATCGCCTAAGCGAGAAATCGAGAGGGATTGCGTGTGGTTGCAGGACTCGTCGCCTAGGTGAGAGACTTGGTTTTAGGCAAAGGGTGCCCTCGCCTAAGCGAGAATGGCCTCGCCCAAGCGAGATTTCGTATTTTGTCACTGTCACAAGCCCGCTCATGCGAGAGAGCCTAGCTTAAGCGAGTCAGGCTTGATAGCTTGAGCTAAAGCTTCTTGCCTAAGCGAGATTTGTGGTATGTGTGTGTTGTTTGGAGGAATTTGATGCGAACATGAATCAAGGGATGTTGGGCCATGAGCAGGTACGTTCATGGATGGTGAGGAACACGTGATGATATGAGCGGGAAGGTTCATATCCAGTTACTCTCATGTGAGGATATGGGTAAGGTAGGTTTGTATGGTTCAGCTCACACTTGAGAGAATCTACGTGCGGGGAGGTACGTAGCTGGAGAATCATGTGTGTTGGACTACGGGCGGGCAGGTCCGTAGAGTAGGACTACAAGCGTGGAGATTCGTATAGGCAGGACCACGAGCGGGCAGGTTCGTGTGAGCATTATAAATCTTGAGTCTAGGACTAACCATGTTATGTGTATTAAAGGCTGTTAAGCCTTGGGGAATTAGGGATTTGGCCAAGAACTAAGTAGAATGAATAAGATGGGTGTCTTATTATATATATATATATATATATATATATATATATATATATATATATATATATATATATATATTCTGTTAATTTATCTGTTATTTCTAATTTTTATCAGCTCACTCTTTCTGTTTGTGATTGGCGATGATCGTGTAATTCGTTACACGGGAGCAAGTGATGATACAGGTGATGCTGAGGGTGCTTAGGCGACGAAGTGAGGGCTAGCTGGGATTAGAGTTAGGGATATTTCTACCATGGTTTCACTATGTTTTGAAATTTTGGAATTGTATCGATATTATGATTTACTTTCATATAAATTTTGGCGAGCGTTTACACATTTTAAATTTTTCCGCTTTGGGAATAATAAAATTACGACTTTTGAATTTCACTTTATATATTTGTTTATTTTAATTAAGTAATATTCCTTAGGGATGTTACATCATTTATATCACATGTTGAATCCATACCAACTTATTCTTCGCAATCCATGAATATAAAATTTCATCTCATACCAATACCATGCCACTTTAATACCAACCATCTTATTTAAATCACATTCCAAGATCATACCAAATCCATCATTCACAACCCATGAACGACATCACTCATGCATAATCATTCATCCAATGCTTTTAACATAACAATTAAATTCACGCAAGCTCCAACCATCCAAGAATAGAGAAACAACCAAATGGCCAAGCACCCTCGCCCAGCTCTTCACTTAGGCTCAAAGGTCTCGCTTAGGCGAGAGAGAGTCTCTCGCTCAGGCGAGAGCTCGAGCAGAGTGACACAGTGACTTACGCGTTCTCTCGCTTAGGCAAGACCTCCTCGCCTGAGCGAGATAGACTCTCGCTCAAAACGGGAGTCCGTCGCTTGAGCGACAACTCGTGCAACCAATATGGGCGAGTTGCTGCAGATCTCGCTAAGGCGAGATACACTCGCTTGGGCGAGAAAACCAGAACCCTCAACTGTTTCACGCAGGCCAACAACAATATTCCATCGGAGCAAAACACAGATTTCATACGAGATATCACATACACCATACATACATCAAAAACACGAAATAAGCCCAAAAATGGTAAAGAATCGATTTAAACTTAGTAACCCCAACTTTCCTTACCTGGAAAGAGCTAGCAAACTATTTCGACCCTAAGCCCACGAACGCAGTAGCTTCCAGAGTAGATTTTAGAGCTGGAAAGATGATGGACAGAGAGGGAACAAGGTTATAAGGACAACCCTAAGTTGGAATCACAAAAAATAAGTTGGAAATGGAAGAAGGTGAGTGAGGTACAACTTACGTGAAGAAGAAACGAGGTTGAGCTAGCTTGAAGATGACGGAGCTGTAAACCCTAGCAGAGCTTCTGTTTTGGAAAAGGGAAATGAGTCAAACCTTGTTTTTGGCAAAGTGAGTGCAGAATTGGGGTCTTGACTGCTTTAGGGGCCTTGGCACCCTATGGGCCAGTCATCAGGCCCATCTGCATAGGATAGGCCTTTAAAACCTAGGACAGAAAAGGAATAGAAATAAAGTGGGTCCTACATATATATATATATATATATTATAATCATTGTATAAAAAAAATCAAATTTTAATATTAGAATATATCATTAATAAATTCCATGAAACAATTTTATATTTGTTTAATAAGTTGTATCAAATATCTCATATTACTTTTTATTGGCATACGGGGTAGTATTTGAATTAAATAGATGATATCTCATCTATATCAATTCAATTTAGTGAGAAGTATTTGATCGAATACAACATAATATTAAGTTTTTGGAATTGTATTTTTGTTAATTTCTTATTAAAGTAAAAAATATGCATAAATGATAATTGTACCGCACCTAGACGACCTAACATAAATATAACAACAAAACCTACCTACATAACCCCAGAGATACGAATAGTTACTAGATAAATCAAATGAACGAGAGTAGGCGGCCTTAGCCGTCTATTGTAGAAAAGGAAACGAGAACTTAACGGTCCTTATACACTTGAACATTACTTGCAAGGCTTCTAATGCTCACAATGATCGATCTAGGGGTCCTGGGCTTGGCCCAAGCGCACCTGCGACCCAAACAAAGGCCCAACCCAAAACGTGATTAGACTTAATTAATAAGCTATAAATACGCGTGGACCCCAACAATTAAAGGTATGCATTCATTAATCCCTTAATCACGAGATTTTACTTTCTTGAGAATTCTTTGCTGACTTGAGCATCAGAGTCTTCTTCGCAGGTAACCCCTCTTGGGTCCAACCCGGTCCAAGCCGAGACACCAACAGATAACATATGTCAACTGGAAGGAAGCCTACTGAGGAGATTGTGGATTGAGGTAAGGTAGCACTTGTGTCTGACATTTCTTATTTGTTCTCCATAGGAACATTTGGCACCCACCGTGGGGCACGAAGTAATACTTTACAGATCAACCTGCACTCTCTCGAAGATGGTTTCTCCGTGCAGCAGAGCTGAAGTCACCAAGCAAACTGAAGTAGGTCTTGTAGCACCTGCCGGTACCACCTCGGACTTGGCCGCACTCGAATGGTTCACAACTCTATCTCCATACTCCATTTACTACTTTGACACCCTCTCCCACATGTTCACTACTCATTTCACGGCAGCCGTCCACATCAAATCACAACCCTCTCTCTCTGTGGCATCAGACAGGAACAAGATGAGACGCTGCAGACCTTCATCGACCGTTTCAGCAAGGTCACCCTCTGCATAGCCCATCTTAACCAAGAGATGATATTGTAATATGTTGCACTCACTCTCAAACCTCGCCCATTCGTCAACAATGTCTACCTACACCCACCCGCTTCCATGCACGAACTGAAGCTCCACGCTACAGAATATATTCGCATGGAAGAGATGCAAACCCTCCACACAAAGTTCTGCAACGACTACACACCCTCTGCTACCCCCCCCCAAACCACCTTCACGGCCTGATCCCAGACCTAGAGAACCCCGAAAACCTCGCTTCACTAGATACGCATCACTGAATGTTCATAGATCCCGCCTTCTTGATGAAGCTCTTCAAGCTGACCTCATCCCACCATCGTGCAAAACATCCAATCCTTCCAACACCGATATGACCAAATACTGTCGCTATCACCTTAACAATGGCCATACCACCAACAAATGCAAAGCACTCCAAGATAAGATTGAAGAATTGGTTCGTGCTGGCCATTTCCACCGCTTCATCCGTAGAGACGACAATCCACATCCTCCATGATCCGACCACCGACACCTCCTCGCGATTCTCGCCGCAACAGACGTCCTCACCAACCCACCAGCCATGACCCCCAACCTGCTCGCACTGATGTTGCCCCGACCGATCCCCCACTACGCGGCACAATTAACACCATCTCTGGCAGCTTTGCTAGTGGCGGATCCACTTGCTCAGCCAGAAAGAAGCCTCTTCGCCAACTCCAGTCCATTAACCACAAAACCCACTCCCACCACAGGCGCCGCATGCGTCCCATCACCTTTACAAACAATGACTTCCATGGCGTCGATCACCAGTAGGATGACTAGGGATGGCAACGGGGCGGGGCGGGGACGGGTTTCGCTATCCCATACACATCCCCGCAGAAAAAATTCATTCCCATCCCCATACCCAAACCCAACGGGTATCAAACTTTTGTCCCATCCTCATCCCCACCGGGTAACGAGTATAATCTCGTACCCATACCCGTACCCGTGTTCTAACAACTTCAATATTATTTTTTATAAAAGAAAAAAAAATTACGGTAAAGAAAACATAATATTATCAAATATTCAATATTAGGAGGATGATTGTTTCTTCCATATCAAATACTTTAAAATAAATTATATTTGTCTACATTTTAAATTAGAATACCAAATAAAATTTCATGAGAACCAAAACATTTATTAAATTTGCAAACTACAACATTGATGAAACTTAGTTGATAAAATTAAAAAATATTTCAAAAAAATATAAAAGGACAACAAAAATTAAAATTAAAATATATTTTAAATGTTTGTTTACTTCAATTTTTTAAATTCTAATGAATCTCTTTTTTATACACTAATAGAAGTTATAATACATCACTTGATCAAAATGACACAAAGAACAAATAATAAACATAATAATAAAATTTTGACATAGATTTTGTATCTTCTGAACTTCAATATATGTTGGATAGTGACAAAAAAATATTCATAGCAATTACATTAAATTTTTATATTGTAGTAAATAAAAGTTATTTATATAATTAAAGTGAAAAAATTACAGTATGATTAATAATGAGTTATAAAATAAAAAATAATTAGATAGAATATATCGAAATATTATTCTACATGATGAAAATAAACAATAAATAAAAATATTAAAAAACTAACAAATGTGTGTTTTAGAAATAATTTGAGAGACTACTGAAAGAAATCACACAAAGGAAATCAAATGTATAATTAGGTATGATAAGATGAAAAATACCTTAGAACTAATTATTAAATTATGTTTGAAGTGGTTAAAATTAAATAGAAATATCATTAGTGACCATAAAATTTGTCATTAAATTACAAATAAATTAGTAATTAAATTGGTCACCAAATCAAGTACCGATTTGATCATTGAATTGGTCACTAATTTAATCACTGATTCAGACAATAAATCAATTACTACCACCAATGACAAAAAATAGTGACTGATGTGGGTTAATGACTAAATCAGTCACTATTTCATGTTTTTTTGTAGTGAATTATCATATATTATTCCCATATATCATTATATATATATATATATATATATATATATATATATATATATATTGTGGGGCCCATCTGGGTCATCAAGTACGTCAAGGTCGTCAGGCCCGTCCGGGTCGTCGGGCCTATCCTCGTCGTCAAGCCTGTTCGCCATCGGGCATGTCTGGGTCGTCAGGCTCGTTCGGGTCCTCGAGCCCGTTCGAGTCGTAGGGCCCGTCCAAGACGTCAGGCCCATCTAGGTCATAGGGCCCGTCTGAGTCGTCGCGCACGTTCGTGTCATCGTGCCATCCGGGTCGTAAGGCCCATGTAGGTCGTCAGGCTCGTCCGGGTCGTCGGGCCCGTCTGGGTTGTCCGAGTCGTCAGGTCCATCCGGATCGTTGGGCCCATCCGGGTCGTAAGACCCGTGTAGGTCGTCGGGTCTGTCCAGGTCGTCGGGCCCGTCCAGCTCTTTGGGCCTATCTGACCCATTCGGGTCTTTGGGCCTGCCTGACCCGCGCGACCTGTTCGGGTCTTCAGGTCTGCCTGACTCGTTCGAGTCATCGGGCCCGCCTGACCCGTTTGGGTGTTCGAGCCCGCCAATCTCGTTCGATCTTCGGGCCCGCTTGACCCATTCGGTTCTTCAAGCCCGCTTGACTCATTCGGCTCATCGGGCCTGCCTGGCCCGTTTAGGTCTTCGAGCCCGCTTTGCCCATTCGGATCTTCGAAACTGCTTGGCCCGTTCGGGTCTTCAGGCCCACTTGGCTCATTCGGGTCTTCGGGTCTATTTGGTCTGTTCGTATCTTCGAACCTGCTTGGCCCGTTTGGGTCTTCAGGCCCACTTGGCTCATTCGGGTGTTCGGGTCTGTTTGGTCCGTTTGGGTCTTCGGGCCCACCTGGCTAGTCGGGTCATTGGGCTCGCCTACCCCGTTTGGGTCATCAAGCTCACTCAAATTTTTTGGATCGTTGGGCCCGATCGACTCATTCGGTTTGTTGGGCCCGCCTAGCCCGTTCATATCTTTAGGCCCGCTCAACCTCTTATGGTCGTTGAGCCTGCCCGATCCGTATAGGTCGTCGAGCAAGGCCCGTCCAAGTCTGAATTTAACTTAGTCCATCTCAACCTTTAGTCTAACCCAACTAAAAATTTAAATTGAAAATTTGGATTGGATTTTTTGGATTATCCATATTTAAAAATCTTGATTTATAAAATGGATATCCAATCCATAAATTATATAAAATGTAGATTATATTGAAATCCAGGTCCATTAAATGGATTTTAAATGGATTAGATTTTTAATAAAATGGATTATAAATGGATTGGATTGGAGCAAAAGTGAATTAGATCAATAAAACTAGATTGTTTGCCCACCCTTATACACAACTTTAGGTGATGTTCATGATGTGAGGCTTTGGTTGGGGGCCCAATTATGAGTGCAACTTGTATTAGGGTAACACATGACCACTCTAGGTTGTAGCCTGGTAGTTTAGGAAGTCCAGTGGAGTGTGCGAGTTGTGGTTCGTACGGCGAGGTTTCGGGTGATTGCCCTCTTCAGTGCATTCTAATAGAGTTTTGGTAGTCTAGGAACAACTACAAACTTATGTTTGTTTTGGGGAGCTCCACTTGGTGTCACGGTGAGATGCTGTGGCAAAGTTATTCCCACGTGTGGACTATGAGGTGGTGGCCTGTAGTCGGAGGGGCAAGTAGACACTCGTGCAGCAAAGATCGATCATTGATCTTACCTAAAGGGTATAGAAATGATAGACGTCTAATGGAAGTTTGGAAATGGAGATCTAAGGAAAAAGGGGAGGATTATACTAACCCGGGTTATGTTATAGAGATGATGTAATTTATATTTATTATGATATGTGTTCGATTTATTTAAATAAGCTCACTCTATCTGTGTGTGTTTGGCGATGATCACCTAACTCGTTACATGGGAGCAGATGTTGATGCAGGTGAGCATGCAGATGCATAGAGATAGAGTGGGGATCACTATGGGACAATTTTCTTAGATTTCATTATGGATTTTTCTTTTGTAACCTTTATTTTGAAGGATTTGTTTTGTAATAATTGAATATTGCAGTTTTAATTACTACTTATGCGACATTTGAAGATTTAATTTTCCTACGTTTTGGGAAATTATGATAATAAATGTGATGTTTTATAGATATGGCGTTGTATCTGCAGCCTTTTCCGTGGGTGTTTCTTTATTTCTTTGATACAAGGCCAAGAAGTCCAACTACCTGGTTGTCGCTTGTAAGTCGACCGTGAATAAATAGATTGAATGCGTTTACCCAATCTTTCAAACACTTTAAATATGGGTTCTTTAAAGGGTGGTAAAGCGAGTTGGACGTTCAAACTTTTACACCAATGATGGGAGCACTAAGTTTCCTTTCTTCTGGACTGGCAACCCTTTGAGGTATAAGGAAATGGCGAGGGAGAAATTGTCGGTGGCCGACAAGGAGGTGGTGGATGTTGTGATGCTATTTAGCGATAAGATGCCCACTAAGGGCTTAGTTAGGGTTTATAACTCGGTTCATCCAATTATTGATATTGAAGGTATCTTTTTGTATTTATGAGTATTATATTGTGTTTGAGTTGACTAATGCATGTGCATTGTTGTTTACATGTCATATGGCGCAGATGGGAAAGAAAAATCTAACATTGTTTCAAACATTGCGGAAAGAGAAGGCGGGAAGAGTTAAGGTCGCTGGGAACACTGAGGTTCCTAATTTATAAGAGTCCTTAGTTGATGTGCATGTGCACGGGGAGACGAAGAGGAAGGCTGAGTTGTTAACTAGGCCCGACAAAGGAAAAGACGTGAAGAAAGTGTGGGCCGCTTTATTAGGGCCGAGGTCATCTGGTAATGAGAAAGGATCGAAGGCTGGACTGATCGAGCTTCCAGAGACGGTTGTACGGAGAGATATCTAAATCAATGTGTTAGAGACGCTGATCAACTCAATTGATAGTATGGAGCCTAATGCTCTAGTGAGGACTATGGTGGAGTTTAGCAGCAAGGCGCTAATATTGGGGTGTCGAGTGGGGTCCTTCTACCAAAGGGAGTTGAAGGAAGGGAACTGGGCAAAGCTCGAAGAGTTGCAAGGGCAAGTTGATAAGCATGTCGAGGAGAAGGAAGCTTGGGAGAAGGAAAGGGAGGAATGGCAAGAAGAGGCTGGTAACTTGGAGAGTACATTGCCTGGACTCGTTGGAGAAATTGAAGGGAAGAATTGCAGATCTGGAGACCGATTATGATGAGTTGAAGGAGAAACATGACGGTCTGGAGGTGGAGCTGGACGATTTGAAGGGTTGCATTATCCAGGAGCACATCAATGGATTCCAGAAGAGGTTACGGCAAGAAGCCTTCTTTTACAAAGATGTTGATGTTTTCGATATCAGATTCGATGTTAACTAAGACGTGATTGATGGTCAGCTCGTGGACGAGGTAGAGTCTAGTCCTGAGGAGGATGCAGGGAAGATGGTGGAGAAACCGTTTGCGAATCTTGATGATGTCGTGGCTGCGAAAGATGTCGAACAAGAGGCGACTTAAGATTGTTATTTTAATGTTTTCGATTTGATATTAATTCTAAGTTTGTATTAATCCGTACATTATCTACTTTTTCGTTAATCCGTACACTATCCACTTTTTTGTTAATGTTGTTACTGTGAATGTGATTTGATGTATGCAGTATTTGATTTATAGTCCGTTTAATTCGATAAGTAGTATAAGGTTTTTGAATGCGATTGTTGTAATAGTTGTAATATAAGGATGTTCAACCTAGGCCGCTTAATTGCTATAAGGATGTTTAAATTCATATACAGGGTTATCGACTCAGGCCGCTTATTTGTTTCAAGGGTGGGGAACTTAAACCATTTAAATTAAATAACAAGTGTTCGACCTAGGCCGCTTACTTGTGGTAAGGGTGGGGAACTTAAACAATTTAAATTAAATAACAAGTGTTTAACCTAGGCCATTTACTTGTGGTAAGGGTAGGGAACTTAAACGATTTAAATTAAATAACAAGTGTTCGACCTAGGCCGCTTACTTGTGGTAAGGTTGGGGAACTTAAACGATTTAAATTAAATAACAAGTGTTCGACCCAGGCTGCTTACTTGTGGTAAGGGTGGGGAACTTAAGGAATGTAAAGGATGGATGAAGAGGTGATCGTGTAGTTAAGAACCCTTTGTTTTATTCATAATTTTTTTTGGGGTGCCTCATTAAAAACTCCCTGGCCAAAACCTTCCTTAGGGTAAAATGTCAAGCGAGGAAAAAGAGTACACCCAGGGTTACAAGTATTCGATACAGTAAGTATTCTAACTGAAGTAAAATTTGAGATGAGACACGTTCCATGTATTCGGTATCTCTTCGCCTGATAACTGTTCAAGCTTGTAAGCACTGCCTCCAGCATCCTCACGAATTCGGTACAGGTCGTCCCAATTGGTGGAGAATTTGCCATCCTTCTTTCTTGCGCTGTTGTCCATCCTCCAAACTAGGTCCCCTTTAGTGAATGATCGCGGGCATAAGTTCGCGTTATATTTTTTGGCCACTCTCTGTTTAGCTACTAAGTTGCATATTTGCGCTTTGTCTCTTAATTCAGATAGGAGGATGAGGTGGGTGCACATATTTTGGTGGTTTTGATATGGGTCATATAGTTCTCGGCGCATAGATGGTTCGCCAATTTCTACCAGAATCATGGCCTCTGCGTCGTATGCTAAGCTAAAAGGAGATTCGTTTGTTGCTGATTGGGGGGTACACCTATAGGCCCACAACACTTTTACTAATTCTTTTGGCCATCGGCCCTTGGCACTATCCAATCGTTTGTGCAATTCTACTAGTATAACTTTGTTGGCTGCTTTGGCTTGCCCGTTGGTCTGCGAATGTTTGACAAAGCTAGTTACATGTTTGATGTCGAGGCTAGTGTAGAACTTAGCGAGTACTTTGTCTATGAATTGTCCGTCGTTGTTGGTTATGATCGTTTGTGGGATGCCATATCGACATATGATATCTTTCCAGACGAACTGCTGGACTTGTTGAGCTCTGATGGTGGTTAATGGTTTGGCCTCTATCCATTTAGTGAAGTAGTCGATGGCTACTATAAGGAATTTTACTTGGCCTTTTCCCGGGGAAAACAGGCTGAGGATGTCCATTCCACACTTTGCGAAGGGCCATGGGGAGAGTATGGAGTGGAGTTGTTCTTGCTTTTGATGGATGAGGTTGCCATGCTTCTGGCAAGGTATGCATTTTTCGACAAAGGTGTGGGAGTCTGCCTCCTTGCTTGGCCAAAAGTAGCTGGCGCAGAGGATTCTGATGGTCATGCTTCGTGCACCAGAGTGATATCTGCATATGCCTTCGTGCAATTCTTTTATTATGTAATGGGCTTGTTCGGTTGTGATGCATTTGAGGACTGGCTTGCCGTATCCCCGCTTGTATAAGTCATTGCCTATCATCGTGTACCTAACAGCTTTAGCCAGCCAACTCTTCTTAGCGTCAGGAGGAGGGTTACCGGTTTGGAATTATTGGAAGTAAGGAGTTGTCCAGTTATCGGTTTGGTTCTGGGCTAGGTTAAGGCAAGCGTTTGTTGTGGATGGTGCAGATAGTGTTTGTTTTAAAAAGGATCTATGTCGGCTCTTTAGCTTAGTGCTGGCTAGTTTAGAAAATACGTCGGCCGTGACATTTTCAGTTATGGGGATGTGTTGGATGCATACTCATTCAGAAGCAAACTGAATGACATTTCGGACTAGGTGATAATATTGCAGGACGGTAGGGTCTTTGATCTAGAATTCGTCGTTTAGATGGCCCATTGTGAGTTTAGAATCGGTTTTGCACGTGAGTGTTTTGACGCCAACTTCGCGGGTGAGGGATTAGCCAGCGAGGATGGCTTCATATTCGACTTGATTGTTGGAGGTCTTGAAGGGGAAGTAGAGGAATTTTTCAATGAGGATGTCGATGGGGCCTTCAAGGACAATAATGACCGCTTCCCCCTTCGGATTCGAAGAACCATCAATGTAGAGTGTCCACTGGTCTTCTGTAGGGGTGTGTTGTAGGTCGTTGACGAAGTCGAGGAGGCATTGAGCTTTGATGGGGTCGTGGAGTTCGTAGCAGATGTTGAACTCATATAGTTCTACGGTGAGTCAATGATAGACCAGGCACAGAGGTCCGTGTTGCTAATGAGGGTCGGTGTAAGTATTTCACGTTGTTCGTGTTGAAAACCGATGCCCAGTTTGAGGGTGCGTCCATTAGGGAGTTCCAGGGGTATAATTTCATTGACATGCTTGAGGCGTGCATCGCGGCCTACTCTAGGGTCCAAATACTCTCCAGATAAGGCTATGTTAGAGCTAGGTGGACGTTCAATGTTGTTTGTTTGAAGGATAGGTAGTTGTGGTCGTAGACTGGCCATGTAGCATTCTCAGGCGAGTCGTTGGTCACCGTGGATGGTAAGGATATCTCTAGATGGGGAGGGGAATTTCATGGCCAGATGAGGGGTAGATATGACGACGCCTAGAGCATTGAAGGATGGTCGGCCGAGGAGGACATTGTATGATGTAGGCGCGTCGATGACAAGGAAATGGATAGGGATTGTTTTGGTTTGAGTGCCATCGTGAAAGACGGTGTGAAGGTCGATGTAGCCGTGAGTGGTGACCTTCTCCCCGGAGAAGCCGTATATGGGTTCATCATAGGGAACCATGGTAGTGGTGGGAAGCTGTAGTTTCTCATGTGTCGTCCAATATAGGATGTCGACTGAACTGCCTTGGTCGATAAGGACTTTCTTAACTATGTAGTTTTCGAGCTCGACCGTGATGACCAAGGGGTCATCCTACTGGTGATCGACGCCATGGAAGTCATTGTTTGTAAAGGTGATGGGACGCATGCGGCGCCTGTGGTGGGAGTGGGTTTTGTGGTTAATGGACTGGAGTTGGCGAAGAGGCTTCTTTCTGGCTGAGCAAGTGGATCCGCCACTAGCAAAGCTGCCAGAGATGGTGTTATTTTGAGTGTGTTGTTTATTGAGTATTTTGATGTTTGACAATACTGTGGAATCATTATATACCATAACTTGACAGTACCTATATATTAATGATTTTTTCGATTTCTATTAAATATTTTTGTTATATATATTTCATTGATTGCTTAATATAGTATATCGTATACGCTTAATATTCAACAAAAAAAAATAATGTTGTGGAATTAATAAATGTTTTTATGGTAAATAACATAGATAGGAAATAAGTAATTGTATTTCATAAGTTATTATAATTATAAGCACAAATGTTACAAACATAATCATGTATGTAAACTTTATTTATATATATATATATATATATATATATATATATATATATATATATATATATATATATATATATATATATATATATATATATATATATAATCAATTGTATGGTTATACGTAGTAGAAAACCACTTAATGTATTCATTATTACACTTAAATATTTCATCTATATTAATTAATATTTTAAATTAAGCACCGGAGGTGTATCTAGTATATGTGTGTAAGTAGTAGTGAAATGAAATGTTCACAGTGTGTAATTGGTTCTCAGTAAAGTTTATGATACAGTCCAATTTTGCATCTCGATCTTCACACGAGGTGCCATTCATAGTTTACCCAGATGTCGAACAAAAGAGTCACTCAATTATACATGTCTAAATCTATATACATTCTACTCTTTCACCTGTAATAAACATATTCATCATTGTTATTGATCAACGAATACATCAACAAATAAGGTAAGTTTGTTGGTGTAAATTAGAGCTGTCAAAACGGGTCACTCGATCCGACCCAACTCAGCTCACGACGGGTTGGCCACTTAGTGGGTCAACCCAATCCGGCTCACTTATTAGCGAGCCAACAAAATTAGAGTCTGACCCGACCCATCACGGGTTGGCGGGTTAAACGGGTTGGCTCAGTGGCTCACTTAATTAAAACAAAAATCCACAATTTTTTTTCTTCAATCTCAAGAAAACTAAATTATAATTCCGATTAAAATCTAAATAAACTTCAATACAATCCAAATAAAATTCCAAATTATGTTAAACTCCAAATACAAACCAAAATCACAAAAATATAAATTACTATCTAACATCAAATCATTTTCGTCACTTATCAAACTATAGTATTAGAGTCTAGAATATAATATATATTTATATATATATATATATATATATATATATATATATATATATATATTAATTTAATATTTAAAGTTTATTGGCGGGTTGGTGAGCTAACCCGGCTCATTACGGGTTTAACCCGAATGAGCCGGGTTTTTAGTGGGTTGGGTTCATTTTATCTCGTACTGAAATTTGTAATTTTTTTTCAACCCAACCCGACCCGAACTCATGATAAGCCGGGTTGGCTCGTGGGTTATAACCCATTTTGACGGCTCTAGTGTAAATATATTTAGTACTAACATATTCTGATCAGACATTCAATCAATTCAATTGTGTTTACTTAATATATGGTATTATGTTTTAAAAGCAAACATTATTTCTGTATCTGTTATTACAATAAATTTAAACACTATTTCCGATACAAATTGTCGAATACTTCCTTAAAGACAACATTTGTTGTAGTCGACAAAGGTTTTTTCTCATCATCATGAATTAAGATCATTAGACCACTTTTACTTTAGACCCTAGAAACTGTCACATACAGTTGTCCATGGCTAAAGATAATTAAGATCATTAGACCACTTTTACTTTAGACCCTAGAAACTGTCACATACAATTGTCCATGGCTAAGGATAGGTTTAAAGCCCTATTGATGATAAGAATTTTCCTTGATTTGTTTATAGTCATTGCATAGGACAACATTATTGGGATTGTCTTCTAATTAGTGTAAATGGTCATGGTGATTGTGATGGTGACATAAACATTTTTGGGATATAAATTTTGTTCCCATCCTTATTGCTTGATATAACCTTTTCTCTAATCACATGTTTTGCAAGCTTTGTTACTATTAACCTGCTTTCATTGCATAACCCTTTTAGTTTGATTAATTTTCCTCAACAACATTATTGGTGCTCCAATCTTGAGTTTAATTTTGTGACTTGCAATTCCTGACGTTGTCAAGGATCTTATAAATTCAGAAGTGAGAACATTATAAGAATCATTCTCATAAACTTCAGATTCAACAACTGAGTGAGAGCTACGATATTCTTTTGCTTCCCCTGGACTCAAAAAAATATTTTATTAGATCTACAGTCCTCCCTCCTAGTAATTAAAGTAATGATATTCCACTTGATGATATTGTTAGTAGAATTTGACCTTTTGATCTTAGGGTAGATGATATTGTTTTCAACATGAATGTCTTTCTTGTGCCACCATGTCCATACAAAAAGAATATGCCTCCCTCTTTTTATGTAACAACATTGTTGATCTTGTGAAATATTTGCCTTTGCTCACCTAAAAAATTGTTTTCAAATCAACATATACAAACATATATAAACATCTCAATAAGGTAGAAATAGGCAAATAAATAATTTACTTGTCATTAAATTCAAATTTGATAGAAATAAATTTTGTTCTTCTTCAATGTTATAGTCAAGTTTTGTATATATCAATCTATTTCCATAATGGGCATTAACAAAGCCATTAGGAATAGGGATGGATGAAAACATTTTTAATGTGCTTCTGTTTAGTTGCAACAATTTCTCTATCTCCAATAAAGTTAAATTTTGCAACACCTCATTGCTAAATTGTAATTCTGCATTATGAAACATTTATGTTAATCTTTGATTGTAGCATGACATTTAACAAACACTATTTTATGTATGTTACCTGAAAATCCAGCTACTCGTCTTTCATTGTATATGATTCCATCAACAAGCAATTCCCAGGTTTTGTTCCACTAGTCCTCTTGTTTGCTAACGTTATTAGACAATAAAATAGTTACAAAAAAGTTTCTTAAAGAATGACCTAAAATCCTTTGCCTCTTTTATAGCTTCGACATATTATGTATCTTCTGCTAAGATTCCTAAAGCTAAGCAAGCTTCCCTAAAATTAGGGTAATTGTTTTTTAACTATCCTAATGTTTGTAAATGATAAAAAGCCTTTGATATGTTAGCCTTTTCCTCAAATAATACAATTTGTCAAAGCTTAGAGGAACCAAAATAAGCCTTCCAATAGTTTTCCCATTTTTCTAGGTTTCTAACATCTATCTTTTTTGGAATACACAAATTTGGAGACAATTTGTGAATATGTTAAAGACTTTGCTTCTTGGTATTTGTTGTTACACTTCATCCAACTTTTAAACATTGATTATGCAAACGTTGCCATCCCCACAATATCATTAATACAATCATCATCTTTAAAGTATACACATTGTTCACCCGAAAGATGGAAATATAGTCTTTCAGCTAAAGAATTTCGAACATGGATAGGAAAAGAAAAAATCCTCTAGCGTGCATCACATGGGGATATGTACCTTCAGTCCAAATATTTCTTGATTTTGTCTATAGATTCATTATTTGAAAAAGATTCATCTAGATTAGTAGTTGTAATTCTGTCATAACCCTTGCTTATGTATTTGAATAAGTACTTGATAGAAGAACTTTTGTTACACCATTAAACATTTGTACGAGCTTGGTATTTCACTAACAACAATGGATTATAAGGTACAACAGATCGATTATCAAAGTAGATACTTTTTTTCATTATAGTACAATCATTGTTCCTTCTATGGTAATAAGGATAACCATCATCAGATATGGTAGTAATAGGGTGAAATTTTATGGGAAAAAATCTAGAGCATTTACCTTTTTTCATACAAGGTAATGACTTGTTTACTATGCCACATGGACCATGTATCATGTGTTCTATCATTTATTGATGCAATTATGGGTCTGTTATAGGACAAGGAATTCTAGCTAATATAACTCTGTTAATATAATCTGAATTCGGGTATTTGATGTCTTAGTGTAAGAAAATCAACAAGTGTGCATGAGCTAGGCCACACTTTTTGAAATTCAATAGTGTACATGTTTGCAATAAAATATAATATTGTTAATTATAATATATGGGATAATAATACACAGATCGTTCTGTTATTAAGTGTCACTACAAGAAAATCATGATTTACCTACCGATTATTACATACAGATAAAAATTTGTAGGTAAATTAATCATTACATGCAAATATTACCTGCCAATTATAATTTGTAGATACATTGGACATTACATACAAATATTTATCTACTAATTTTGATTCGTACGTAATTCAACCTTACATACAGATCTTACCTATGGATCCAATAATTACTTTCTTGCTTTCTCGCTTATTCTCCCTTGCATTTATTCCTTCTCTCTCATTTTTTATTTGCCTTCTTGTTTCCACTTCCATTATTATTTTCCACAATCCAAACCCCTATCATTTTCCTAAACTCACTCCGACCCATCAACTCTCACTTCATATGTTATCTTATTTTTCAACTATCACATTGTCCCTTTTTTTCATTGTTCTCTATTTATCTTGTTTTAGATTTTCCACATGGTATACTAGTAACACGACTAATCAATGTGAGGGGCTAACATGATGGAAGCTATGGAGCCATTGCTTAATGCTACTAGCATGGGTTTAGTTCTCACAGGTCATGTGCATACTTATGAATGCTCTGTATGGCTACTCGGTTTAGAATTTTGTTTCTCTTTAAGTTTAATTATATTAGGATTTTAAACTATACTTTGTTTGGATGACAGAAACATCATATAGCAAAAGAGTTAACTCTTGTGGTTCAGTCCATATAACCATTGGTGATGGATGAAACGAAAAAGGCTTAGCTCATAGTTAAGTTTGATTCAACATAAACAAGAATTTTATGGTTTTAGTGGTCACATCATATCATTCTTTGTTGACAGATATATAAATCCACACATTAGTTGGGCTTGAGACAGTAGCTTCTCTTTTATTTTAAATTTTAATGTTTTTTTGACAGATACTTGTGTTCGGAGGCGGAGCCTACTATAATAAGCTGATTTTTTAATTCATTAAGGTTGAAATAGGAAAACTAGACAAAATTCGACCCCAAAGTTTGACTAGAGTATTTCATGTCTATGTTTTATATGTTATAAAGACAATCTGATATTTTTATAATCATTGGTTTTAAATTTCCATCGTTTTGCTTGTATCCTCATGAAAATAGTATGAATAAAAAATTTAATAAACCATATAATAAACCATTTATCAACCCTAAACTTTGATTTATTGTTCCTGATAAATGAAAGTCGTTCAAATTCTATCATTGTATAACTATCTACAATAAATTGTTGAAACAATCTTCGAGATCTTAGTAATGTAGATGCTTTTGAGTGCCTTGTTTGGATTTTGAAACAGAATCACTCACTCATTGTTAAACGATTCCTTTTAAGGGTTTTAGTTTACAAGTTGTCATGATAAGTAAAGGATATTGATATCCTAAGTAGCTCACATGTAGCTCATTTATTCTTTGTAGTTTTGTGGATCTATTTTGCATTATAATGTCTCTAGAGAAGCATTGTCTACATCACCAACAATAAGAGTTGCTACTTCTAACACACTAGCGATATTATATAGCTTACCATCTATATTTCTATTTGTTATAAGTCTCAATTCCAGATCATCATATGGGTGGTCTTGGTAACTATTCATTGCATTCTAAACAACTTTGCATGAACATTGAATTCATCTAGCATCTTGGTTAAAAATTTTCACAATCTCCACCGCAATGGTTAATTCATTTGTATATAATTAATAAATAACTATTTCAAATAAGTGTCATATATGAAAACAAACAATTTTAAGTACCTCAAAGATTGTATCCTGTTGTGAATTTTAGTGTTAGTATCATATATACAAAGTTTGGCAAACTAGGGTGCTCCACGTGGGAATGTTAAAAGACTTCCTATTTTATGACAACATTGTCCATGAATACGTAAATTTGGAGGACTATGACCATTGTTAAATGTATTATCAACTTTGGTTCCAAGTGAAAACGTGAACATCATGTTATATGTTCTTATATATTTTTGGTAATTTTTGCTCTCATTGGAATCATTATCAAATAAAAGTTTTTGCAAAACAAATGGTGGTTCTTTCAATAATGGTAACTGAACTTTACCATTACTACAACATAATTGAAATTTTGGATTTTCTTTATGTTTATGCTTGTCGATCATTTCCTGATACAACTTAAGTTTTGCATTTTGTACACATGAATAATGGATCACCTATATCTACATATACTATGAATAATGAAAACGGGTTAGTAAAAACAATCTATATATTAAACCAACACACTTATATACATATTTTTCTCATATCTTGGAATGGAAGATGTAGTGATGTGATTTTCCTCTTCTATTAATGAAAACTTTGTATAAATAAACCAACACACTTATATAAAATTCAGCATTATCATAAATAAATGAAAAACTATATAAATAAAACACGTACATTACATTTTCATTCACCAGAATCATTTCCATATGTGTATTAGAATCACGGTTTTGAACAGACCAAAGGTCAGTTATCCTAACAACAAGCTTAAGAGTCTCCCTCTGTCCATCAATCTTTCTAATAAAATCAAGTTTTCGGGCAATCTATAACCAATATCGTCAAAATAGTGTACAAATTAGATAAATAATGAATATGTGAAGATAATTCTCAACAAAAAATAAAAAGAATAAAAGGTATAAATCAACATTAATATGAAGAAACATCTAATGTCACATAGCACAACTTAGAAGTTTATGCTCTAAGTGGATCAAATGAAATAAAATGGAGAATGTAATCACAAAATTAAACTGTCCAAGTGGAAAAATTTCAACAAATAAAACCAAAAAAAAATGAACTTTCATTCAACAAAAAAACAAACAAAATAATGAACTTCAACTAAGCCTAACACCAAACATAACACAAGAAATCGTGAACGCACAACACAACTTACAATCGGACCATCTATAACCAAAATCTTCAACAGGGTGTAGAAAATTAGATAAATAATAAATATTAGATGAATCTAAACAAAAAATAAAAAGAACAAAAGGTATAAATCATCATTAAGATGAAGAAACATACAATGTCACAGAGCATAACCTACAAGTTTATGTTCCAAGTGGAGCAAATGAAATAAAATGGAACATGTAACCAAAAAATAAAATTGTCTAAGAAAAGAACTTTCAACAAATAAAACCAAACAAAACATTGAACTTTCATTCAATAAAGAATAGCAAACAAAACAATGAACTTCAACTAAGCCTAACACCAAACACACCAAAAGAAATCATGGACCGCACAACAAACTTTATTTTGAAAACAAAAGAAAAAAAATAGAAGAATTAAAATAGCAGAAACACAGTACAAAACAATACACTCATAGAAATAAATGGAAACCAAAACAACAAACAAACCACAAAAACAACACAAAAAACACAAAAGGAAAAATACAAATAAAATAACTAAGAAGAAGACACTAAAATTTCCAATTCGGTAAAATGCTGGAAAAAAAGAGAGAACAAAAGTAGCTCAAACAAAGCAAAACAAACTGAATAGATGAAGACAAGCGGAAACCAAAACCACAATGACAGAAAAATGAATGAGCGAAGGAAATGACTCTATAATCTTCCATTCTATAAAAAGTAGATATATATCAATTAATCAATCAACGACATATGAGCAGTGAGAAGCGTAGAAGAGCGGGAAATCAAATTTGACAATAGTTTCATGAGTATGGGATAAAAAGGTCAAGTAAGTTCATGGGTGGCCAAAAGATATAGAAAAACCATAAAATGCACTACACCATTTTTTGCCTCAAGCAACAATGAACTTGCCAACACATAAAAAAAGTGTTGCTTAAACATATAGAAGACAACAATTTTATTAAGGTGGTTTAAAATTTATCAAAAACCACACTTTTTTGTAGTTGTGGTTTAAAAATTAACAAAGACCACACTTTTTTATAGATGTGGTTTAAAATTTACCAAAGACCACATTTCATAAAATATTGACTATTTATACCATACTTTTTAAAATGTTGTCTTTAAATTATGTGATAAAAAAAATGCGGCCTTAAATTTACAAATAACCTTACACAAAAAATCTTAAATCTTTTTACACATAATATTTATCTTTGCTAAATAGTCCAATACAGTAAATAAATAGTCCAATACAGTAAATATATCATAAATTTTTTCTCATGGAAAACGATATTTGATTTTTACTTTAAGTTTTTACTAATGTAATAATGTCAATATTTTACTAATTCACAATGATGTAAAACATAAACATGTTTTTCTTTCGCGTTAATAATAATAATAATGTATAGAAATTTTATGTTTATGACAATATTAAAATTTTTCAATTTTGTTCTCGACTCACGGTGTACATTTTTTCACATAAATTTTTTTTACATTAATAATAATGTATAGAAAATTTTCAAATTCACGTTAATAATAATATTGTATAGAAATTTAGTTTTTTTATTTCGTTCTCTGCTCACAGTGTACATTTCTTCACATTTCAATCTCGCAACTCCTTTTATCAACACCACACTAGTGCTTCAGCGTCTTCTTCTGATGACCATTGCACCACGTCTTCGCTTATCAACCATTCTTTGTTTCTGCTCCCTTTTCCCTCCGGTCTGTTCAACCTTTCTCTAAAATTCCTAAAACCTATGTTTCCTCTGCGAAAGTTAAGAACCTTCAATTTTTGTTGTGATTTAGATCTGTTTGTCACTGATTTTAGACCGACACTCGCTGGTTTGATGATTCCCTGAGTTTTTCTAGCTATAGGTATGTGTTTACCCAATTTCTAGGGTTTTGACATTTTTAATTTCGTTTCGATTCAAATGTAGATTGGAAATCATATCTTCGACTTCATCCCCTAATTGTTTTTGTCTATTTTGTGTGTGTGATTTTACCTTTATATGCTATCAAAGTTTTCATGTTTAGCGAATATATACGAGTTAAGAGGATTTTAAATGACAGAATTGTTAACTGATGGTTTTTGTGAATAACTTGCATTCTCAAAGATTCAATGTTGCTTATGTTCCTTTTTTATATTTTACTTAAACCTTGTTGTAGTGTTGTAAGCTTAGTTTCGTTAGTTTATCATTGACAGGAAATTGTTAGTAGAATATTATTTTAGAGCACCATGTATTGCTGTAGTAGTTTTAGAAGCTTTAAGAAAGTAGTTTAGAAGGAAATGAGAAAAACTAAAATGGAACTAGAGAATGATAATGGTGGGGCTGATGTATAGTCAATGAATTTGGGAAAGAATTACATTTTAGCTAATGATGAATGGCAATAGTAAAGAAATTTAAGGTATGAGCGAGAGTACAAATATGGGTAACTTTAAGGTAAAAGAACTAAAAGTAGGAAGCAAAGGTATGAGAGGGAGTACAAATAGTAAAGTAATTACCTCCTACAAGCCAATAAAAGAAGTTAAAAATTCGTAATACGTTATTGAGCCAATACAAGTTGGATGCCATAATGATTATAATTTGAATAGATTATAATACATTATGGTGTTTAGAATGATTGACTTGAATTTTAATACTTTAATTATTGACTTGAAAAAGAGAGAAAATATGCTAAAAGATTGAGTTTAAGGAATGATGTAGGTTGTTGTACATTAAATTATCTTCCATTCTCCTTTATAACTTACGTGTTTTATGCACATAACTAAACATACATATATCATTAAAAATTAGTTTGTAGTTCTTGTTTCTTAGCTTTGACTTTGTAATGTGTCCATTTGGTAAACATATATATACCAATAATGAATATTTCTGGCCAATTCTTTATCTCAATTGCAGCTTGTATCCAAGGTGCTGCATTATGTTTGGCATGTCTCCATTTCACAGTAAAGTTCCTTAAGTTGAGGCGCGTAAGCAAGGTAATTCTTCTTTAGTTACAAGTGATGTTCTCATTCCTCCAATATTTGAATGCATTGCTTAAGGGCCTTGATGTAAAGAAATTGATAATCATTGCCTCGTAGAGGGCCTCGATGTGACAAAGAAATCAATGACCATTGTCGCGCAGAGGGCCTTGATGTAAAGAAATCGATGACGAATGACCATTGCTTCGTAGAGGGCCTCAATGTGACAAAGAAATCAATGACCATTGCTTCGTAGAGGACCTTGATGTAATAAAGAAATCAATGACCATTGGCTTGTAGAGGGCATATATATAAAAGGAGAACCTGGATTTTTCTCTTCAAGTTTCGATAAACACTGTGTGAATACCTAACATGGGTGAGACTTACACAAAAGAAAATAGTCATTGCTGACTTTTTTACAAATTTCCTTTTTTTAGCGATTCTTTCTTTGAAATGATTTTCAATGATTGTGTGGAGTATGATGAATGACATGAGGTGAATGTGTGTGTGTTGTATGGTATGATGAAACGAATTGAAGGAGTCTTTTTGTATTTTTCTTTTTTTTCCTTTTTTGACCAATATAAGAATGTTGGTGGATTATGCTTATGCACATGTTATAAATCACTAATGATGTATGGCATGCTATGATTTTCTTTTTGAACCTAGATGATGATGCATGAATGAATGTATGGATGCATGGGTCGAATTCATGAGACTCTAATTTGCTTTTTTTCATTTTTCATTTTTCCTTTCTTTTATCCTCCATTTATTCTTATTTGAGAGCAAGGAAAATTAAGCTTAGAAGCTAGAAAAAATTGGGCTTGGGGCTAGACAAAACTAGACTTGGGGACTATTGTGGAAACTATGCTTAGGGGCCAGTGTGGAATCTAGGCTTAGTGGCTAGTATGAAAATTGGGCTTGGGGCCATAGTGGAAATTAGGCTTAGAGGCTAGTGTGGAAATAGGGCTTGGGGGCCAAAGGAACTTGTCTTGGTTGTTGATAATCAAGAATTTTGAGTTAAACGAGTAATTGTATGTTCATGAAGTGGATGTACTCGATGCACGTATGCATGACTTGATTTTTTTTTCGCATTATTTTAAAAACTTTCTGAATGATTTGAAATATTTAACTGATTCCCTTTTTGTTGTTTCAAATTCATGGAATCATTCTACTTTGATTTTTGTACTTTTTGAAATAACTTCTTTGGTCTAATCAGTGCACAAATGAACCATTTCTTTTATTATATCTTTTCAAACATTATTTGAATGGTATGCATGAAATTGCTAAGGGCTTCAAAATGCTTGGATGAGGTGATGAAGATTAACTAGGGAGTTGGCCCAATTTGAATTGGTCTCAAGACATAAAATGTGTTTGTACTTGCCCACATTATTGATGGTATGAAGAAAATGTAGGGACTTTAAAATGTTGCCCCTAGTTGAATTTTAAAGCTTGTTTGGTTTTTCCCAATTTAGGAGGTGAAAAATGACGAGGTCTTCACAAATTGCCTCTAATGTGATGACAATCTTCAATATAAATAAATGCCCCAATTTAGGATGAATGATGGGAATGTATGAATTACCAACAAAGTTAGGATTGACAAAGATGAACTATTTTAAGGTTAGTCAAGGTTTAGGCTTAGAGTAGGAGATAATGTAGGAGCAAAGATGGAGTTTCATGAAGAATGAATTGAAAAAGGGACAACCAAAATTTAGCCTAACAGCCTGATTATCTGTGCTAATTTTGAAGTTTTGAAAACATGTCACCCAAAAATAAACTCCCCTAGTGTTTAAAAGAAAATCTCTGAACACACTTTTTCAATCTTGTTTTTTAATCATATTTTTTACAACAAATCTATTAGCAAATACGAAATTTTCCTCTAAATTAAAATTTTTAAAAGATAACAACCAAACTTTGATCTATGTGGACTTTATTAGGCTTGTATCGTGGCCAAAACTAAGGGTATGAAAGAAAATGATAGTAAAGGCCCAAGAAAGTTATGTAAGGGTTGTTTGGAACAAGGACTTTATTTTTTTTTTGCTAAAATTAAAGTTTGAAAATTTTGGAAGAAAATTTTATTTCACCATTTTTTATTTACCATTAACTATTTTTTTTTTGAAAATAAATTTTACAATTATTTTTATATATCTTTTTTATGCTAAATGCTTTTATGGATTTGATTATGTTTTATTTAATTTGGATTTGATTATCATTTAAAAATGCATTTACATTTGTGCTAAATGCATTAAAAATGATTATGTAGATTTGATTATCTTTTAAATGTAGAAGCAGTGAGAAGTAATTAAAATTATAACGATAAAAATATGTTTATTATACGTCTTGTAACACCCCATTTAATTTATAACCCTAATTAAAGAGGTATCACACAGAAATATAATGGTGCGGTCCTGGAGTATAAACCTCACTCCACACAGTTGTACAAACGGAGACAAAAGAGGAACTAGGTACACCACGATACCAATACAGAAATAAGTACAAGGACATAACAGTAGTTGATAATACACCAAAAGCCAAAATAGTACATGGGCCATAGCCCTAGGGAAAAACCTAAATAAAAAGAAGAAGTCCAGTCTAGGTAGACTATGCAGCGAAATCATCCTTTCCCTGTTGACCTCGAGTGTTCCTCGCATCTGCTCACATCAATAAATTGATGATCATCGCAAAAGAGAAGAACCACATACAAAGCAACCAAACAAGCAAAAGGGTAAGCTAGAGTATAAAACATTGTATCATACAGATACATGCTATTTCACAGACTAATGAATATATGTTAACCAATCATGTTATCACTCGTAAACAATACACTACGACTCAAACTCGACTCATCTAGATACATATAATTTAGTCAAATTCAGCGGATGCTTGCACTTGTGGTGGAATTCCCTGCTCACCCCCGAGCTGCTCACCGCCGAGCTAAGTGTTACAATGTTTCAACCCCTACACACAAGGATAGCCTTTAATGGATTTCAGGCCTCCTACTACTCTCACCACAAGAGTCAGTCCGCTCTAAGTGAGACTAATTGACTCCTTAGAGTGTTAGGATGTAACCTTACCTTGAATCCTTACCAAATTATATAGATGGGGTACCACCATGAACTCCCACTAACAGGGGTCATGGAATTACGTCCCGACCACTGAAGCACCACCATAAGGTCTCACCTAGAGGCTCATGGAATTACGTACTGACCAAATACCAATCATACTCAATCAATCAGGTATATTTATCATGCATATAAACCTAGTTAATCCCTTGCCAATTGAATAATTTATCTCTAGCTAATCCCTAGCAAATTGCATCAATATTATTTTTACTCCCACTTTGAGGATATTTTGTATAATAGACTTGTTGAGTTTGTCTAGCTAACACAAATAATGTAGAATAACCACTTTGTTTTCAAATCCAACATATGATAATTCTAATATGTCCTCAACAATACCATAATAGTCCAAATCATTTTCACCATATATGTTTTCTCGAACACAGATCCCACTATTCATGGTCGATTTATTACGTCCATAATCCTTTGTATGGAATCTATATCCATTAACAATCAAACCATTATAAGAAGTCACAACCTTCAATGGGCCATAACCTATCTCTCGAATCTTTTTATCTTGGACATAACCTGAACTAACCTATGAATGATTGTAAAAGTGAAAACACATTATTATAACTAATGAATATTAAATTGTACATTATAAAGAGTATGGGAGAGACTACTTACTTGATGTTTCAACCATCTACTAAAAACTCTTTCTCGAGCTATGAGTATTTCATACTCAGATATATTCAGATTTCTTTCCTTTAGTGAATCCTCAAATTGTCTAACAATACGCTAATTAATGACATAACTAATATAATTATAAAATGCATAAACATATAAATTAAAAGAAAACTTATTGAAGATATGATTCTGATTTTTACAATTCACTAAGATATATGTCTCAGCAATCTATGTTGACCTTTGTGATGAGTCATTATTTTCCTCCATTTCACTATCCTTTGTGTACCCATTTGACAGTTGTTCAGTGGTTAATTGTTCATCTTTAGTGTGTTTTCATCTGTTGGGCTTTATTGGGCCACTGTTCCGAATTTGGACTAATTTCACATTATTTAGCCTAATTTTTGTTTTTAATTATTTTTAGGTATTTGGGTGAAGCAATTTTGGAGCTTGGACATTAATATTCAGTTAAAGAGAGTTACCACATCATTTCCACATCATTTCCATGTCATTTGAGTGAATGGGGCAACATTTGAGGCCTAGTAGTGACATTTTTTTATTTCTGAGTGGCAGAGGGCAATTTTGTAAATATGAGTGGCAGATTGGATGTGACCACGAAATGAGGTCTCTTTTCCATGCACCAGCCGCATACTCTTCTTCTCTACTCTTCCCCAACCTCCATTTTCATTCTCCAAGCTTTGGTGGGTGTCTATGGAGGTGTTCCACTCGTTTTTTATGATTTTGCACTAATTTTTGGCATTTGTATGCACACTTGACAACACCCATTGTGGGATTTACGTTTTGAATACATTTGGTAGATTGGGCATCTCGTTTTGTAGACTTTATTGATTTGGAACAACACCTATTGATGGGGTTTTCTGTTTTTATACCATTGCATCGTTTTCCATTCAATTGAAACTCTTAAATTTGTCTTTTGATGTTGAAATCACGTTTGGAGAGTTTAAAGTTAGGGTTTTTGATTCTGTTTTTGTGATTCCAGATTTGAAGAGTTTGTGTGCTCCATTTTCCATGTCTAGCTAAATTCTTGTATTGACTCCTTGATGAAAAATGCAATGAAGCTTTGAGGTTGTGCTTGTTTTGTGAAATCTTCCATGTCTCTTTATTCTAAATTCGGGAATGCATGTGATGAATCTGTTTGTGCTTAATTTATAGAGTAATTGCATGTGTTTGGGTTAAGTTATGTTTATGCTTAATGTGTGTAGCTTGGCTGTCACGAATTTAAGGATGTGTGCATTGCTTAATTGTATAATGAAGCTGGATTGTAATTTTTGCTAAGTGGATTATTATCTAGTAGATTGAGAGAAGGAAGAGGTCTTAATTTGGTGGCCTATGATAAGTAAAATTGTGTTTGAATCAAGGATGTCAATACGATTTTAATCATTGTCACATTCAATTTAATCTGTTGATTAGCATTTTGAATTTGTCTGCCAACCCCCCCTGTGTTATTGTGTTGTGTTTGAATCTGGAAATTTGAAGTTTTGGACAAAAATATTAGTCGTTGGGAGATGACTTGGTTCACTTTCATATACTGCATTTTATATGTTTTAATTTGGTGGGGTACTGCCTCTATCACTTTGCCAATAGGGCGACATGGATGGTTAAAAATAGACAATTTATCATCCATTTTTTGTTCACCACCATCATCATTACGAGGAACATTAGTGTACCTTGTTTGAATGCTTGGATCAAAATATAAAGAAGCAAAGTTAGAAATTTCTTCCAAAATATATGTTTCACAAATAGATCCTTCAACTTTTGCCTTATTTCGAACCTTCCTTTTCAAGTACAACAAACATCTCTCAAATGGATACATCCATCTATATTACACAGGTCCTCCAACCTTAACTTCATATAGAAGATGTATTACCAAAGGTTCCATTGAGTCAAAAAATGCTGGTGGAAAAATCTTCTCAAGCTTGCAAATTATTTCAATAATGGAAAGTCTGACATTGTCCATGATAGAAACATGTTTCCAATTGCACAAATCTCTTTGAAGAACAAACTCAGTTCAGTTAAAACTTTCCATATTGGCCTTGGCAACATGTCATGAAATGCCAAAGGAATAAGTCTTTGCATAAAAACATGA
This sequence comes from Vigna unguiculata, assembly GCF_037176805.1. NCBI lineage: Eukaryota > Viridiplantae > Streptophyta > Magnoliopsida > Fabales > Fabaceae > Vigna > Vigna unguiculata. The sequence continues at coordinate 29,447,697 of NC_140802.1, forward strand.
CAATCGTGACTCTTCATTCCGTATATTTTTCCTTTATCTAGATTAATGCAATCGTGACCCATCTGGAAACTTCAGTTGTTTTATCTGTCCACACACCTTTCTTTGATACAAATTCAAGGCATATGTTGCCTTTGGTTTTTCATACTTTTCATTCTCAACTATTTACTCTAACCTAGGACGGTTGCATATCAACTTCAAATCTTGTCTTGCATTTGCATTGTCTTTTGTCTTGTCCTTTATGTCCATAACAATGTTAAGCACATTCTCAAACACATTCTTTTCAACATGCATAACATCCAAATTATGTCGAATTAGATTGGTAGACCAATAAGGCAATTCCTAAAATATGCTTTTCTTTACCCAGTTATGAGTTCTACCAAAGCCAGGCTGCTTTATCTTGGTTGATTTCAAGCCAAAGTTAATTTCTTGAAGTTGATTCTCTCTGTTTAAGATATTTATACCACTCAAGTGTTCTGGAGGTAGAGTTTTCTACTACAGACTTTTTAAAAGAGTATCGATCATGACGAATGACAATCAAACCAACAAGGCTTCCTACCATACATCAAACCAAATGATTTACTATTCTCCATACAATATGGACAAGCAAGTCTCCCATGAGTGCTCCACTCGGACAACATTCCATATTCTGGAAAATCACTTATTGTCCACAACAATGCTGCTTTCATAATGAAATTTTGTTTTTTCCAAGAATCAAAAGTTTTTACCCCAATATCCCATAACATCTTTAATTCATCAATAGAGTTCGGAGATACACATCTAAACTTTTACCAGGTGACTTTGGTCCAAGAATCACAAGTGTAAGAAATATGTATTCCTTTTTCATACACATACTTGGTGGAAGATTATACAGTGTGACAAAAATAGGCCAACATGAATATGGGGTACCTATATTGCTAAATGGATTAAAACCATATGTGCAAAGCCCAAGCCTAACATTCCGAGAATCTTGTGAGAATGTAGGATGTGTATGATTAAATTGCTTCCAAGCCTCTGCATCAGATGGATGTGTCATCACTGATTCATCTTGACATACTCCATCTGCATGCCAACACATGTATTTTGAAGTATTCATAGACATGTATAGGCGTTGAAGTCTTGGAACAAGGGGAAATATCTCAATATAGAGCAATGAACGTCCTTCTTATTTGTAGATGTCTTCGGCTTAAATCGTGGTTCTTTACAAACCGAACAAACATTCTTGTAACTATTTTCCTTGTAATACAACATGCAATGATTAGGACATGCATCTATCTTCTCGTATCCTATTCCCAACTCACTAACCATTTTCTTCGATCTATACAAATTTTCAAGCAACCTTTCTGACTCTGGAAGCATGCTTTTAATTATAAAAATCATTCGATCATAACAATTTACACTCATGGTAAACTTTGACTTGAAGTTTAAAAGTTGTGTTGTAGCTGAAAATTTTGAATGTTTTTTGCAACCATCCCATAAAGGTTCATCAACATCCCTTAATAAGTTGTAAAACTTTGCAGTTGAAGGATTTGGATCTTCTTCCACTTCAGAATTGATTCTACCCAAAGAAGCATCAATAATCATATCTACATATGGCCTTTTGCTCTCATCAATAGAATCTTGGATGAAAGATGTTGATGAGCTATCTTCCCATTTCTTCTCACCATGAAGAGTCCAATTTACAAAACCAGCAACAAATCCATGATGATACAAATGTTTCTCCACATTAAATGATGTCTCCCAATAACGATTTCTACACCTTATACAAGGATAAGGAATGCGTCTTTTTACATCTGGAATTGTTGGGTATCTAGTAGCTATTCGAATGAAATCATCAACTCCATCTCTAAATTCTCCACTTATCATGCTAGATCGATCCTTTCTTTGTAACATCCATGTTCTATTAGGTCTCACGACTTGTGACTGGTGTGATACATTAAAACAATAATTATTTCAATTAAGCTAGCAATTAAAACAAATTGAATACCTAACCCCTCCACATTTAACTCTTACACGAAAATGGTACCACATTCTAGAAAAGATAAAGAAGTGAAACTAGCTACAGATGGAATATCATCAATCAAATCATGAAATATGACAATAGAAATGTTTAGTTTTCATTCTTTAATTATAAGAACAATAACTTAAGAAATTCACTTAAAATAAAATAAATTAAGTTTCAAAAAAGACCAATCTTACTTATCCTAGTATGATTATTTAACAAAGATAGAAATAAATTAGAAGGATTATTTTTCAATTTTCTAAATAACCAAGCTGAGGAGAATAGGTTCGCTAACCTTATACTTCAATCTTTCCCTAAATGAACAAGTACACATGGCCTCATAGCAAGAACAAATAGACACCGGAAGTTTCGAAACCTCTGTTGCAACAATATAACAAAGAAACAGAGATTAAGAAACTATAAAATTTCCCTTCACATCTAAATTAAATTTTAAGAAAAAAAGGTTAAATTGATCAACAAAATTAATTATCAAACATTCATTATCATACCTTTTGCAACTATTTTCTACTTACTAATACTCAAAAATTTGTATAGTTAAGTGATAGACGTGATATTTTAATGACATGATATGACACAATACGATAGAATAACGACAACACTATAAAATAATATGATAGAACATGAAAAAAGGAGTAACATAACAATTTAAGATAAACCGTAATCATATATGATGTTTATTGTGCAACTTGATAAACACTAAATATTAATAAGTTGAAATAATGACAGTATAGTAATTGGTGATATTTTTTTATAAGAACAATAATAAGATAATAATGACAATGTACTAATTACAATTATAACAATGGTGTAAATAATGAAAATGAAACTATGGAAACATTGACAATGCTACCCTCACAATGACTTATCCAAATTTATATAGGTTAATTATTATAATAAATTCATAAATGTTTATATGTATTTTTGTACTTCTTTCTCATTTATACTCAGGTTTGATGTCAAAATATACAATGGATTAATTCAAATGCAATAAGTCACCTATGAGATTTTTTTTGAGGTTGGAATGTTTGAACAAGTTCTTTTTATAAATATTCTAAAGAAAGAATATAAGAATAATATAGGTAAAGCAACCTGGACCTTATGATTGAAAAGTTATGAAAAATCTAAAGGAAAATATTTTAATATTGAGTAATATTTTGTGACCAGGTAAATCCAAAATAAGTGGATGATGGTTTGAGCACCAATTTTAAAAGTAAAACAAATATAAGTGTAGAAACCGTTTCGCAATATTAATTCCGTAAAAATATGAAGAAGAAATCACCATGTTGTTATCATTCTCGTTGCTTATGTTAGCTGTTGCTATCACGATAGCATTATACGGGAGGATTGAATTGAAAGTCTACTTTCTATACTGTTGATCTGTATCTTAAAGCAACACCTGTTTTTATCTTTGTTTAAACACAAGACATGTACTTATTTGAGTCCAAAAGTCTACAACACAATGAAAATACTTGTCCAAATCTTTATTTAATTGGAGTTAGAAGCATACAAAATTAGCCAACTACTTACTTCTATGAACCTTCAGATTTCATTTATCTAAACAGAACACTGCCTGACAAAATCCTGATAAAGAAAAAATGAAGTGTAGATGGGTAAGTTGGTGGGTGGACATGGAAAATGAGAGAATGGGAGTAACGGTGGGTGGGTCCAGTTGCATATGTTTTCAGACTGCACTCAATTTGTTGAATAAAAATGTGCTGATATGTAGTTGGGAAGTGAGTAGGTAAAAAGAGGATATTGTAGCAATGTTCCCAGACTGCACTCAACATGTTTTCTTTACCGGTGCTTAACAATTTCTCTAAAGCAAATACAAGTAGGGATGTCAACGGAGCGGGTAGAGTACAGGTAATAGCTCCTCCGTACCCTACCCGCTAGATAAATATCTGTTCTGTACCCGTACCCATATCCGTCGGGTATCCGTTATGCGGGTACCCGTCTATTTTTTTCATACCCGCGGATATCCACAGGTACCCACGGGTATTTACAAAATTATTTAAAAAATAAATATTTAATTATAAATTCAAATAAAATAAAATAAAATACATCACTGTCATAAATTTTAAATAAATTTTAAACTAACTCAAGTCTAAATAATTATATAAATAAATATAAAATGACGTTCAACATGATGGAAATTCTTTAATTAGTGTTTTGATCAACAAGTCCACTTTCTTCGATTGATTCCTGAAAAATAATCAAATAATAAACCTCAACTGTCACGTGCCAAATATTCTTATTTTGATTCCATCATTTGACAACAAGCATACCATAAACATCACTATCTATATATGGTTTGATGTATATGCCCAATTTCAAAGAAGGAGAAGAAAAAAATGTTAAGGGATGTACTTGAAAGAAGACAACGTACCAATATTTGAAGAAGTTGGAAGAATGAAGACAGAAGACAAGATGTGCAACTTATAAAAAATTAGGACAAAATGTTTTTTACTAATATATATATATATATATATATATATATATATATATATATATATATATAAGGGTATTTTCGTGAATTAAAGTTTAGCGGGTACGGGTATCCACGGATACGGATACTATGATACCCGTACCCGCCCCGTTAACATGCGGGTATCAAAAATACTCGTACTCACGGGTAGCGGGTATCCATTTTTAATATCGATTTCTTATCCATTGCGGGTTTTATCCGCGGATACCCACGGGTACGGATATTTTTGACATTCTTAAATACAAGTGATTAGTATCATTACCCTCATATTCTTAATTTAAATTATAATTAATTTATACTAAATTATCCATTTTCTATTATTTAGTTATTGGCATTAGCAAATAACAAGTTGTTAGGTTCCATTACCCCCACATTCAATTACCTTTCACAACTTAGAACCATTACCTTTTATAACAACTCCTTTGAAGGACTACTACCTGATTCACTCTCTCTTCTTAGAAACCTTAAAATCATAAACTTTTCCAATACCAAGTTCAGTGGTAGTATCTTTCCTCTAACTGGTTCAAATTCTCTCACTATTTTGGACTTGAAAAACAACAGCTTCTCAGGTAGTTCTTTATGGTAGTATTAGTATCAATATTTTCTTTTTGTTTTAATGGCTTATTGACACAAAAGTACTTTTCTCATGCTATAAATAAGTTATACAATTAGCTAGTGATTGTATAGAAAAAAAAATCCAACAGTGAGCATAAAATCACTAGTGCAGGGAAGGGAAATGACAACGGTGATTTCCAGCTTTTGGCTTCGGATCCGCAACCGAGGTAAAAAGGTAGTACTTTATGCCTCAGTTACAAACTCGGGGCATATTTAATATTTATTTCCTCGGTTTTCGTCTAATCGAGACCTAATGGGTATCAAAAATTCAAAAAATAAAAGAAAATTTAATATACTTTCTACCTTGGGTCTGTTTTAACCACGACAGAAAGCTACATTTACTGCCTCGGGTTTGTTTCAACCGAGGCATATGACCATTTAAAAAAAATAAAAATTTGAATAATCTTTTGCCTCGGTTTTGGTTACAACCGAGGCATAAAGGTATTTTTTTCAATTATGGTCCTATTTCATTCAAATCTCGCACATTTAATACTTAAATACAATTGATGGACTCATTACAATACTTAAATACTATTCATATTGTAGCACTCATTACAATATCATATGCTTCCATAAACAAATATACTAAGTACTATTGTACATTTGTATAATGTACTTTGCCAAAGCTATCCTTAAATATTTGATGGACTTGACGGGGATTGATGTACTGGTACCAAATCTCTGCACACAAGAGAATAATTTAAATTAGTATATAAACTAAGACAAAATTGCATATAAGTATTTGATATAGTGAAATTATTACCATTTCCCAACCACTTGTGTTACGAGCACGTACAATGGTTGATATCCATTGCATTACATAGTAACTGCACTCATATGAGCCGGTTTGTAAATTACACACAATGAATGCACATTTATAAGTAATTGATGAAGAAAAGAAATTGAATAATTATAATACTATAGACCAAAATAGCAAACCTGGAGGCCCAATCATGCTAGCCTTTTTGTCATAGTAGTTGATTTCCCTAACAACATGCTATGTGCAGCGATTGAACTATGAAAAAGGTAAGGTGTTAAGATAAAATTATATAAGAAAGAAAGTTCATAAAATTGAGGTTCTTACCAATCTATAACTTGTCTTAGATGGTTAGGAGGAGGCCTGTGCAAGGAAAAAAGCCACACAACAATGTTGTCCTTCATGGAAATCACAACTAGTTGCCAATGATGCCTGCAATAGAAACAAAATTCATTGTTGTACCTTAAATAATAGATTATAATTAGAAGTCAACAAACTACACTTACTGTTAAGACTTTGGCAAGAGTACCAAGTCGTGCAAGTAATAAAAATGGTAAGTCCAAGTATCATTTTCTCACGGGAATTGCGTTTGTTTAGTTAACTAGGTGTACTTACTAATTTAAGCGTTGAATATAACCATAGAGTAATTCGAAACAAGTGAAAACATAAAGATTTCTAAACTTTAAAGTGATAAAATACCAAGGCAAAGACTCATTGGGGTTGGAATTCATGACCAAAACTCTAAGCAAGCATCTCACAATATATATCTCTCATCTACTCAAGCATTGACATCAAAGGTATGCAATCCCTAATCCCTTAGGGGTATGTTTTGAACTTTTATGTAAAAATACTAATTCCTTAGATGTTTAAACACAAAAGACACATTAAAAATGATGTCTAGAATGACCAAAAGCTTTGGTCTATGTCTAGAACCAAACCTTTAGGTTGTTCTATCCATGTCTAGGGTTCCAAAACACTTTCCAATGATTAGATACTACCCAAAACACATAAATATTCCATCATGCACGAAAATAATTTAGGTAGAACACAAAAGTAGTGTAAAAAGAGATTCTATTGCATAGATGAAACTATAATGAGTTTAGGTACATTACATCCAACCCCAATGAAATGGAGTTTAGCTACTCCTATACATCTAGAGCACAAATGGAGTTGGAATGGTAGAATGGATGAAAAAAGATGAATCCTTTAAGCTCCAGAAGTGTCTATTCCTTTGTCTTGAGTTCCAGTAGTGTTCCTCCCACCAACACTGCATTTTTGTTCGAGTCTCGACACTTTTAATGTTTAAGCAAAAAGTGAAACTCACTAGGCCAACATTCATTCTCGTTGGGCTACCAAGCCTTCCTCGTTGGGTTAGTGAGTCTAGGTAGTTAGGCGAGTACGTCCAGCTAGCTGGGCGAGTGGCTCCAAGCAGCAACTAGTGATTTTTCTCCAATCTTCCATTCTTTTCTACAAAAGTCCACTAACATCAAAGTAAACATGTTTTTGAAATAAAATAACAAAATCCTAAATTCTTTCATGAGATTAACACAAAAATACATGAATAAAAGACAATTAAGAGGTTCTAAGAAGTGCAAATAATAGGTAATTATCACACTTATCACTTACCCAGAAATATAAGGGATAAAATATATTTCCTTCCCTCGTCCAAAGCATTGGGTGACGTATGCTTGAATGTCATCAAATTTATTGCCTACATGAGTGAGTTGGGGTTCTATGAACCCATATACATCACTCAACCCCATATTGTTACTGACACTAAACATATATCTGGACAAAAACATTTATTTAATATAAGTTACTAGATAAATTAATTAAACATAATGAATAGTTTAGATGCTTACATCATCCATAACTGAATAAGGGTAATATTCAGTTCTTTTGTACCCGACGCAAGTTCTAAGACATCTTGCTTATGGAGGTAAATTGGGATGTCACTATCTCTCCCAAATACATCAGAATCCCATGGAACTACCATCGGCTTATCACTAATGATGTCAGCAAGATGGTGTAATGCACCAAGAGGATTGTCCAAAGATATTGGAATCTTCATTTGTTCATGACTTTCCACTTCATGCGACTATTATTACCTGGAAAAAATAATTTGATTGTGAACATAAATAACATGTAAACTTAAAATGCAGAGTACTATAAGGTGAGTTTGGGGATCCATACCGAAGGGTCAGAAATAGAACCAACTAAATCTTTAGGCCAGGTGAGGAAAGACTGAAATGCTTGTGCCATAATATATAACTCATCTGTTGGCACAAGAACTAAAGCATCTGGTATAATAACTTCCTCTACCGTGACCTTAACCTCATCATCTGCCAACTTCATACCATGAAGAATAGTGACTGCCTCAAATTTTGTTCCACGGCCACTAGTGCCTTCCCTATACCATGCAGAACATATAGTTCACATCGATGAGTGTCGTCTGCATCATCCCCTGGTATAGTTGGACCCCAACAACTCCCATTTCCAAATTAAGTTTATCTTAAATGAGTATAAACCTAATTATGATTTTAGGGATTCTTTTATGAAATTGGTATGAACCCTAATTATACTTTTTCCCAAATTATTATAACCGTTAATTATGAAGTTTAAGGATTTTATGTTTTCTGCTGCCTATGGTAAATTTTTCTTTAAGTTTTGAATTTATACCGTGTTGCTTGTTTAATTAAAGTTGTATAAGTTTTGTTATGTCTTGCATTGTGATAATTGTGATTTTTGAATATAAATTTTATCTTTTTCTAAATAGGTGTCATAAATTTATATTAGAAAGATTTGATAAAGAGTAAAAAAATGATTCTTTTTTTAAAGAAGAAGGTTTGTGATAAAGATGAAAAAAATGCATATATTTTAACTAAACTTTTCATGAGAATCAAGAATTCAAGACAATGAAAATCAACGCGATTCAGAAAAAACATGTTCAATTTTGACAATACACACTAAATCAAATTGATGAGGTACAAAGGGCTGATTTAAAATGATATTCATAGTTTAGTATAATGATATAATAGCAAATAATAGTCATATTTTTTTGAATTTACTATTATGTGTATTTATTTTAAGAAAAAAATGAGGAATAAAATTAAAAACTTTTTTTTCTAAATAAAAAAAAATTATATATAAAAATTTAATTTGGCCTGAGTTTTTCCTGCAAGTTCCGCCACTACTCATACATACTATTTATTATACGGGAAAGTAATTATCAAAACATAAAGAATATAATTCTTTATTGTGTAAATCTCACTTTATATTTATCTCTTTCAATTGTATATTATTATTCTGAAGCTACAGAATGAGAGTTTTACAGAAAAGAGATTTGAAATGGTAGTGAATCTGTCAGCTTCAAGTTGCATCTGAAGAGATGTTCATCAAAGGCTACTCTTAAGAAAATGGCTTTAGGTGTGTTTATCAATTAAAACTTCATCAAATCACTTTTATAAAGACATTGATATGTGATAACTTTCAAAAGTTTAAAATACCCGATTCAAATCTATCATCTCTTACATTTTGCGCGTTTTCACATCTACGATCCAATTAAAAAAGTTCTGAGTGTTAAAGAGTAATGATTGAGTTACAGTCTCTCGATTTTTTCTTTTCAAACTTTTTAAGGCAGAAAATCTCGTAGATTAGAGTTTGTCAAACTCTAATTAAATGGCACTAACTTCTTGGGTGGTCCAATTTGTTTTAATTGCTCATTACCATTTTTCAGTTACTTGTAAAATCGATTTAGAGAGAACTTTATATAGAATTATGAGCAAAGTTGGTTCAAATCCACAATTACCAGTTTGAGTTAATGCATTAAGATTCTCATCAATTCCCGCACCTACCCCGAGAAATAAATAGCCATATTTATTCAGCGTTGTCTTTATAGTGCGTCACACAAAACTAACAACAAATAAACACAGTCTTCACTTTTTCAATTTTCTTGACCGTATCCTAGGTTATGCTTGTTTCGTCTTCGTTGTTTATGTACCAAGTTCAGAGCGAACAACATTGTTTGTGATAGAAATCGTACCAAAATCAATGGAGAGCTTCGAAATGTTTGGTGTGTGCCTTTCGTTCCTCTCTCTGTTATCCATGTCCTCCACTTTGGAGATGATTACTCCGACCCAACCCTTGAAAGATGGTGCGAATGAGAATGTAACTCTTGTCTCCACAAACGGAACCTTTGAAGCAGGATTCTTCAGCCCTGCAAATTCCGGTAGCCGTTACCTTGGAATTTGGTACAAAACCATATCCCCAAGAACAGTTGTTTGGGTGGCCAACAAAGAAACACCACTTCAAGACCACTCCGGAGTGTTAGAACTAGACCGTGATCAAGGAATTCTTAGCATCAAAAGTGGCACAGGAGCCAAAATATGGTCCTCAAATGCATCACACACTCCAAGCAAACCAGTTGCTGTGGAGTTGTTGGAATCAGGAAACATGGTTGTGAAAGATGGCCACAATAACTTCTTATGGCAAAGCTTTGATTACCCAGATGATACTTTGCTTCCAGGAATGAAACTTGGAATGAACTTGAAAACTGGTCATTACCGAGCTTTAAGATCTTGGAAATCCCTCAACGATCCTACTCCAGGTGAATTTTCATTTGGTGTTGATACTCGTGGTCTTCCTCAACTAGTTATCACAAAGGATTCTAATGATAACATAGTTTTTAGACCAGGCTCTTGGAATGGTGTTAGAGTAACAGGAGTACCTGGACAAAGAACTCACCCATTAACCAAATCCCTTTTTGTTATGAATGAAGATGAAATCTATTATGAGATTCAACTCTTGAATAGTTCAACCAAACTGAGAAGCAGATTGGTCCCACAAGGATTGCAAATGCGTTTAATATGGTCAGATGAGAGTAAAATTTGGGATACTCCATACACGGGTTCATTTGATGAGTGTGAGAGATATGGTATTTGTGGTGCGAACACTATTTGTAATGTGAGTGGAGCAAATCAACACTGTGAATGTTTGAGTGGATTCCGATCGAACGTTGCAGATTCAACTTGTGATCGAATTATACCTCTAGATTGCAACAAGGGAGATAGTTTTAAGAAGTACGAGGGAATGAAATTGCCAGACACATCTTCATCTTGGTATGATAAGAGAATGAGTCTTGATGAGTGCCAGAAATTGTGCTTGAGCAACTGCTCTTGTACTGCCTATGCTCAATTGGATATCAGTGCCAATGGAAGTGGCTGCTTGCAATGGTTTAATGACATTGTTGACTTCAGGATACTTGCACAGGATGGACAGGATTTTTATCTGCGAATTACAGCTTCAAAATTGCAAGGTATGCTTTTTATTTTACAATTCATTCTTAATTAATTCTATCGTAACCTAATTCTGTGATTTCATTTAAACAGTTGTATTTCGAGAAATACAATCCTCAATTTCATTGAATCAACATATCTCAACATTTATCTAATTATTATTTTGTACCCTAACTCAATATTTACCCAATCATAGTTTCTTTTTATATATTAAAACAAAAGAAAATATATATTCTTTTAATATTAAACCCTTAATAATATTATGTTTATATTGTTAATTTTTTAATATATTTTTATTAAACTATTTAACTAACTAATATTTTAAACATTTAAGGAGGGTATGTGTACGGATGTTAAGTTACCCATATTATGCATATGTAGGGACCACACCCACCCTGTTCTCTTGTCATCCTAGTTGTAGTTATACAAATGTCTGGCTCAACACTTATGTATATGATTAATAAAGAATGAAAGGAAATAATTGAGAAAGAAAAGAAAAAATGTATGAAAAGGTGTAGAAAAATAATCTAAGTTAAGTGGGATGATTTTGTAAATCTGAACCTAATTTTACAAAATAGGTTGATCCCACCATCCGAAAAGTTTATCATTCCAAAGGCAAACATTATGTCATTCTTTCAAAAAAAAAGAAAGTCTTAAAGAATGAAATAAGTATGCCCCACATATAGTAGGGTAGGTTTAATATAGTATTTTCCATTAAGATACAAATAATACAATCTGTCGCTACTAACTGTGCTACAAAAAGTACCTTCTATGGTCAGATTAACGAAAATCAATTTGTGTATCGTTTCATTTCATTACTTAAACTGAGAACGCGGTGCGCCCCTTCCCAAATTCTGCTCTATTCCTTTTTCCTTTTCACCCTATTGATTTTGAAATCAACTACAAAATAGTAACATGTATTATGACGTTCCCAGGGTTAAGTTGTACAAGAATTTTTATATATATATATATATATATATATATATATATATATATATATATATATATATATATCTGTTTCTATTTATATGTTTTGTGAACGATCCAATGTGTAATTGTGTATTTGTTGATTATTAGTTGGTTATGTTCTTAATCTTTCAGATCACGCCTTCAACAGTAAGATAGGAGGAATTATACTTGGCTGCACTGTATTCATCATTGCCATTGTAGTATTTGGGTCCATACTTTGCCTTAAGAGGAATAAACTCAAGCAAACAGGTGAACTCATCATAGTTAAATATTGTCCTCAGTGTAGTTTGTGTTATATTTTACTTTAAACTGCGCAGTGATGGAATGTAATAACAACTAATCTTCATTTCTATTAATTTTGTTACACTTTACGGAAAATTATTTTCAATTATATCTTTGTTTTGCATAAGATCTGATACAATTTCAAGTAGCAGAAACAAATTACTGGAACGACAAGAATAAGAAGGATGACATTGATTTACCAATATTCGACTTTTTATACATCTCCAATGCCACAAATAACTTTTCTGAGAGTAATAAATTGGGACAAGGGGGATTTGGACCGGTGTACAAGGTATGAATGAAATTTTACTTATCATATATCTTCACACAGAAATAACTTGAATGTTTTCAAATTATTGTCAGGGAATATTACCAGATGGACAAGAAATTGCAGTTAAGAGGCTTTCTAAAACTTCGGGACAAGGTTTGGATGAGTTCAAGAATGAAGTATTGCTGATTGCAAAACTTCAACACCGCAATCTTGTAAAGCTTCTTGGTTGTTCTATTCACCAAGATGAAAGACTACTAATTTATATGAATTCATGCCAAATAGAAGCTTGGATTACTTTATTTTTGGTGGGGTTTTTGTTAGAATCTAATTTTTCCAACTTTTGTGATATTTTCCGTCAGACAGTTATGCTAACATGGTGGCGAATTTTCTCAGATTCAACAAGAAGTACATCAATAGATTGGGCTAAGAGATTTGAAATTATTGATGGAATTGCTAGAGGACTTCTCTATCTTCATCAAGATTCTAGACTAAATATCATTCATAGAGATCTCAAGACTAGTAATGTTCTTCTTGATAGCAATATGAAACCAAAAATATCAGATTTTGGTATTGCTAGGACATTTAACCAAGATCAAGATGAAGCTAACACAAATAAAGTGATGGGAACATAGTAAGTTTTTCTATACTTGTTTCTTTCTTACCCCTTTTACATACAATTATGAATAATGCTTCTTTGTGCAGTGGTTATATGCCTCCCGAATATGCTGTGCATGGATATTTTCAGTTAAATCAGATGTATTCAGTTTTGGAGTAATTGTATTAGAGATAATCACTGGAAGGAAGAATAGAGGATTTCGTGACCCACACAATGAGCTAAATCTTCTTGGACATGTAAGTTAAAAATGACATTTAATAAACACCGAATATCTTTTTTGTTGGTATTTTTCGATATGGAAAATAAAATTATTTATGGTCGGAAGTTTCACATCAATAAGATATAAAATCAATTTATAATATATAAATAGGTACAAATCTTATATTATAAACAAATTTTGAAATATTAAATTAAACTTAAAATTAATCTTTTAACAACTATTAATAGTTTTCATGTGTTTTTTCATAGGCATGGAGACTATGGATTGAAAAAAGGCCAATGGAATTAATGGGTGAGTCAATGGATACCGGAGATGGTCCATCTGAAATATTAAGATATATTCATATTGGTTTGTTGTGCGTACAACATAGACCAGAGGATAGGCCAAATATATCTTCAGTTGTTTTAATGTTGAACAGTGAAAAGTTATTGCCTGAGCCAAGTCAACCTGGATTTTACCCAGGAAGAAATAATTTGACAACCATGACAGATTCTTCTTCAAGAAATTTGGATGCGTATTCTCTCAACGAAATGTCTGAGACATTGCTTGAGGCAAGATAGATGATTTAAAATAAAATAAATGGTATGGAAAATAGAAAAGTTTCCGACAATCTCTACAAGTACTATTATACATGTCTGGAAGAATATTATTCAGTTTGATTGTGAGATAACAATTTTAGAATCATGACATGTTATTATTCGTTGTTATTATTCATAGATAAATATGATATTTGGACAGATACTTATGCTACATAAAATGTATATTTGGCCAACCCTAGTTGTTTGATATTTTATACAAAATATGTTTGAAAAAACCTGGTCTAATTAATCACCGTTGTCTTGAGATGTTTGATTTAAATTTGAAATTTGTTCATGGTCATTCACCAAGTATTATTTGTTTACTTTCTTGTTTTCAATTATTTTATTATGGCCAAGGTAATTGAAATAAAGAGCACCCTTTTTTATATTCTTCATCAATCGCCCTTTACTTTCTTTCAATATTCCACATTAAAGCAGCACCTTTTCACTTTTCCATTTTATACCCCCATCTTTTGTTCACTTATCCAAGGTTGCATGCAACACCTAAGCTTACTGAAAGAAAAAGTATAAAAATGGTGAAAGTGATTTTTCCTCGGAAATACATCTTCAATGACGAAAACTTATTTTGTTGAAGAGATTGTAAGGACAAAGATTTATGTGCTAAGTCCTTGGGTACACAAAATGTGCATATAAGTGTGTAAGGCAATGAGGGTAAACAAGTAAGAAGATCCTTAAAATAAGCTATCTGTAGAACTAGACAAAGACAATGGTTTAAAACTACCAAAACATCTTAGGAGGGGACCATATGTTTCTTCACCAACAAAGACTACTTCCATCAACTTTTACCGAAACCACAATAACTCACATATTGGACACACCTTCAATACATCAAATTCATCTTTGTACAATATACGATTATTAGGATATGTATGTATCCTTTTGTATTCCAAACTCATGGAACATAAAAAACATTTCACCTCATTATTACGATTAGGTAATATGTTATTTTCTAAAAGTATCTCTTGATAGTGCAAATGGCTCTAGATAGGGGGCATTGAATATAGCCTTTACTCTTTCTCAGGCAAGTTGTATACGTTGGAAAATTGATGTATTGAGTTCTACTGTTTGAGTTATCTAAAGCCCAAGTCATCTAGGCCTTAGGTCATTTAGTTACTTGGGTTGTCTAGTGACTTATGTCACTTTTACTTGGTGGTTCCTTTGGTATACTTGTTTAATGCACTGACTTGTCCACTGCTTGTCAAACTTATGAAACTTGAATATGGTTAAAATATATATTTGGTCCTTATTTTTGTTTAGTTTTGTCATTTTAATCCTAATATTGTATTTTTGTTTAATCAAGTTCTAATTTTAATCAATTTTGTTCAATTTGGTTATTTTTTACTAATGTCGTTTAAATAATTAATGGTGACGAACAATGTTTGCTACATCTCACTTTGTTTTTTTTTTTTGTTTTTTTTTATTTAAATTTTTTTAATTTGTTTTTCATTTTTAATTTTAAAAAAGATATATTCACATGTTAACCCAACAACGTGTCACGTGTCAGAGTTAATGTTTTATATTCAATTTGGTTCCTGTATTCATTATTTGTGTTCAATTTTAGTCCCAATTTTTGTTTTAAATGGAGTAATTTTGTCCTTTTCCAAATTGAGACCAAATTTAATTTTTGGGTTAAGTATGTTTTTAGTCCCTGAATTTTGATCCAAAATTGAAATTCGTCCCTAGCCAAAACTTTGATAAATTTTGGTCCCTAAACTTTAAAAAATGAACGAATATAGTCCTTTTAACTCAATTTTGTTAACTTTTTTTTAGATTTTGAATGGATTTCTCAGTAAATATTGAGTCGAGAATGTGTCAAACGGCATAAACAACTCCAATATTAATATGAAACACATTCGACATGTTGAAAAAAGTCAACGTAATTGAGTTAAAAGGACTATATTCATTCATTTTTAAAGTTTAGGGACCAAAATTTATCAAAGTTTCGACCAGGGACGAATTCCAATTTTTGACCAAAGTTCAGGGACTAAAAAGATACTTAACCCTTAATTTTTATATAAATGTTATAATGATGTTTTTATTAAAATTCACATTTTTATTAAATATTTGGATTTAGGATTAAAATTAGTTTAAAATTAGAACGAAAATTTTAAAGATGATGATTAATTTTAAATTTTTAATTCTCATCTTTAAAAAATTTAATCTTTTTAAAAATTTTAAAGATGATGATTAATTCTCATCTTTAGAAAATTTAATCTTTTTAATTATTTTAATTTTAATTTTTAATATAAAAAATAAAAATAAAAAAACAAAATGGATCAACCAACAAGGGACCGGACACAAGTGAGTTAAAATTCTAATTGGTCCTCGAACGACGATCTATTTTGACACCCTAACCGAGAGAGAGTTTTACTTATAAAAGATTTGAAATGATAATGAATCTCTCAACTTGAAGTTATATATATATATATATATATATATATATATATATATATATATATATATATATATATATATATATATATATATATATATATATATATATATATACTAGTCTTTCTACCCATGTAACGCACGGGTTGTTTTAAATGTAATATTTTTGGTAATAGCAAGTGGTTTTGAGATATTTAATAACCTATATGATTATAATATAATGTCTTTAAAAAAATAAACAATAAAAGAAGACTAAATTACATACCTATAATGTCTTTTTTGTTAATCTACTTCATAACTTCCTTTTGTACACAACTTTTATTACTTCTTAATTCAACCTTTGTTTTAGCATGATATTCCTTGTAAGTCTTGGATTTTAGGCAATAGATCCTGCATTGCAGAACAGAACATAAATAAGTTCATCTATATTTATACAAACTTTCAAATTAAAACCAAAATTATAAATTACATACCTATAATGTCTTCTTTGTCAAAGAGTTTCAAAAATTTCTTTGTACACAACATTTTTAGTTGTGTTTGTGACATTTCCATCTTGATCCAGTATAAGTATTTTCAATCCTCTTTTGGTTTTCACTCTAGAAATAGCAACATATAGTTGGCCATGTGTGAATACAGGTTGTGGAAGATAAAGGCCCACTCTAGAAAGTGTTTGTCCTTAACTTTTGTTAATCGTCATTGCAAAGCATAAGAAAATCGGGAACTGTCTTCTTTGAAATTTGAAAGGCAACCCTGAATCAGATGGCACTAAATCCTGTCATCAATGTTTTTTCCAGTAATTACAGTTGCAAAGATTACATTTTTTCCCAAATGGTTGACTTGCAATCTTGTGCCATTGCAAAGACCTTTCTCTTGATTAATATTTCTCAGGAGCATAATTGGCACACCTGTTTTCAGCTTGAGTTTATGATTTGGTATCTCTGAACATTTGATATCATTTAAAAATTCAGATGTAAACCATTCAGATTGAACTTCATATTGTTCATCAGATTGGCAAGGTGTATCTGAACTTAAATAAGTCACCTCTTCACCACCTAATAAAGACAACATGAAATCATTTACTTGCTCTATAGAATCATTAGTTGGGCACAAGATTGCTCCATCATCAAAATAATTAGGCTTCATCATGTTAATGACAAATTGAGGATAGACAAATTCAACCAATGACAATAAAGGTAAATCTGTATTTATAATCAGCAGCTCTTCTGGAATTTCAACCATGCACTCACCATTCTCATTTACATCCATTTGTCCATCTCCAATCTTCAATATCCAATCAGCAAATTCTTTGATGTCATTGGCTGTTTGATTGTTTGTTGTAGTACTTAATCTCATGTTCTTGGACAGTTTTAGCATTTTACAACAATTCCATAACTCTGAATAGTTGATTGCTGATTTGATGATATCAAACCTAGATTCTTTCTTGATAACGGGTAGAATTTGTCTGAAGTCACCTCTCAAGCCAACTGTTTTGCCACCAAATGGTTTGTCATTATTGGCATCATCAACGTTTCACATAATATCTCTTAGTGTTCTATCAAATGCCTCAAAGCGCATTTTATTCATCATTGGTGCTTCATCCCAAATAATCAAATTGGTTGCCATCAGAAGTTTAGCAAGGAGACTACCTTGCGCTATGTTGCAAGTTGATTCATCATTAATTAACAGTGGGATGCAGAAGGTAGAGTGTGCTGTTTTTCCACCAAGAAGTAGTAAAGAAGCAATTCCACTTGATGCTACGTTCAAAACAATCATGCCCTTGCTTCTTAGAGCAACTGACAATGTCTTCCACATAAAAGTTTTCCTTGTACCACAATAGCCATATAAAAAGAAGAATCATCCCTTCTTTGAAACAACTACTGTCATGATATCCTGATGTGCATGAATTTGTTCATCATTCAGTGCTTTAAACAAAATGTCATGTTCTTTGCCATCTCTTCTTTATTGAATTGCAGCTCATCAACAATAAATATATTATTGAATGTATGTAGATCTGAAATATCAAGTTGAGGTAATGAAGGATAATCTTTCAAACATCTACCATTTGACATTAGCATTTCTTGTATTTGAATGAGACAAATTTTTTGTAATTCAACGGTCTCAATTTCAAGACCTGCATGAACAAAATAATGCAATTAAAAGTTATATTTATATTCAATTAAATAAATGACAATACAAATTACCTGGTAAGTTCATCTCCTTTCTTTTTTGGTACAAAATTTCATCACATAAGATACTCCTTGTAGAATTCCAAACTATATCTGGTTTAGAAATTGTATTCATGGACAACAAAGTAACAAATAATCTTCTAAGTTGATACCCAGAAGCAAATTCACTTGCTTCTTTTATTGCATCAATATATTCTTTATCGTCAGCCAACAATCCCAAAGCATAGCAAGCTTCTAGGTATGTTTCATAAAGTTTCCCATCAATGGTCTTAATGTTTTCATAATCAATACAACCTTTTTGAATGGTGAGTAATATCCTCAAATAATAAAGTTCTCCAGAGCCCGAAGGAATATAAGTAAGTCTACCAATGTTGTAGCCTTTCTTCCTTGGCTTCCATTCTTTTTCTTTAGCAAACCACACAAATTTGCTTGGAAATTCAGAATAAGTCAATTCTTTTCCTTGTGTATAAACTTTGTTAGCCTAAAACCAAGCTAGAAACATTGTGTTAGCCTTTTCGTATCTGTTGAAGATCACATTAATATCATTATCATCTTTAAACAAAGTTGATTGTTGGCCAGGAAGATGGAATGTCAATCTCTGAACAGGAGGCCATCTGTGACGGATGTCAAAAGCAAATATTCGCCAAGCGGCTTCACATGGTGATAGATACCTACAATCATAATACCTCTTGATCTCATCAATAATGGTTTCTTTGTCACATTGTGCAGAGTTGTTACTTATTTTAAGAATAGCTCTGTCAGGACCTTTGTTGACATATTTGAATAAATATTTTATTTAATTGGTCTTGTTGCAATACTCTGTATTGACGTGAGCTTGATACCTCATTAGAAGTGGTGGATTGTAAGGAACAACACTTCTATTGTCCAGCTTAATTGCATTCTTCTCAACAAATCTACCATTATCAAGTCTTCTATAGCATGAATATCCATCTTCATCAATAGAAGTTGAAGATGTGATTTTTTTAGGATAAAATTTGGAACATCTTCCTTCCTTCATGCATGGTGAATTATATTTGGCAGGTCCGCATGGTCCATGAATCATGTAACTTGCTACAACTTTTTCCAATTTGGGATACAAACCCGCATTGGGCAATTCAGCTGATATTACTTTATTAATATCAGTTGAATTTTTAAATTTGCTTTCTCCATCCAACCATAAAAGTATATGTGCATGAGGTAAACCTCTCTTTTGGAATTCTACTGTGTACATTCCAGCATATATAACAGAACAAATAAAATAGTTTTAAAAATCTAATTTAATAAATATTGATATAATTTATAATACTTCGTATAGAACATACATGCAGTGGTTTTTCCAAAGAAGTCATTTTTTTTAAAATCTATCATTATTTCATCCAGATTCATTTTGAAGACTCTACATACAATATCAGGTCTATTTGAAGGTGATAACCCTTTTGCTAAAACAAAGTCTCTTATTTCGCTCCAATTGACATTGCATGTTATAGTAAGGAACAAATTAGGATATCCAATTTTTTTACAAATTGCCATAGCATCTTGACAATTGTTGAACATGTATCTTGTACCACCAGTGAATGAAGAAGGCAGTACAATACGTCTTCCAATTAAAGAAGGATTTGTCTCTCCTTTATTAACAGCCTCTTGTAATCCATTAAGAATATCAGAATGAATTAACTTTTGATTAGCTTTAATGAAAGAAAATCGTTGTGCTTCCACCATTGTATAGCAATCAACCAAAAAATGTTGGAATAATCGGCATGCATTCACAATATTTCTAGGTTCTATAGATCTTTGTTGTATTCTAAATGCAATAAATTCTCGCAACGAAATTCTAATTCTCACCCTGGATTTACTTCTTGAATGAGATTCTCTTATTGGAATATCTTCTTGATAACCATCTTCTCCATATGGAAACATGAGAGGATATTGCAGTGGAATGAAAGTTGTGTGAGTTTCATGCAATTTTGTTAATTCACCAGAACATTTTTTGACAATTATATCTCTGCCTACATCCATATTACCAAAATCACCTACTATTAGAGCAACTATTTCATCACATGATGATGTGTTGTAGACTCTAGGATCTTTGTTTCTGCCTCTAAATAGTCTTAGTGTGAAATCTGATTCCATATGTTGCAATGACAATTTTCTTACTCTTCTAAAAGATTTAGCAAGAACATTGTGAGTGTCAATCATTTGAATCAAATCAGCAACCAATGATTGATCTATATCAGATTCCTTGTTGTTAGACCTAAAACATAATAAAGAAAAGACATGTGAACATATGTATTTAAATATTTCATTTAAGCAAATTACTTGACCTGTTCACTAACCTGAAATGCTTCAGTCTGTTACTCATTTCATTTTCGGTATCATATATGTAAAGTTGTGCAAACTTTGGCTTTGATCCATGTTCTGGCTATAAAATTCCAATACGATGATAGTTCTGTCCATTAAGAATAAATTGTGGTGGAGCAGAACCATTGTTCATTGAAGTATCTATCTTACCACCAATTGAAGTAAATGAAAACATGCTATTGTATACTCTTATATTCTTTAAAAATAATTTGCTTCTATGATCTACACCATTTAACAAACCTTCAAGAAGATTAGGGGGTTTTTTTAATAGTGGAACTTCCTTTGATGTGTTACTTTTTTCTGCTTTTTCTTCATACCACAGTTCAGCTTTACAATATTGGCATTCCAAGCAAGGGTCTCCAATATTGAGTAGTTCTAAACATCAGCATAAAGCATTAGCTTGAAATGCATATTTTATCTCTGAAATTATGTACAATTATGTGTCACATTACCTTGTAACTCCCCTTTGCAATACAATTCGTTTGTAATTGTAGTACTTGTACTATCTCCTACAATATTAGTAAAATGAGAAGTAAGTAATCATTTAAAAAATGTATTTATTGACATCACTAAGTTAGGAATTCAATATCTGAATTACCTTCATGTGTTATTGTTGCTGAATCATCATTTGTTGTGTCTGAACAATGTTGTTCTGTTGGTGTTTCATCAAGAGTGAATCTGTTCTGAAGTGATTGTATGACTTGAAAAGGATATTTGACAACTTTATTTTTAGAGACAGAATATGAATCATTTACAACTTGAGATGTGCCACCTATGGAAAAGAATTATTAAAACAATTATGTTACATTCATTGGCATTTTGAGTATGAACGTTTATATATGTGAATAAGAACCTACTTACCTGCACTGCAATTGTAATTATTTTGTCCATAATTTCTCTGAATGTTATTGCTAACAACTAAAATCATTAAAAAACATTAATAGAATTTTAAAATTTGTCATCTTCATCCAATTACAATAAAGATGAATGTAGAAATTTACCGAAAGGAGTATTGTGAAGTCATTAAGTTTATTTGGATTGGATCTTCAACTAAAGCAGTGGAAGAATTTGATATATTGTTTTCAAGCACTGCATTGAAATAAAGATTTGTTTATAATTTCTTAAAATGATATTGCATTAATAATATTGAAAAACAAACAAAGATAACTTACCAATTGTTGTCTGAAATATTGAATTAATATTGTGAAGGTTGTTCTTGTTGTTTTGCAGATCTGAAAAATGATTATTGTAGCAGCATTGAATGTGCAACAATAAACAACCATACTTCAGTCATTCATGTAAGAACAATGTGTAAAGAAATAGATTAAAAAAATAATACTTACTAAGATCCAACTCTTGTAATGGCTTCCTTTGGATAGTGTTCTGGAATAATTTTTCAGATTGACTTCTTTAATCTGTCATTAACACAGCAAAGATATTTGATTATCAATCTATGTTGTCAAGTTAAAATCCAAATAAAGATTTTCAAATATAATTATAAAAAGAAAACCTAATATTTTGATACTTTGAGAAGAATAGTTGGCAATTTTTGATTTTTTTTTCTTGCATTCTCTTCTTTGTAATCTGCAAAGAAGATATAAACATAAAAATGCAGAATTTGTAAATAAATGTTTGATGAACACATTCGAAAGTCAAATGATTCAAGTGAGATGTTAGAAATTACATGAATGGTGATTACTTCTTGCATTCAACCTTTGTTGTAGCACCAACTTCCTTCTCAGCCTTGCATTTTTACAATCGTTTTCCTCCATTTCAGCAAAAAACATATGGAATACTTTCAAAGGTGTCAATGGAATAAGCAAAAACAAAGATAAGTTGACTCAATGGATGAAAAAGTGTTTTCTGTTTTATTTGTAATCACCATTTTGGAAAAGTGTACCTCTAATCACCATTTTGGAAAGAAAAATATTTGTAATTGTGATAGGAAGCACTTGTAAGACTACAAAAAGTTTTTAGCAGTAGACAAAGATTAAAAAGAGAAAGAGCATGCAGTGCTGAGTGGTAATAGATGAGAATCATTCATATATATAGTACTTCTTTCATAGTTGATTTGTTCTTGCAAGTAACAAAACATTTGTTTTTTATGTAGGTACTACAACACATCTTTTTTATGCAGTACTATATATAGTACAACAAAGAGGACAGTTTCATAGCAAGTATCTGCAATATATAGTACAACATACAATCAGTGTCTTCACATACTAAACTAACATACATCCATACATGTATGTTTACTTATAACATATATTTCATTATGTTTAATTATAACATATTTCATTATGTTACATTAAATTATAATATGTCTCACTTGAACTCGATAAATTAAAGTTTTAGAATAAACTTTTTATTGGCATTCATAGAAATTGAGACAATCTTCAAAGAAATTTCATTAATAACAAAATAGAACTATACATATGCATTGTTGAAAATATAAAAACTTGTAGCTTGACAACTACCTAAGTAGCAGACATGAAAAGAAAACTATTTATACTCGGCAGTTCCAAATAACACCATAAAACAAACTGTAAATTAAAAATTACAATATGTAAGCACTTTGACATTCTGATTGCTTTTCATCTGGTCAACTTCAAACACCAAGTCAATAGATTGATCAAATCCATGAGCAATACAAAATTCCTTCCAGCCACTTCCTATTTTCTTAGACTTCTTTGGATGATTTCTCAAGAGTAGTTTGCACTTCACTATTTTGCGCGGTCCATAAAGAAAAATGTTTTTAAATCTTCCTTGACGAAGATAATTGCCAAAATCAGCTGGCAAATCCTAACACATTGAATGAAATTAAAGAATTCAATATAAAGTAAAAATCAGTTTAAGATATGGATTAAATTGTTTAAAAGAATTAGAAGACATAAATATAAAAATCAAATAAACATCCACCGAGTAACTGAAATGAATCTCACCAGATGGCTAGCATGACATTGGTTTGGATTCAGAAATATGCAAAAATGCAACTTCGGTCCATTGAAAAGTGGTTCATCTGCTTGAAGTCTTTTAAGAAAATGTCCAATAGATAAAGGTTTGCATTTACTTGGAAAAACAATGATGTAGAAGCAAGAATGACCGACATATCCAAAATAAATAGTGTGGTTATCGTGTAGTTGATAAAGGTCCCTTAAATCATTCCTTCCTCCAATTAGCATTGGTTTCTGTAAATTCTTGTTATAAGTGACGACATATCTATTGCCTTCAACATCTGTTAAAGTCCATTGACAATCAAGATCATGATCATAAAGAATGGCGAATGCACGATCCACAAACCCAACAACCTCCAAAGATAGAATATTTTTAACAACAACATAGATTAGTTGAAGACAAAATGATGATATCGTTTGAAATTCGTGATACAAATAAGAAGAGTAGAAGATTTTTTGTAAAACAAAAAATGTATGCAAATATTTACCAAAGACGTACCTCGTCCTGAAGGTGAATAATAGAGAACTGGTACCTACTCATTCTATTAATAACTTCTTCTTCGTTGAAGTTGTTCTCCATTTGCTTGGACTTTCAAAATGAAAGTAGAAATAGAGTTGGAAAAATGGAGAATATGATTGAACTTATCTTGAAGTTTGATTTTGATGGTAGAATGGAGATGAATATTTATAGAAGAAAAATCTCACATGAAAAGATGGGACGATTACAATTAGATTTCAAAACAATAATGTAATTATTACTTGGAAAAACGAGCAGACGATTAAAAACACAATATAACTTTATAAAGATATTACGTTATAAAAGATTTTATAAATATAATAATATCATAATATAATATAATATATAATAAAATTAAGATATTTATATATAATATTAAATATGGTTGATAGAATAAAGTAACAACAAAAATTATATATATATATATATATATATATATTAGGATCAATCGAATATAAATTGACGTAGTAAGTTAATATATTATAATTGATTCTAAAATTATGAAATATTAAATTTTACATGTATATCTATATAAAAATTCAAATGGAAATTATTTAATAAACTTAGTAACCATTACAAAGAAAAATGATTCAAATTTGTGTATGGCAGCTAATTCTGTTGTCAGAACTTAAAATGTGTCAACATTTAATTGGTTTGCCATATATATATTATTTATGAAAAGGAATGTAAATAAGAAATGACCATTTTTAATTTCGGTTTTTGAAGAAAAAGATATTTGTCATTTATGATAATAAATATAATTAATAAATTGAAATTTCTAAATTCCTTTTTGAAAAAAGTTATTTGATTCTACTTTCATGAATTGATGGTAAAAAATAAGATCAATTTTGATAAGTTTTGATGTAGCTGGCAGTCAAGTTTGTTGACAATACTTGAAAAATGTCAACAATATTTTACATACCAGTGGATGAAAAAAATAAAAGTATACAAATTGTAACAAATAAAAGCATAATAAAAGCATAATATAGTTATCATAAAATTTAACATCAAAGTTATAGTTTAAATGAAATTAAAGACAGACCCATGTGTGGACATATTACAATCCTAAATTGTCAAACATAAAACAAATTGTCTTCAAATATTAAAACTAAAATGATATATCAAATAACTGATTTTTCCTTCTTAATATTTCTTTTTAGCAGCTTCAATGGAACATTATCTTCTTCGATGGATTCAAGTGATGCAGTCTTCTTTGCAGATTCTCTCTTAAGTGAACTGTTACCATCATCATTCGTTGCAATATCTTTGATTAAGTCAGGAGATTGGGATCTACACTCAATTGTTTCTTTGGTAAATCTGACTAATAAATCCTATAGTACACGTTAAAAAGAAATAACATTAATAAAATAATACGTCATTAACAAACAATTAAAATTTATGAAATTTCTATACCTTTGCAATATCAAAAGTGGACTCATTGACTACACGTTGTTTTTCCCTGCTAAACTCACCATTGCCAGCATAAACATCCTTCAAAAAGGTATAGAAAATTAAATGATTAAGAACTTAAATATATGTAAAATCTTGAATGTAAAATGTATATTTGAAATTATATATTACCACAGATTTCATCGAAGAATCATTGAACTTCTGAATTATATCATCATCAAGACATACTTTCTTCACTCTGAAAGATTGTTCAAGTTTGAACGTTTGATCGTTCCTACTTTCAACTTTAAACAACAAACTTTTATCAACTAACTCATCAAACTCCTTAGGCAAATTTCCAGAAGCATTCATCTACGATAACAAAATAATTTAATATCATATTTTCAAAGATTTATCCAACTGTCATTGTGTATGTATATATATAAGTGGATATATTGAAGAGTATACCTTATCATGAGTATCTAACATATCAGCACAAGTTTTTTTGAAAACGGTGGTTGCATCTCTATCAAACAGCACAAATGTGGTTGAATCGGATGAGTCAATAACTCGGATCTTAATCCTATATTTGTAAAATAGATAATAGTATTAATTAACAAAAGTCTAAATTATAATCATATATGTAAATGGACATTAAGTTTAATACAGGTAAAATTAACCTTGGAAAGACTTTTATAACATGCTTATTACACTTCTCGCAAAAGAACATCTTTGAATCTGGATAAACAACTTTGTTGCAAACACAAGCCGTATACCACCAGTCATCCTCACCCAAAATATGCTTAATGGTTCCAAACAATATGTTAGTGGCAACCTTTGAATATAAAAAAGATTAATGAAAATAGGTATTGAGAACAACAAAATTTCATGTAACAATTTAGAAGTCATTCTAACCTCTTTACAATCTTTAAGACCTTGAATGGTCGTCCTAGGTGTAAGAGTTAAAAAGTCTTCTTCCACAGTATGTTTCAAAGTCTAAGAGAGTTGCGTTAATCCTTGAGAGGGAGATTCATTGTTCTCAAACATTATGTGAAATAGAAATTAAAGTTACAAAAATGGATTAAATAAAAAATTATAAAGTTTGAAAAAAAATGAAGAATAATTTGAATATTACCTTGATTTTAGTTCAGATGCCTCCTAGTGCAGAACTTACAATTTTGAACTTGAACCTTATCTAAATTTAAAAAGATAGTGTATGTCAAAGTACCATGGAATAAATTGTAATATAACAAATGTATAAAAGTAATAACAGAAGTTTACCTTGAAAAGTTTAGACTTTCACAAATTCTATACTTATAGCAGAATTTTGTACTTCTCCACTTGAAAGAAATACATTCAATTCATCGACATAAATATCAAACAAAGTACATTCTATTCGAAACCTAAACATTCAATAAATGTTATGTGAAATCATTATTTAAACAGAAATAAAAAGGTATGTAGTATAGCATAGAAATAAAATACCCATAAGCTTCTATTGCAATGACATTTAATTTTGTTGTCTTTCCATCAACTTGCAATTCTCTTTCAGTCCCCACTCCGACCAGTAATCCCAAGATATCTAAATAAAAATTAATAAATGTGATATCATATAAGGTCAAAATAATTGTTGATAACTAAAAAATATGAATGGTAGAAAAACTAAAAATATTAACTTACCAACTAAATAATCAATATCAAATTCAGTGGTATTCAATAAGGACAAAGGTGTGTATTGTGGTTTCATATCAGGAACCAAGTTACCATGAAGCAAACTAACTTTTGTACCAAATTGGAAATTAATCTTATAAGGGTGGTGCGTAGTTCTGTATATTCCAGAATTGGGAGCAACACTGAAATTTTGGATGGCATAAACATGACCTTCAGAAATTTCAGTCTGAAATTTGTAAATTAGAGTACGTCTGATGGAAGCATGTATTTTAGAACCCTGAAAAAGCTCAATATAATAAATATAAAGATGTTCAAGATACACATATTTTGTTCATAACAATGATGGTAAAGAATTAGAAGAATAATAACCTCTTTGTCTTGAATCACCAACTCCATGGAAAAAGGACATTTTGACTTTGCTTTTGAACTTCATAGAGAGACATGTTGAACTCAACACAACGATATTGAAGAAATGAAAAGTAAAAAAGTGAGTATTAGATTGGTGACATATTTAAACTCAGATACAAAAGATAATAATTAATGTAAAAAGATTTAATTCAGAAAAATAAAACAAATACAAATAAATAAAAGGTTCAAAGCAGCTATAGAGTAATATATATCTGTTTGGTCAAAGGATAGTAAAAGAAGGCTAAGGAATAAAGATAACATGGATTTGGCAATTTTTGAAAAAGTAAAGGTTCATATGTTATTGGATTAAAAACTTTGAAATGGTTAAAGAAAGCAAGAAGTACAAAAGCATTAAATAATCTGCAAACATGGAGTAATAGACATGAGATGTTAATAGAAATAAAAACTTTTGACCTACGTTTACAGAAATCATACTAACATATTTTGGTGAAAACTGCAAAAAATAGCTATTGATGTCAGAAACCAGTAATCTGTTCCAATTGATTTATTCACAAGTTTCATAGAAATGGAAAATCAATAAAAAAAGCATTCTGATGAAGATGAACCATGAACAACTTACTTTTAAATGAAAACATTACCTCTTGGCGTGATGTATTGAGCAGTGAACCATTAATTGAATCACTAATATGGAAACAATGAAGATCTGCAAAAAAGTATGGCTGTATAAACAATTAATTTTAAGAAAGAAGAAATGTGCGAAGATGTTTTTTCAGAATTTGTTAACAAATGGACAAACCCTACATCTGTACAAAAGAACATATGAACTGCTAGGGTTCTTGTATTACTATATTTGTTAACAAAAACAAATGAAGTACATACCTTTGGTGGAAGATGGTTTGTATGAATCCAGACTTGCCAGAGAAAATTCATTTGGCTGAAAAATAATTAATTAAATTCTACAAAAAGTGAACAAAAAAGTGTAGTACACAATATACTTGATCAGAACAAAATAGATGACATACCTATACTGCGAGAAACTTCATGGAGAAGACAAATGTGTTGGATGCATTGATTTAATAATGTCTAATATCAAATTTTCTAAAAAATTATATTCGTATCATAAAAAAGGTAATGATATGAGGGATTAGTACATCAGAAAAAAATGTGGAAACAATGAATAAAGGTACTCGAGCAATGCAAAAGTCATATCAATCGACTTTTTTAACATTATATTAACTTTTTGTTGAAATTTTAATAAATGAGATGTATATGAAATAAATTCTGGTGTTATATTTTAAAATATAATATTTATTTTAAAAAGGCAAAATCAATGATATGACATTTTGGTCTCTGACATGAATTAACTGGCAAAGATATTGGTATATAGAAGAAGATGTGTAGCAGTTACAATTATATCATATTTCAAAAGTTGGATTTACCAAAATATATATATATATATATATATATATATATATATATAATATCATAAAAGTCTATAATAATTCTTACAAAATATTACAGATTACTAATTCATTAAAATAATATTGTTCATGGATGATTTCAGTGGCCATGATAAGATTCATATCTATTAAGCAGCACATTCATATCCTTGTTTGCTTTTTCACCGTCAACCTCAAGAAGTATTATATCTCTTTCCTCTAGTCCATGAAGTTGACAAAACTTTTTCCATCCACTTCCTATCTTCACCGATTTAGCTCTAATTAACAACTTGCATTGCACTTTTGCTTTTGGACCGCAAAGCACAATGTATGAGAAATTACTATTGCGAAAATACTTACATAGGTCTGAATTCAAATCCTGCGGAAACAAATAAAATTAAATAATTTGAAATATAAATTAATTTATATTAAAGCGAAGATAAAAAGAACACATAAATAATGGTATACAAATTAAAAAAAAAAAAGGTAAGAAACGTCACCAGAGAGCTTGATTTACAGTTGTATTTAGAAAGGCGGAACTCAAAGTGAATTAATTTTGACGTTGTGAGTGGAAGATTTGATCGAACATGACTTTGAAATTTTTGCAAAGTTGATTCTGAACAGTGATCGTAAAGGTGTATTTGAAAAACAAAATTTCCAGTATGCCTTAAGTAACATAGTTTTGGTGGTTTTAAGTGATAGAATTTTCTTATATCACACCAGCCATCAGTAATCCTCGGATTATAAATATCCATGTTGAAGGTAACATGGTGCATATGACCCTTGTTATCAGAAATAGTCCAAACTGGACCCAGTTCACGACCTAATGTAATGACAAACAATCGGTTGACGTCACCAAAATCCTTGACAAAAAAGAAAGTTCATCAACAAAAGATTATTTAAATTCAACAGAGAAGAATAATGGTGAATAATTTATAAGTAATGAATTCAAAAAAACATGTTCTTCGATGTACATAGTAAAGAATTCACCCTTCCACTTGCTCGCAAGTATGGATTGATCACCGAGTATGCATTGTGTCGTCATCATCTAAGTAGATGGTATAAAATATTTAAAAGACATTGAAAAACAGAGAACATGATGAAATGAGAAGATGATGGTTATGATGATGATGAAAAAGAGAATATCATGAAACATATTTTTTTATGTGGACTATGAAGAGAAGTGTGGTTCATAAAAAGGTATAAGTTTAACATTAATACCTTTCTGTAATGTAGAAGAAGTTGGTGATGATGAAATGGAGAATATGATAAAAAAAGAACATGATGATGATGATGATGAAACAGAGAAGATGATGAAACAGAGAAGATGATGAAACATAAAAGCGTGTTGTTCATAAAAATGTAAAAGTTAAAGATGCATACCTTTGTGTAATGGAAAGCACTTATGGAAATCTGATATACACAGATGAACCCAAATGAGTATGACAAAAAGAAGATAAGTTGAAAATTGTAGAGGAAGCTGCGTTTTTTGACTGTGAAGAGAGGTATTGGTAATAAAAGCGTTTTAGTGATAATAATATTACGTAGAGCAATCATGATTATGTTCTTGAGAAGTGTTGATAACTTTGGACAGTGCAATCAATTTTATCTTGAGAAGTGAAAAATATAATGAATAAAAATTTAAAAAAAAAATGAATTGTTTCTTTGTTCGCGATTTGGTATTTAATATTGGAATATAAAAACAATAATAATCATAACGTGTGGCAGATGATAGAGAAGTTTATAAATCTTTCTGTAATGGAAAAGAAGATGGTGATGATGAAACGGAGAAGATTATAAACAAAAAAGATGATGATGATGATGACACAGAGAAGATGATGAACAAAAGCATAGGTCATAAAAGCGTGTTGTTCATAAAAATGTAAAATTTAAACATGCATACCTTTGTGTAATGGAGAAGCACTTCTGGAAATCTGATATACACAGATGAACCTAGATGAGTATCCTTGAAAGAAGATAAGTTGTAAATTGTAGACGTAGCAACGTTCTTTGAATGTGAAGAGAGGTAGCGGTAATCAAAGCATTTTAGTGATAATAATATTACGTAGAGCAATCATGATTATCGTCTTGAGAAGTGTTGATAACTGTAGACAGTGCAATTAATTTTATCTTGAGAAGTGAAAAACATAATGGAAAGAAATTTAAAAAAATGAAACATTTCTTGGTTCGCGATTTGGTATTTAGTATTGGAATATGAAAAGGTTTAATAATTATAACGTGTAGCAGATGATAGAGCAGTTTAGTCATCATTATCTCGAGCAGTGCGAAATTTAATGCATTTGAATACTGATTGACACGTTGATTTGGAGATAATTTGAACCACTTTTTTAAGGCGTTGGAATACAAAATGTTTTGTAAACGGTTATTTCAAAATTATTTTTCTATAAAATTTGTTCTTAAATTCTTCTGAGTATGAAAATGGTGAAAAAGATTATAATTATTTTATAAGTTATATGATTTTAATTATAATAATTAATAACTAATAGTTATTGTATTTCACTTAAGTTTAAATTTCCAATTTATATGGAATGGTAATTAATGTTAATTAATTAAAATTATAATTAAAAATAATTTATATTGACTAAAATGAAGTCAAACAAAATATATAACAAAAAGAGAAAATACATATAATAAAAGAGAATAAAATATAACTTATATATTGAGATATATAATAACTAGATACAAAATAAGAGTCCAATTAAAATCTTCTTATATATTGATATATATAAGAAGTTCAAACAAAATTACATACAAAATTTTCAACTTTAATACCAAAAAAATGGATAAAGAACTTTGATATCTTTGCTTGTTCTTTC
This sequence comes from Vigna unguiculata, assembly GCF_037176805.1. Taxonomy (NCBI): domain Eukaryota; kingdom Viridiplantae; phylum Streptophyta; class Magnoliopsida; order Fabales; family Fabaceae; genus Vigna; species Vigna unguiculata. The sequence goes on from NC_140802.1 coordinate 29,479,936, forward strand.
ACTTTCAATTTCAAAAAAAAAATTCAGGGTGATCCTCTACAGAGAGTTGATGAAGAGCACAAAAGTCTTTCCAGCCAGATCATATCTTAACAGACCTAGGTCTTATTATCAATTTACACTCCACTTCGCCCCTTGGACCATGTAAAACAACAGAAGAAAGTCCACTCTTTTCAAAATAAGTCACAAATTCTTTTTTCAAATACTGAAAAAATAATGTGAAGATATATTAATTATTAGAAAGGAATGTAAATTTTAAATAATATTAAAAATCATAACTAACCAGGTGGCTTTCTTGACGGTAGTATGTGGATAATTCAACAGAAAAATGGATTAAGTTCGACATAGAGAGAGGACGACGGATGGCAACATTGTTGAGGAACTTGGTCTTGATTCGTGTGTCTGCAAAACGTGTAGAGATGTGGATTACGAAAGATGAATTTCTGACGTATTTTAACACAAGCAACTTGTCAGAATGATCTGCATAGAAAGATCTTAGTTGGTTCCAGCCTTGGGTAATCATTGGAGTGTGAATATACATGTTGTAAGTAACATGGTGAACATTACTTTGGTAATCAACAACGATCCATTTAGCACCAAGGTCCTTCCAATAGCGTATTATGAACACTCGGTCGACGTGTCCAAAGTCCTTAAAAGATTAGCAAGTTAACAATAAAGAAATAAATAAGTATAAATAACAAAAATAAATGAGTTTGAATCAAAAAATATATATGGTCTTTCAAAAACATAGAAATGAATCCGCCAACCATTTCTGACGAAAGTATGGATTGTGGTGTGGGCATGGATTCCATTGCAGGAGAATAGGTTGGTGATGAAGTAAAATTGTAAGAGAAGAAAATGGGTAACAGTAGAAAAATCATATGTCTGACTTTGAATTGGTAAACATAGAGAATATATATATAAAAAGAATAGGAGAAGTCATAGCTGTTGGAAGTATCCGTACATACTGGACAGTCTGAAGTGGTAAAAGTACAAGTTAATAAATACGAATTTAAAAATAAAACGTTAAATAAAAAATAAAGAATTATGAAGCGTCGTAAAAGTATAAGAAGAATTATTTAATGTAATTTACTAATGTTGATTTTTTTCAGGATGGGGTATTTAATATTGGAATATAATAAAGTTTAATAATTATAACGTGTGGTAGATGATGGAGCAGTGGCAGATGATGGACCAGTTTATTCATCATTATCTCGAGCAGTGTGAAATTTAATGCGTTTGAATACTGATTGACAGGTTAATTTGGAGAAAATTCGAAGTAGTATTTGAATGGGTTGGAATACAAAACATTTTGTAAACGAAATGGTTTTCATGGAGTAAACGGTGATTTGAAAAATAATGTGAAGAACTCTTTGAAAAATGTCCAAATAAAAACAAAAATCAGGTACAAATAAAGAGATCTGGTGATAGAATGCATTATTAATAAATACCATTAACGAAAAAAAAATGACACAAACAAAGTTTAAGGTAGAAAAATGAAGAAGATGAACGGTTTGCTTGTAAAAGGTGAAAAAATATAGATAAATTGGTAAAGAAAAAGGTAGATTTTCATACAAATTACTTACTAGTTAAGTTGTACAGCGAAAAAGACTCGTGCAAGACTTATCATCTTGATTTGAAGCCTGTATCCAGAAGAAAAATATAAGAAACAGTTAGATCAAAGTAGACAAACGCCAAAAATAGTTAGATGAACTCTTTTTCGTGTGCAACTTTGATAAAATATAGTGTATGATGAACTCTTTGAAAAATGTCCAAATAAAAACGAAAATCGGGTAACAATAAAGAGATCTGCTGATAGAATGCATTATTAAAAAATACCATGAACGAAAAAAATGAAACAAACACAGTTGAAGGTAGAAAAATGAAGAAGATGAACGGTTTGCTTGTAAAAGGTGGAAAAATACAGATAAATTGGTAAAGAAAAAGGTAGATTTTCATACAAATTACTTACCAGTTAAGTTGTACAGCGAAAAAGACTCTTGAATCAGTTTGAAATCTTGATTTGAAGCTTGTAAACAGAAGAAAAATATAAGAAACAATTATATCAAAGTAGATAAACACCAAAAATAGTTAGATAAAAAGGTTTTTTAAACCTATTGTTAAATCTATCGCAGTGAACAATATTAGACTGTAGCAACACTATAAAATACCATCATCGCAAAAAAATAGTTAGATCTGACAAAATAAAAGAAGAATATGAGTTGTTCGCTTGAGAAAGGTCAAAATGAAAACGAAATATGGGTAATAAAACCATGTCACAGTGAACCATATTACTCCTGTACAAAAACAAAACAAATAGTTAGATATGAGAATTGAAAAAGGAATGAGTTGTTAGAAAGCATAAAATAGTTAGATCTGACAAAATATAAGAAGAAAATGAGTTGTTCGCTTGAGGAAACTCAAAATAAAAACGACTTCTGGGTTTAAACTTGTAAAAAACGCATGAAAAAGTTAGATCTGACAAAATATAAGAAGAAAATGAGTTGCTTGCTTGAGAAAACTCAAAATAAAAACGACTTCTGGGTTTAAACCTGTAAAAAACGCATGAAAAACTTAGATCTGACAAAATATAAGAAGAAAATGAGTTGCTTGCTTGAGAAAACTCAAAATAAAAACGACTTCTAGGTTTAAACCTGTAAAAAAAACGCATGAAAAAGTTAGATCTGACAAAATATAAGAAGAAAATGAGTTGCTTGCTTGAGAAAACTCAAAATAAAAACGACTTCTGGGTTTAAACCTGTAAAAAAACGCATGAAAAAGTTAGATCTGACAAAATATAAGAAGAAAATGAGTTGCTTGCTTGAGAAAGGTGATAACACTTACGAAAAAAGAGACACAACATCTTCAGATCTGCTTAAAAAAATGATATATTCAGATATTCTCATTTGAAACAGCTGAAAAGAGGAAGATGAAGAGGTGTTGTGTGCGCGTGAGAAAAACAGAGAAAAGAGGAAGGTTGAGAAGAAGTTGAAGAGTCTAGAGTGTGTGTGAGTGGGAAAGACATGAGAAGAAAAGAGAGAGAGACAGAAAAAAAAGGAGACATAACTTCAACAATTTGAATTTTTTTTTTGAACACGGGAAATTCTATTTGATTGGCACGTTAGCACTTGTTCCTGTTCTAGAATGAAAAATTTGAATTGAATTGGATCAGATATATTATTTAATAGAGAAACTTTCCATTTGTTAGTTCACAATTGTATATAGTATTATATATATATATATATATATATATATATATATATATGAAGATGTTCGTTAAAGGCTACTTTTAAGAAAATTACTTTAGATGTGTTTATCAATTAAAACTTCGTCGAATCGCTTTTATTACACATTGATTCGTGATAACTTTCAAAAGTTTTTAATGCTTATTACCATTTATCAGTTACGTGTCAAATCGATTTAGAGACAACTTAAATATTGAGTTATGAGCATAGTTGGTTCAAATCCACAATTACTATTGAGCTATGAGCAGAGTTGGTTCAAATCCACAATTACTCGATGGAGTTAATGCATTAAGATTCTCAATAATTGCCGCAACGACCCGAGAAATAAATAGTCATTAAAGTACTTATTCAGCCCTGTTTTCTTTATAGTGCATCGTCCTACACTAACCACAAATAAACACAGTCTTCACTTTTTGAATTTTCTTGAGCGTGTCCTAGGTTATGTTTTTTTCCTTTTTGTTGTTTATGTACCAAGTTCAGAGCGAACCACATTGGTTGTGATTGAAATCGTACCAAAATCAATGGAGAGCTTCGAAATGTTTGGTGTGTGCTTTTTGTTCCTCTCTCTGTTATCCATGTCCTCCACTTTGGAGATGATTACTCCGACCCAACCCTTGAAAGATGGTACGAATGAGAATGTAACTCTTGTCTCCACAAACGGAACCTTTGAAGCAGGATTCTTCAGCCCTGCAAATTCCGGTAGCCGTTACCTTGGAATTTGGTATAAAACCATATCCCCAAGAACAGTTGTTTGGGTGGCCAACAAAGAAACACCACTTCAAGACCACTCCGGAGTGTTAGAACTAGACAGTGATCAAGGAATTCTTAGCATCAAAAGTGGCACAGGAGCCAAAATATGGTCCTCAAATGCATCACACACTCCAAGCAAACCAGTTGCTGTGGAGTTGTTGGAATCAGGAAACATGGTTGTGAAAGATGGCCATAATAACTTGTTATGGCAAAGCTTTGATTACCCTGATGATACTTTGCTTCCAGGAATGAAGCTTGGAATGAACTTGAAAACTGGTCATCACCGAGCTTTAAGATCATGGAAATCCCTCAACGATCCTACTCCAGGTGAATTTTCATTTGGTGTTGATACTCGTGGTCTTCCTCAACTAGTTATCACAAAGGATTCTAATGATAACATAGTTTTTAGACCAGGCTCTTGGAATGGTGTTAGAGTAACAGGAGTACCTGGACAAAGAACTCACCCATTAACCAAATCCCTTTTTGTTATGAATGAAGATGAAATCTATTATGAGATTCAACTCTTGAATAGTTCAACTAAACTGAGAAGCAGATTGGTCCCACAAGGGTTTCAAATGCGTTCAATATGGTCAGATGAGAGTAAAGGTTGGGATCCTCTATACACTGGTTCATTTGATGAGTGTGAGAGATATGGTATGTGTGGTGCAAATACTATTTGCGACGTGAGTGGAGCAAATCAACACTGCGAATGTTTGAGTGGATTCCGATCAAACGTTGCAGATTCCGGTTGTGATCGAACTACGCCTCTTGATTGCAACAAGGGAGATAGTTTTAAGAAGTACGAGGGAATGAAATTGCCAGACACATCTTCATCTTGGTATGATAAGAGAATGAGTCTTGATGAGTGCCAGAAATTGTGCTTGAGCAACTGCTCTTGTACTGCCTATGCTCAATTGAATATCAGTGCCAATGGAAGTGGCTGCTTGCAATGGTTTAATGACATTGTTGACTTCAGGATACTTGCACAGGATGGACAGGATTTTTATCTGCGAATCGCTGCTTCAAAATTGCAAGGTAGGCTTTTCATTTTGCAATTCATTCTTAATTAATTCTGTCGTACCCTATCCTCTCTTGTCATCCAAGTTGCAGTTACAAATGTCTGGCTCAACTCTTTGTTATATGATTAATGTGTAATTGTGTATTTGTTGTTTTATTAGTTGGTTATGTTCTTGATCTTTCAGATCACGCCTTCAACAGGAAGAAGATAGGAGGGATTATACTTGGCTGTACTATATTCATCATCGCCTTACTAGTATTTGGGTCCATATTTTGCCTTAAGAGGAATAAACTCAAGCAAACAGGTGAACTCATCATGACTAAATATTGTGGTAGGAATGTATTTCTAAGTGCTTAATAACACCAAAAATATACAGAATAAGGACTGTTATTGAAGGAAGAAGAAAGATACAGGAACTTACAAACTAGTTTATTCACACATAACTACAGAGAACAATTCTTATTTATTGGACTTGACAGCAAACATTCGCACAATTCTAACTGATATGTTACAGTTATTTCATAATAAATTGCATAATAACGGACACATTACAAATATTTCATAACAATACCCTGCCCCGGAAAACATCTTTATCCTCAAGATTAAAAAAACATAAACTTCTTCAAATCATAATAGAATTCCCAGGTATAGCATCTTCTCGTAATTGATGCTTCCACTTAACAAGTACTTTAGGCATTGCCATTCCATTTCTTTTCACTATCATTCTATCAAGTACAGGTTTAGGTTTCTTCAATCCCAACGCCTCATCAGCTTCTTATGGAAGTTCATTGGAAGTACAGTTACATTCTTGACATGTTTTTTAAGTTGAGAAATGTGGAAAACATTATTGACCCTGGATTGAACTAGAAGCTCTAACTTATAAATTACTACGCCCACCCTATCCACAATTTTGAAAAGACCAAAGAGCTTAGGACTAAGATTCATATTTCTCCTTTGAGCCACAAAAAATTTGACTATAGGCATGTAGTTTGACATAAACTAGATCTCCTGTTTGATATTGTTTGTCCCTTTTGTGCTCATCTGTAGTTTCTTTCATCTTTTCTTGAGCTCTCCTTAGATGAAATTGGAGTAACTTCAACATCTCTTCTCTTTTTATAGACTTTTATCTCCTAATCCAATCTTCGATTCTCCTAGAAGATATGGAAATATTTAAGGGGAGGTTGTTGGAAGTCTCACCTCAACTAGAGATAAGGCAATTTCATAATATATATGTGGGGTGCAAACCTCACCTTACAAGCCGGTTTTGTGGGTTGGGTTAGGCTTAATACTCACTTCTAACATGGTATCAGAGTCAGGTTAAAGCCTATCCAAGCGAACTTTCTTGGACCTTCTGTTTCACCCACTATTTGACCACCCATTTCTAGTCCCACACATGAGATGAATATACCTCGACGTGAAGGGGTGTGTTGGAAGTCCCACATTGACTAGAAATAAGAAAATTCATAACATATAAGTGACTACGCCAAAATGCTCAATAGATAGCGCTTTTTTTCCTAATAGATAGCATTTTTTAGTCGTTGTTTATTGGAGCGGTATCTATTAATAGATAGCATTTGTAAAAAATGCTATCTAATGATACCTTACAGACATCACTTGGCAAAACACGCGCTGTCTATTAATTTTCAAAAACACAATGCTTTCTACAAAAAGTGTTGCCACTTACTCAAATGTTGCGAGGAATCAAAACACATACGCCTCAAATAAGTCCTTAAGAACTTGTTAACAACCTTTGTTTGACCATCGGTCTATAGGTGCTAACTTGAGGAAAGATGGACTTGTACCCCTTGAAAGGCCTGAAATTCTTGCCAAAAGTTGCTGATAAAAACTATGTCTTGATCACTAATAATAGAATTAGGGAAACCATGCAATTTGAACACATGATTCATGAAGGATTATGCTACCTCCTTAATAGTATAAGGGTGACATAAGGCCATAAAATGAGCAGTCTTACTTAATATGTCCACCACAAAAAAAATAACTTCTTTTCCCCAAGAGTTAGGTAAACCTTCAATAAAATACATGGTAACATGTTGCCATGCATGATTTCGAAATGGAAGAGGTTGCAAAATACCAAGAGGTGTTAAAGTTTCGTATTTGCTTCGTTGGCACACATGACATTCCGCACTAGTGTAGTTTTGGGATTTTGCCTCACGTTATAGGCTTCGGTTATCCCGAAACTGAAGCATATAAGACGCAGTCACATTTTTGAAATTCTTGCTAGCTTTTCTGCCTCGGTTCCCCAAATACTCAAAGCAGAATATACTTTTTTGCCTCAATTACATAATACTTGTTGCCATAAAGCCTTATAGGCTTCGGTTTCAAAGACCCAAAGCAAAAAAGTACATTGATATTTCAAAAATGACACTGGAAGAGTGACATTTGGCCTCATGTGGCTGTTGAACAGATGCCAAAAGACCTATTTTTTCTAATTTAAAAATTGAATTGAGGCCATATAGCTAATTAGGGATTCAAATACATGAATGCACTATTCTTTGTCTTCCACAACATCACCTTTGTTTTTCTCCTCTAATTTGTGCCTCCATCCACAACCACCATCGTCTAGCCACATGTGTAGGACAAATTCTTTAATATCCTTAGTCATATCCTTCCAATAAACCACAACCTTGACCTTGTGCATAGTAGCATTTATGCATGAATGACCACCCGTAGTTAAAGAATGTAACCACTCAATGATCTCTTTCCGCAAGTTGGAATTGTGACCCACCACTAATTTTTCTTGTCTCCGGAACTCCCCTTGGTGCCATTGATAAAATTTATGGGAAGTATGATTAGTTTGTGTAACATCCAGTAGGATATTACTTATATAAATAAAATAAATAATTTATCGAAATAAGTTTCTCATTTCTTATCAACTCATTCCCAAAAACACGGGAATTTAAAACTTTAAAACGTAAGAATCGCGATGTAAGGTCAAACGTTCATAAGCAGTCTTTACAATTCAAAAACCAAAATCAGTAAAACTAATAATTAGATTACATGAAAATTTAATAAAAATAAGACTTTATAAATCCCCATGTAATTTGCTCCCACTCTCCGCTACTAAGCATCTCCTAGCTCACATGTAACAACATCTGCTCCTGGATAACAAGTTACCCGATCATCGCCACACACAAACAGATAGGGTGAGCTATGCACATAAATGAAAATAAATATGAAATAAACCCACCCAATTATCTCGCAATTATTTAACTTTTAAAACAATTGAAACACCCACTTTCCCACACTCATAATAATTATGAGCTTATGCATGTATTCTTGATCATGGGACTTTCTCGTGCTTCCACGAACCTCCTCGCTCGTGGTCCAACCTACGAGCCTATCCCGCTCGTAGTCCTGCTTCACGGACTTCCTCGCCCGTCATCCGAACTCCTCACTTGGACCCAGACTTGCATACCCGCCTTTCCTACTATGAACTCCCTCACTCATAGCATTCTCAAGTTTGAGCATGAAATGAACTACCTCGCTCACTCACCCCAAACAAGAGTACCTCCGGTGAACTAATTTGTTCACATTTCACATGCGGTCCACCCAATCACGAACTCCTCGCTCGTGACTCAAAACAAGCACATCCTAGACCACCTATGGACTTAGTCCTTCAAGCCCAACATCACAACATAAACTACCAGCCGAAGTCGTATCTGCTTGGCGTTGCCAAAGCATCACCGGGCGAAACTCATACAAACCGCCTGGTGAATCACATTGCGCCGCCAGCTGCCAATTAAGATCAGTGGCCACTGCTACTAGTTTAGGTATCTATCGCCTGGCGGCTCATCCCGCGCCGCCAAGCGCCATACCAGTAGCACACTGCTACTGGTTTTTGGCTTATTAAAACAATCCCTAATGGACCTCCAACACCCCACACGCAAATTATGGTACATTCATACTTAAGCAGACCCTAATCAAACTACTATAACATAATTCCAAAGCATCTGTATTCATAATTTCACAATCACCATCATGCTTATACTTAAAGATAATGCAAGTAATCATGATTTCATTTGTTTGTCCATTAACACTTGTTAACTCCCTTTGCCTTTTGCACAAATAATCTGCATGAAATCAGAATATAAGTAAGCTAGTGTGTACTTAAAGTCTAACCCTTCAACTTCACCTTCAAAAAGTTAAAACTTTTACACCTCTTAAAGTCATAAGACAAGTTTGTTCTTGTTAATCAAAACCTTAGCCTTAGTTATTTGCTTAAACATGTAACCCAAACAGAGAAAAAAAAAACATAATTCAAAATTGTGAGAAAGTAGGTAACTAAAATTAAAATACATACACTTTAAACATAAAAGAGTGTTAGTTTGTAATTTCATTCCAATTTTTAAGAACCAAGAATATTCCATTTTTAACGCTTCTTACTTCAAGTGGAATTTTGTTTCGATTTCAATAGAAATCAAAAAATTATAAGAATTGTCACCACAAAGGTGAAAACTAATGTGATAAAACCTAATAATAGTTTTAACACAGTAGAATCTTTTGAAAAGGAAAATTCACATACAGTAATTCAAATTCAAATTCTACTATTGGTTTAACATATGCAGTAATTTAACATGCTCTGTAATAAATTAAAGTTCACAATATGAATAAATAAACATCAAATAATTTATGCACTGATAAAATAATTTCATATGATAAGTTTATGGTCTTGCATAAGCAAATTACTCAAAAGACATCCCTACCACCATTTCTGAGAGATTGACAAAGTGAAAACATTTAAACTTTCCATACACAAAAAGTTAAATATTTTAACTTATAATGAAAGGGGACAAGACAAAAACCAACCTCATTTGGTACCATCAGGTGAAAGATGTGGAACATGGCAATAAAATCTAGGAGTTCCAAAAGGGTCTAACCTAGTACATGCCGTAAAGATATCGGATTCATCATTCAAAAAAGAGAAGTTTTATGACTTTACAATGAGCCTTCAAAAGTAAGATGAGTGTTGCCATGATATTTTTGAACTGAGTTAGACCATGTCAGAGCAAGTAAAGACCAAAACAATCACGAAACTTAACTAACAAGATGGATAAAAAATTCAGATTGTTTTAATTAGAAAAGAAAAACCCATTTTCATTAACATTACATCGTAGATCAATCAATCACCTAAAAAAGGAAAACCAAAATGATTGATGATCTTAACCTGCCCTAAGGTTCATTTCTCTCGAGGTTAGTTACTTGACAAACAAATCTAACCACGAAAACCAGTTCATCATACCATATGCCATCTAAATAAGAGGACGTTATCGTGCTCAAAATTTTTCACATATAGAAAAAATTACAAATCAACTTACATGGTGAGTTTATTAACTTTTTCACTACTTATAGTCATAAATTTCCCATCTATTAGAAAGTGCCAAATTAAAAACATGATATAGACAAAAAGAATTCACAACAAATTTAAGGTCTAAATGGTTGAAGAGGAAAGAAAGACCATTTTGAAAAATTGAGAATAATATTGTACCTCCCTCTCCACCACATCGTTAATAATTATAATCAATATTGTGGATATTATGCAATGATTTAATAAGACCAATTCCTTCCCCATATATTTTATTAAATACTAGGATCTCAAGGATACCCAAGAGGCCTATATAAGCACAAAATTTCTCTAATGCAAGACACAGAGAAAAAAAGATGGAAAAACCCCTCTCCTTTTTATCACAAAGCACACACACAAAAGGGAGTCATCTTGAGAGGTAAATTTTCTTTGCTCTTAATGTTTTTCATGATTCTCTTATAACATCAAATATATGATTGTTTGAATTGTTGTATGATTAAATGGGTTTGGGGTTCTCATGTTAAATGATTTTGGGTTTGTCGTTGATGTGCTCAACCTTTCTCTTTTCCTTTATTTTTATCTTGATAAATAAAAAGGTTCCTTTCGTAGGCTTTAATTCTCTCTAAACAAAAAAATAAAAAAATTATATAATTTCTTTAATATAAGTATTGCATACCATGTCAAGTCTCGGACTTGCTTGGTAATCAAAACACTTCTTCGCTTGTTTGTTCTTAAAAAGAAATTAATAACAATAAAAATATAAAAATATAAAATTATTTTTAATATCATGTCAAATCTCGGATTTGCTTGGTAACTAAATCTTTTATCATGTAGAATCTCGGGTTCTCTTGATATTAATAAAATATACATACACATAAAAATCTAGAAAATTTAAAAACAAAATAATAATATCAAACAACAAACATTTGTACAAAGAACTACGTTATCCCTGATTTTCCAAATGAAAATACGTAGGAGCGAGGTACAATCCTCGTCAGGCCCAAAAAATAAAAAAATAATTTGGTTTTAATCTTTAATATTTTGTATGTGTGTTTTTATTTTGTTTGAATTTTTAGGGAATAACAAATATTTTAAGCATCAAATTCTACTTTGCACACTTAATTAAAGAGGGGACCGTCTTAAGACGGGCGTGTGGGGTGCTAATACCTTCCCCACACGTAACCGACTCCCGAATCCAAATTTGGTTTCGGAGACCATTCTTTTTTAAGGTTTTTCTATAGTTTTCCATAATAAACTATGGTGGCGACTCCTCTACACCTTTTTAAATCATTTTCGCCGTTCCGCCACGATCTCGGTTGCGACAGATGGCGACTCCACTGGGGAAGTTTTTTAGAGTCGATCTTATTAGTTGAGTGGGCAAAATATATGTTGTTTTTATATATTTGTTTTCCCCTTGTCTTTTGTTTGATTTCATGTATATTTATTTATCTTTATTTGTCTAGATGCCATGTTTACTCTTTAATGTCCTCATATGATTATATTGTTAAAATTATTGAACCCTAGGTAGAAGATAATTGCTATATCTCTCTGGGAATTTTCTGGTTATTTTGCATGTGTGGGTTTGGGTAGTCTTAGGTTGCTCCCTTCACACACTACACACGGTAGGCTAGTGCATTCATTTTAATATTGGGGTCCTATACCGGGCCTGAGTTAGCAGTAAGGAGTGTAGGTCCAACGATTGTTATGCTAGATCTCGGATCTACTTGACTATTGGGAAGACTTCATCTAGAGTTTGCTTCCTCTTGACATGCCACATTTGTTAGGTCGCCTATCGTTGTGGATTATGTCTTGAGGTTTACTTCAGCTCTAGAGACTTGTGAGATAATTTAGAGCTATCCTTGGAAAAATCATATAAAAGCCCATAGACTAGAAAATAGATTTTTTGTACACCTTATAAGACACAAAGGGAGCGTGCATTATTTCTTTTTTTTTTAATTAAGTAGTTAATTTTTAATTGTGTCATATTTGCATCAACGTATAAATAGGGGCCTCTCGAGGCGCATACATGCATTACATCCACATTTTGTCTTCATTCATGCATGATACCATGCACATAGTTTTAAGGTAAATAACATCTTTACATTCACTGGACACGTAGCATGGATCTACTTTGGATTCATGTCATAATGTATAATGCATAATATTCATCCCATTGTTTTTTCATGCCACCTTGCATAGTACATACCATGCATACACTCACATGCATGTGCATGTAGGTAGTTTCCAAACTTAACATAACATGTATCATGTTTGCATCTCTATGTCGCTTTGCATAATGTATAACATGCATCCATATGTTGTTAGAGTATATATACATGTATACAGGTAGCTTCCAAATTTGTAGTATTTTGCATTTTCATGTCATTTTGCATAACACATAACATGCATCAACATATCTTGAAAAAAGTTTCACTATAATAAATTCAAAATTAATTGTTTCCCATTTTTTGTTGATAAATTCATAGAATCTTGCAAAAGGTGAAAAAAAGAAGAAAGGGAGAAAATAAATTATTCTTTGGTCAAATCAGTTAGTTGAATATTTTTTTAATGAAAAGTGGCATGCTTTTGAAACATTGTTCTAATATGTGTACATGGATTTGCTCAAATTCACTTCCTTTTCCATCCCATTTCCTATCACCTTTCTCCAATAAACCTTTTCTTTGTATTCTATGGAGGATCATCATAAAGGGGCATGTGCCTTAAAATGAATTAAAATTGAAGTAAGTCTTTGAACACAAAAAAAAAGGAAAAAATGAAGAAAAGTCTACTAGACTGAAAACCCAAAAGGGCAGTCTAGACAAAAAGTAAGACAACAAAAAATAGAAAATAATACAAAAAAAAATAAGGGCAAAGTAGGGGCAACCTCTAATGTGATTGATTTTTTTTTTCCTTTTGGATTAAAGCTTTTGAAATTAAAACAATCATGAGTTGAAATGATGTGTGGCCATGTTTCTTTATCAAGAAAAATGGTATTCCTTTGCTACCTATTTTGAGCCTATAAAAAAAATTAAAATTTCTTTTTAATTACCCTGAACAAGGGTCACCTTTCCACTAAAGTTAACATGATGTTTGCATCTATTTCATTTGACTTGTAATTCACCAATAAAAAATTAAAAAAGTTTGGAAAGACAAAAAAAATTGGTTATGCAGAAAAAAAAAGAGAGAAACAAGAGTTGGAAAGTGAAAAAAGTGGTGAGCAAAGGTAGTCAAATAAATTTTATGTGCAACCTTGGATAAAGACCCTTGTTTTAAATAACCTTTATACCATTTACTTTGAGCCTTCATTATCCATTTTTTTCCCTTAGCCTTGGCCACAATAAAAGCCTAATAAAGTCAACACAAATCAATGATTGGTTGTTGTTTTTCCAAAACTTTAATTTAGAGGAAAATATTTTGTCATGTTAAGAGGTTTGTCAAAAAAAAAAAAGATTGAAAAAGTGTTCAAAGATTTGCTTTCAAACACTAGGGCAGTTTATTTTTGTTTGACATGTTTCCAAAGAGATCAAAATTAAAACGAGTAGTCAAGTTAAATCAAGGTCATGCCTTCTCATTCTTTCATCCTTCGTGCATTTCCTATCATATTTTCTACTTTGAGCCTATACTTTGATCTACCTTTCTCCTACCACTACTCATTATTCTCATCTTGAAATAAATTGGGGAGACGTTTCACTTGTTGTTCATACATTATAGTCGGTATCTTGAATTTGGGCAATTATTGACTTTGATTGGCAAGCTTACATTGGGGCAACTAGTATGAAATCTTCCATTATTTTCAACATTCTCATGTTATCAACAATTAGGGCAAGCTCAAACACATTTTGCACCCGGAGACCAATCTATATCCTCAAATTGGGCAAATTTTGAAGTCTCCATCCTTTTTTTTTTATCAATAACTGGGATAAGCCCAAACACACCTCATGTCCTGAAGTTAACTATTAACTATCAAATTGGGGCAACTCTTTAAGTCAATTACCTCGTCTAATCCCTTCCAAGAGATTTGGCAATTTCATGTATGTCACTCAAATAGTGTTCAAAAAGCAAGGATACAGAAAAGAGTTTCTCAATAAACTGATTAGACCAAAGAATATTTTTCAAAGAAAAAAAAATCAAAACAGAAGGATTCCATAAATCTAAAAATAACAACAAATTGGGATCAATTGAAATAAGTTTTATACAATCTAATCATACATACATCATTCATTTTTGTGAAAAAAGGTTAACAAACAAAGGAACTTTCATCATTCATTCATACATTAATTCATACATCAAAGTTTCAAACTTTGTTCATGCAAAAAAAAAAATAAATAAATAAAAAAATCATAACATGTGCATCATACACTAATATTGTTAGTGTTCAAAAAGAAAATCCATAAGTCGAGCCAACATTATCATTCATCATGCATGCTCGAAATAAACATAACAACATTATAACACATCATAATCAAAATTAAAAAAAAATAATACATAGCATGTGTCAGCATTTTTATGCATATATAATGTAAATGTTAAAAAAAATCATAATAAGGATCAACATACTCATGCATTCATAAAAAGAAAATCCATACAAGGTGTTAGCATCTACATGCATTCATACACATGACATCAATTGTCAAACAAAAAGTATCTAAGCATGTGTTAGAAAAATTAGGTTCTATATAGTATTTGGTTCAAAAAAAAAAGTCACATACATGACAACATATTCATGCATATATCATATTAGCATATTCATGCATACACAAGCATCTAAATGTTCAAAAAGAAAAATTCATAACATATGTCTTAATCATCATGCATCATGTACATGAGTCATAGTTCTTTTTTTTTCGAAATTCTTATCACTCTTGGATCAAAACCCTCTTCATTCACATGAATGGTTTTCAAATCCTTCTGTTTCAAAATAAAGAAAATAAGAAAGATACAAAATTTTGCTTCTTTAATATTTCTCGGGTTGATGGTCCTCTTCATTCATATATCCTCAAGCTCATATTTATGTGGCACCTCAAGCCCAGATTATTCTGGCCCAAGCCCAATTTCGCATTGGCCCCTAAAGCCCAGTTTTATCTTGCCACCTCAAGCTTAGCTTTGTCTAGCCCCTAAGCCCAGTTTTGCACTGGCCCCTTAAGCCTAGTTTAGTTTGGCCCAAGCCCAGCTTCGCACTGGCCCCTCAAGCCTAATTTTATCTGGCCACCTCAAGCCTAGCTTTGTCTAGTCCTCAAGCCCAGTTTTATCTGGCCCCTCAAGCCCAGTTTAGTCTGGCCCAAGCCCAGTTTTATTTGGCCACCTCAAGCCTAGCTTTGTCTAACCCCCAAGCCCAGTTTCGCACTGGCCCAAAAGCCTAGCTTTGTTTAGTCTACAAGCCCAGTTTTATCTGGCCGCTCAAGCCCAGTTTAGTCTGGCCCCTTAAGCTCGATTTTATCTGGCCACCCCAAGCCCAGTGTCGCACTAGCCCCCTTAAGCTCAGTTTAGTTTGGCCCAAGCCCAGTTTCGCACTGGCCCTTTTAGCCCAGTTTCATCTGGCCACCCCTAAGCCTAGCTTTGTCTAGCCCTCAAGCCCAGTTACATCTGACCACCCCAAGCCTAGCTTTGTCTAGCCCCTAAGCCTAGCTTTGTCTAGCCCCTAAGGCTAGTTTTGGTCTAGCCTGCAAGCCCAACTTTGTCTGGCCCAATCCCAATTTATATGGTCACCAAGCTTAGTTTTGTATAACTCTCAAGCCTAGTTTTGTCTAGCCCTCAAGCCCAGCATTATCTTGTTTTGGTATTAGTCAAGCTTTCTATGCCTTTCTATGTTGCCAAGGTTTCCACACCTTGTTTTTGTGTTAGTCAAGGTCTATACCTTGTCAAGGTTTCCACACCATGTTTTTGAATTGGCAAGGTTTTTTCACTTTGTTGATGTGTTAATCATGGTTCCCACACAAATCCATCTGAGTCATATCTTGTTCTTCATGTTTCTAACCTGGGGCAACTTTTTGGGTTTCATTTTTTTCCCATCTAGAGTTTTAGCATACAATACTCACATAATCTATCAAGAACAAAATGGGTCTCTTTCATTCATGCGTTTTGTTTCTCACCAAATTCAATTCGACTTTCACATGTTGATTTCATATTAGAACCCTCTTCATAGAGTGGCAACAAATTGTTGTTTCTATATCCGCCCTTTGTGAGGCAATGGTCGAACCCAGGTTTTCTTTTGATATCTCGGCCCTCTGCGAGGCAATGGTCGAGCCTAGGTTTTCTTTTGGTATCTCGGCCCTCTATGAGGCAGTGGTCGAGCCCAAGCTTTCTTTTGGTATCTCGGCCCTCTGTGAGGCAATGGTCGAGCCCAAGTTTTCTTTTGATATCTTGACCCTCTGCGAGCCAATGGTCGAGCCCAAGTTTTCTTTTGATATCTCGGCCCTCTGCAAGGCAATGGTCGAGCCCAGGTTTTCTTTTGGTATCTCCGCCCTCTGCGAGGTAATGGTCGAGCCCAGGTTTGCTTTGGTATCTCGGCCCTCTACGAGGCAATGGTCGAGCCCAGACTTTCTTTTCGTATATCGGCCCTCTACGAGGCAATGGTCGAGCCTAAGTTTTCTTTTGATATCTCGGCCCTTTGTGAGGCAATGGTCGAGCCCAGGTTTTCTTTTGGTATCTCGACCCTCTGTGAGGCAATGGTCGAGCCCAGGTTTTCTTTTTGTATCTCGGCCCTCTATGAGGTAATGGTCGAGCCCATGTTTTCTTTTGGTATCTCGGCCCTTTGCGAGGCAATGGTCGAGCCCAGGTTTCTTTTGGTATCTCGGCCCTCTGCGAGGCAATGGTCGAGACCAGGTTTTCTTTTGGTATCTCGGCCCTCTGTGAGACAATAGTCGAGCCCAGGTTTTCCTTTGGTTATCTTGTCCCTCTACGAGGCAATGGTCGAGTTCTCTTTTTTCATTTTTGAAACCCGAACGAAATTAGTGTTTTTATCTTTATTTATCTTTAACTATGATAATCTGAAAATTTCACATTCATACTATGTAGTCAAATCTAAGTAAAGAGGGGAAGTTGTCAACACCCAATTTCGTCCGGGTAAATGTATTTCTTTGGTTAAAGAAAATAATAATAAAAATAATATATAATCTAATAATAATAATAAATAATAAAATAAAATAAAAAATATGTTTTGATTGATGGTAGGTTTTTAAACTTTAATTCTACCATGGAAAAAAGGAAAAAAAAAAGAAAAAAAAAACAAGAGAAGAAGAATCTAATTTATTGTTAATTATCACAGTCTTTTCATGAGCTCAAATGTTTTACATATTTTTACCCCCACGCTTTGCTATTTACACTATTCACATGACATGTCAGAAAAGGACGTTTCATAATTTCTGTTTTTAGAGAATTGTATAATATTAGGAGCAATATTTTTGAATAATAATTTTAATAAATATCGTGCATTTACACTTATGTGTCTCTTTGCGTTGTCAGACTAGGAAGGTATTATTTTAATTAGAAACAAATATTTCCGATATAATGCTTTTAGAGAAGGGTACGATTTTAATCTTTAGAAGAAAATATTCCTGGTAATAATTACAATCAATTATATGAATAATATGTTATGATTTGATCACGATCTTTATTTGACAGAGAATATGATTCTAGTAATTATAGACAATATTTCGTTAATAATTATAATCAATACCGTGGATATTATGCAATGATTTAATAAGACCAATTCCTTCCCCATATATTTTATTAAATACTAGGATCTCAAGGATACCCAAGAGGCCTGTATAAGCACAAAATTTCTCTAATGGAAGACATAGAGAAAAAAAGATGGAAAAACCCCTCTCCTTTTTATCACAAAGCACACACACAAAAAGGGGTCATCTTAAGAGGTAAATTTTCTTTACTCTTAATGCTTTTCATGATTCTCTTATAACATCAAATATATGATTGTTTGAATTGTTGTATGATTAAATGTGTTCGGGGTTCTCATGTTAAATGATTTTGGGTTTGTCGTTGATGTACTCAACCTTTCTCTTTTCCTTTATTTTTATCTTGATAAATAAAAAGGTTCCTTTCGTAGGCTTTAATTCTCTCTAAACAAAAAAATAAAAAAAATAAAAAAATTATATAATTTCTTCGATATAAGTATTGCATACCATGTCAAGTCTCGGACTTGCTTGGTAATCAAAACACTCCTTCGCTTGTTTGTTCTTAAAAAGAAATTAATAACAATAAAAATATAAAAACATAAAAATATAAAAATATAAAATTATTTTTAATATCATGTCAAATCTCGGATTTGCTTGGTAACTAAATCTTTTATCATGTAGAATCTCGGGTTCTCTTGATATTAATAAAATATACATACACATAAAAATCTAGAAAATTTAAAAACAAAATAATAATATCAAACAACAAACATTTGTACAAAGAACTATGTTATCCCTGATTTTCCAAATGGAAATACGTAGGAGCGAGGTACAATCCTCGTCGGGCCCAAAAAATAAAAAAAATAATTTTGTTTTAATCTTTTATATTTTGTATGTGTTTTTTTATTTTGTTTGATTTTTTGGGGAATAACAAATATTTTAAGCATCAATTAAAGAGGAGTTCGTCTTAAGACGGGCGTTGTGGTGTGCTAATACCTTTCCCACACGTAACCGACTCCCGAATCCAAATTTGGTTTCGAAGACCATTGTTTTTTAAGGTTTTTCTATAGTTTTCCATAATAAACTATGGTGGCGACTCCTCTGCACCTTTTTAAATCATTTTCGCCGTCCCGCTGCGATCTCGGTTGCGGCAATATGTGTTCAGTGCAAATGCCCCACAACGCGAGACTGAGACCAAGATAGTCCAAAGGGTAACCCATTAGGACTCAAAACACTCAAAGAAAATTATGTTAAAACTTTCTCCAGCCAAATCAAAATGCTCGATAAAACCCTAAATCAATTTTTTTGATGATGAAGGCATGACCACCTCCTTAGAAGCTCCATCAAGAAGGATCACTAGAAGCATGTCTAGAGGGGAGTCTTCTATTCCATCACCTTTATCTTTGTTTTGCATTACTTTAGTTTGAATTCCCTAAGTTGGTTTCTAGTTGATTTATTTTGGTTGACTTGTTGACTTTGATCCAAAGTTGACCTTTGACCATGATTAGATTAACTTAAACCAACATGCTAATCCTTGTTTGTCTTGTTTTGTAGGTAATTAAGAGAAAGTAGAGCATGGCTAGGTGGCACTTGGTGATTGGAGCACTTGGATGAAGTGGAAGAGAGAGGAAAGCAAAAAGCATAAAGCAAAAGCAAAAGTAGACATGTACCTTGTCTCCTTTTGCCTTTGTGGTTTATGCCTTAGAAGGTCACTTGGTCTCCTTCCTCTTTTGGCCTAGAATCCTCATGGGAATGCCTCCACCAATCATCTCCCTTCACTTGGCCAAGACTCACTCTCACATTAGGTTTAGGGTTTGCTAGTTAATCCTTTTTCATGTTTTTGTATTTGCTAAAGGACCCCTATGAACTCCTATTTAAAGGGTGCTCCTTGTCTTGTAAAAGGGTTGATCATTTTGTTTCTAAACTATTGTGTTTCAACCTTTAAATTTTCGTGAGCTCTCCTTCCTAGAAGTGAACTAACCTTTGCCTTATCTTGCTTGCAAGTGGCGGCACCATCACTCATCTCTAGGGCTTGGTTGGCTTAGATCCCCCCCTATGAGTGGCGTGCTTCTTCCATTCTTCATCTTCTATGCTTTCCATTTTTATTGTTTCTTCTTTCATTTTGCTCTTTAGTGTTGTTATTGCCGTGTGTGTTTAAGCTTGAATCCAACTCTCTTCTTCCTTTCATAAGCTTGAGAAATGAACCTTCACATCTAGATAACATGCTATCTTAATGTCCAGTGGGAATTTTCAAAAAGCTTTCTTAAACAACTTCACCATATTCATAACTCTAAAAGGGAACAAGATAATCCTTCATCATTTTCTTAAACTTACCAATCACTGGACAAATGGGTGCAAAAAGTGAAGCGAGAGTGAAGTGACCGAATATTCGAGCTTGAAACGTTCGAGAACTTGAAATGTTGAGGCACTTTAAACATTAGGGCGCTTGAAATGTCAGGGAAGAGAATTCAAAATGTTGGGAGGAGAAGTTGAAAGGTTGAAATAAATGAGAAGCGACAGATAAGATTGGGAAGGAGAAATCAAGATAAAGGATCGTGAGAATAAGGGAAAAAATCCCGAAAGAAAAGGGAAAATTTTCAAACTTAGAGGGAATTTGAACGCGAGGAAAATTTTAGTATTTAGATTTATTAAAATATGTCGGTTAAAACCGTTGTATTTTACATGTAAAATATGGCGGTTTAAAAAGTGGCGGTTAAAACTGCCACATTTTACATATAAATTGTTACAGTTCAAAAATCGTCGTATTATATTGTAAAATGTGGTGGTTTTTAACAACCGCCATAATAAAATCATCACAATTTACATGATTTTTTGTAGTGACTCAAACTCAAGTTCTCTCACACAATCAAGTACTCTCAATCACTTGAGTTAGTACTTTTCCACGTCACCTCAATTAATAACTAATGTCATAAAGGCTCCTACTACCCGTATTTATTATTTAATTAATTAAATTTCACAAATCTTACAGTTTGGACATCTTGAATCACCTGTTGTACATTCACATCATTAACACAGGATTGATAAATCCTATTTAACAATTTTGCTTGCATCTGGTGTGTATACAAGGCCTTGCACTTAACTTGTTCAATCCTAGACAAAGCATTCACTGCTACATTTTCTCTTCCCTGCTTATATTCAATGGAGAACATTGTTAGCTTAAGATGAAGTTTAAGATAATGCATACACAAGAAACCATAAATACAATGCAGGAACAAAAGACAATAATTAAAATGACTAAAAGCAACAATGCAAATCAAGAAAACTCCATGTTCTTTGTTGGACGAGTATAGATGACCTAATTGCCAACTACCTCAAATTCTGAAAATATTTGCCACGTATCTGTCGTTGGGCGAATTTGGTATGCTCGTTAGGCGAGTGAATTTGCTGAACAAGCAAAAATATAGAGAGCAATTGTTCGTTGGGCGAGCTCCTTTGCTAGATGAATGGATTTGCGAAAGTCCTTGATTTGCTAGGCCAAGCTTCTTCGTTGGGCGAATGATAAAACAAGGGCTAAGTGTTCGCTAGGAAAATGTGTTCGCCTAATGAATAGGTCCTATTCTTGTATTTTTTATGAAATAAAAATGCAAAATTTAAATGTTGGGTTGCCTCCCAGTAAGTGCTAGTTTAATGTCTAATAGCTCGACCTTTGATAAGCACAGGTTCATGATTAGTTCTTCTTGTGTGATTCTTCTTTTCACACTTGAATGGTTGTAGCTTTTTACTGATCACAAATTTTGTTGTTCCATAATAAGGCTTTTCAATCTCTATTCTCCCATCAGCTTTGATATCTTTAATAACCCATAGACTCAACTGATTTTTCTTCATTTTAGTGGAAAAGAATTTCTACTTAAATTTCCCTAACGTAATTGGTTGGCCTAGTCTGAATTCATTCCCTTCCAACAAAGGGTAGTGATTAATTATAACATCCTTTTTTCTTTCTTGTTGTTGTGGAGCAAAGCAACTAGAACAATTTTTCAATAACCTGGAAACTTATCCCAACTTACTTGTCTCAAACAAGACTTCCTTAACAGCACTAAAATCCTTTGCTTCTAAGTTGTATATTCCTTCTAACATACTAAAATTTACTTCCTCCTCTTGGTCTTTGAGTTGGAGCTTGCCACCATCAACATCTATTATAACTTTTGTGGTTTTCATAAATGGTCTTCCAGGGATGAAAGGAACCTCAACATCTTCCTTCATATCGAGTACGACAAAATCCACTAGAAAACTTGTGCACCTTCACCAGCACACCCTCTGTGACTCCATAGGGGCATTTGATCGATTGATCTGCGCGTTGTAAAGTCATCCTCATTGATTTGACTTCAAGACCCTTAATTTTCTCAAGCATAGGTAAGGACATCAAATTAATGCTAGCTCCCAAATCAATCAATGTCTTCCCAATAACTAAATTTCAAATTGTGCAAGGAATAGTAAAGCTACCAAGATCTTTAAACTTTGAAGGGAGAGCCTTTTGAATGGTAGCATTGCAGTTTGTTTGAACCTTCATGGTGTCTTCTTCTATATACTTTCTCTACTTCATCAACAAATTTTCAAGAATTTTTCATTTGCAGACATTTGTTGTATTGCTTCAGAAAAAGGAATTTTGATTTCCAATTGTTTGAAGATCTCCATGAATTGAGTGAACTACTTCTCCTTATCTTTCTTTGTTGGTAAAAGAGGATATCAAAGGATTTTCTCCACATTTTATTCTTTTCTTCTCTCAAATTTATCCTCCTCTTTTTTATTTTCTATTTTTTCTTTTTATCTTCACCTTCTTTCCAATGTCCTTCTCTTCCTCTCTCTTTCTTCGTACACATTCCCACATCGCGTTAGAATAGCATTACAATGCTCTTTTGGGTTTACCTTTGTTTTGGTTGTATTCAAATTTTTCTTCCACTTTCTTCGCCAATTGACCTAGTTGTGTTTCCAAATTATGAATCGAGGCTTTCATGCTCTTGTGATTTGAAACAAACACTGGAATGAATGGTTGAAGGGTCTCCTCCAATTTCCTTTGTCTCTCGTCCGAGGAGGGTTTTTGTTGTTGTTGCCTACTGAATGGTCCAGCTCATCCCATGCTTGGATGGGACTTCCATCCTTGATTGAAATTGTCATAGTTTCCTTAGCGGCATTGATTTTCTATGCAGTTAATAACCTCCTGCAGATTACTTTGCACGACACTTGCCTATTAGTATGATTTCCTTCACACAACACACAACTTTGCACTTGTGGTTGGTGTTGTAGTTGGGATACGTTATAGATCTCCTATGGCAATGATGATAGCTTCTTATTGGGCACCTTCATTTGTTCTGTCATTAGCTTATTTTGAGCTAAAAATGCAATGTGAATTTGTAGTTCTAACATTCCTTTCTTCTGAAGTTGAGTGCATTAATCCTGCACTTCATAATCGTTCGAAGTCATGTTCTCTATCAATGCTTTGGCTTATGTAGGTGTCTTGGATTTGATCATGCTTGTAGTTGAGGCGTTCAACATCAACTTGGTTTGAGCTCTAAGTCCCCTTAGAATGATTCATCCCCTTTGAATCATTCTCATGTTTGGCTCAAGGTTTCTTCATAGTCTTGTTGGAACGCTAAAATCTCTTGCCTTCCCTGATTATAATTAACCTTAGATTGAGGGAAAAAATTTTGAAGAAATTTTTGTACTTGATCATCCCACTCGTCCAGGTTATTCTTAGGGAAAGATTGTAGCCATACCTTTGCATTCCCTGCTAAGGAAAAAGTAAACAAACTCAAGCGAATAACATTGTCATGTACCTGGTTGATTTTCACCGTGTTGCAGATTTCCAAGAACGTGGTGATGAGTTAATATTTTTGCCCTCATTTAATATTTAAAAGAATTTTTGTGCTTAAGGATTGATTTAATCATGATTTGTGATTATTGGATTTATTGAGTTTGTAAGATAAAATTGCGTAAAAAGTGATTTTAGTTTCATAAAATATTATTGAATATTCTGAAGTTTGTTGATGCATTTGAATTTTAATTTAGGTCATTAAAAGTGTGGATTTGAAATGTTTCGAGTTATAAGTTAAGCCCAAGATTAGTAAATTCTGGAAAGAAATAACTTAAGAGCTAAATGCACCCTCATTTTTTATTTTACACACTCCTTTTTCAAGTAGACCACCCAAAAACTTGTTTTGCACCTATTTTCTACTAAGTTGCATCCCTCCTTCCACTCACTAAATCAACTTAACCATATCATGCCATGTGACAATCCCCAACTTTCAAACTTGTCCAACCACATTTTGACATGTGTCATGATCCTCCATTCACTAAATTGGCCAATCATACATTGCCATGTCATCATCTCACACATGAAACCCTATCCTCCATCTTCACCCTACCTGCACCTATAGATTTACACCACCGCAACCTCGCCGACAGCCACTAAACCATTCATGTCTGAGTCAACAGCACACCATCGCATTGCCCAGAAACGCTGCAACCACATCAAATAGAAAACGTCTCCAACCACCATGGAATCACCATCTTCACCACGAACATGCAACAATGCTGGCGACAAATGCAAATTTCACCATCTTTTTCACTGCAACAGTAGCGCCTCTATTGAAGCCATTGAAGCCCTCGCGCACTAGTGGATTCGACGTCGTTCTCCACTATAAATCAAACCAACCTTCATGAACCTGCATCAGAGTTCCACTACGATGAAGACACAATGTGCATCAACCACCACTATATCATCGAAATCGCACTCAAAATGCTCCCAACAGAGACGTGAATTGCATCATACCACCACCGCGCTTGAAGTGCCATCATTTCCATGCATTAACCATTGCAAACGCACACAAAACCCTCACGAAACCAAATTGAATCACACTTGCACCTTTAAGCCACTATGCAAACCACCACAATCATCTACACCAAACGTAAACATGGAAACCCTTAACATACTACAACCTAACCTTAATTTTTGGGAGAGAAAAAGATCTGCCACATGGCAGCATCTAATTGCATACTCAATGCATCAAAATTATTCAAATTATGGTTAAACAAGAGGGACAAAATTTGAAATTGGAAAGAAATTAAGTTGCTGAATAATTGATTAAATATTTTTCATTAATTATCTTTAGTATATCTCAAATTGTCAACATAGAAAATCTTCCAAATATTTTTAGAAGTTGATAAAATTTGTTAATTATTTGAAAGATATTATATCAAAAGATAAAAGATTATAGCAACAGAAAAGAAAAAGTTCAAGTCCAATCAATGTCTATATAAAGAGATCCAAGGGAACAGAAGAAAGACCATTAACAACTCTCTAGTTTTTGCAGCTACCATCACATCTCACTTTCTTTCCATTCCACTTTTCATATTCTTCTTTCCCACACTTGTCCTTAAGCAATTTCAAAACTTTCTTCTAAGGTATTTTATTCCATATTTTATTTGGCCAAGTAGCTAAGAATAAGAAATGTCTCGGTCATATCAAATCACGCATATTCACCTAAGATGCAAAACAAAAGAATCAAGCTAAACATTTGAGTGTAAACAAAACATGAGCAAGTCACTCAAGAAAAATAGGAATGGCACATGATAGTCCATCCTTTACAATAAAGCTCATAACTCACAAGGTCAAAACTCTTTCACAAAAGATTTACTCCAGAAATTCTCAAATCAACCAATTAGTAAATCGTAGAAACAATTCACTCATTGCACATGACTTTTATTTTTCCAAAATTATGACCGTCCTAGTTACTGAATTAAATCCTAAAATGCATGCAAATATGTTTTATTGAAAGTAGGGAAATATTTTTGCTGGATTTCTTATGAGACATATTGTTTAAAAGTTTCACTAGAAAGTTAATACTTTCACAATTTTCTCAAAAAGAAATCACAATTTTTTTTACTACCCCATCTAGTTTGTTCACTACTAACTTGGTAATACTGAAATTGTCATAGTTAAGTAGTGTTAATTTGATTGCTTCACGATAGTGTTATTACATGGCCAAGTGATTATATGGGTTTTCATGTGATAACCCATGAAATTAATTACTCTACATCAATGTATAAGGCGGGCTTCATATCTATATTTTGTGCAACTATGGTTTTGCTTGACAATGCTGTTAAAATTAAGTGGGGATGTTGAATGTGGCATAGTCTTCCAAAGTTTGTTGTCTTTCACTTGTTCTACCATATCCACCTCTTCATCGTGATATGATGGTTGGATACGTGTGTGATCAAAGAAATTTGTTGTACTTTTTGCAATTGTAGAAGAAATTTCTTATGCTTCCTTGAATAGTCTTATCTTGATATTGTTGTTTCTCAGAGTTGTTCTTTCAATCTCTGGATTATGGAGTAATTGATCAATCGGGACCCTACATCTCAAGCATAGTAGAGAAAACTAAAAGGAACACGTTAACGATGTTACCATACAATGTAAATTACAACACATCATGAATTCAACTCTTCCAAAGTTGAGCTTTTACAAATTAAAGGATAAAGCAATAATCATCAATTTAAAAAAGTCATTAATACTATTGTAAAATTCCAAAGTTTTACAAGCAATAATTATCCCTCTGAACTTTATCTTCCGAAGTGAATTTCACAATTTAGTAGCCAAATTTTGCAATTGGAACTAGAAATTCGGGACTGCTATAACTCCATAATTTGAGGGAAAAGATAGTTAACAAGCACCGTAACAGAATCCAAAGTTGATTCAAATAATTAATTTTCTATTTTCTTTACTAGATGAAATAAGGTCCGTTATCCAAGATACACTGGAAGAGAGTAAATAGACTTGCTACTATCTGTCCAAGTTGAATTAAGAACAAGTACTCCTTAACAACTCTTTAATATTATATGCAGTGTAATGTATGATTACAAAAATGATATGAGGTAGCAGCATACCTAGAAGCAGGAGTTGCAACTAAGACATTAACCAATTGAGGAGTTAGTGGTGATCTCTTCATTAATGATGACTAGCTAGGTAAATGGTTAGGAAAACTATGAAGTAGTTGATTGAAAGGTGCAATCATATAACAAGACCACAAA
The DNA here is from genome assembly GCF_037176805.1 of Vigna unguiculata. NCBI lineage: Eukaryota > Viridiplantae > Streptophyta > Magnoliopsida > Fabales > Fabaceae > Vigna > Vigna unguiculata. The sequence goes on from NC_140802.1 coordinate 29,506,945, forward strand.
TAAGATGAGGTTATCAAGCAGATGCCACGCTATACAGGCCTCCAAAATACGATGCCTTAAGTTACCAACTGCAAGAAAACACGTGATGAGTTAGCACTCACAAACAAACGAGGTATAATCATGGGCCCAAGATAAACACAACATACCTTTATAAGAGAGCCACAACTAAAAGCATTATTGAGAAAGTTTTACTGGGATAACTGAACATATGTTGAAATTAAACCCACTAAAGTGAGGGTTAGCATAAAAGGAATCCAAAAAAAAAGTCTTCTTTGTTTGGGTAATTGTAAATGCGTGTCCATATATACTTGTAAAAGAGATAAATCTTAATTAGCTATTAAAAATTCAATTTATTTTGACCAAATTTTTTATATAATATTTTAATACTAAGCCAAAAAATGGTTAACTACAAAAGGAATATTCCACTGGAGTTATGATAAAATACAAACCACAACGAAAAAAAAACACAATTAATTTGAACTACAAGACATAAAAGATGATATAGAAAACAATAAAAGCATAACAGAGGTTGCTTATTTTGAATTGAGATTTGTTTTCTTACACCTAAAAACAGAAGAGGTAGCGAGAGAAAGATAAATAGGTTTATATTGAAGACTGAAAAATGTTTTTCAAACAAAGTTACAAAGGATCCTTAAATAGTGATATAACCGAAACCAAAATCATTATGATTTTTTCAACTTACCATCAAAACTTAGTTTCCAGCCAGGCGCACAAAGAGGTAGTGGCAGAGCATATGAAGCTAATACTTCTAAAGACGATAAGTTACCAATTCATTCATGTATTAAAAATTTAATCCAATATTAAACATCAAGCAAACTTGTGCAATTATTCAAAGTTTTCTAACACCTTTTTTGGGAAGAAATGCTCAGGTCTCTCCCTGAAGAAACCCCCAAATTTATCTGGAAAAGAAAACCTAAACCTTCCTTGATTCAAACTTCTTAGTAATCCATTGAAAAATAAAATCAATGATTCAAAACTCCTAAAATAACAAAACAAATAAAATAGAAAGGATGAGATGATTGTGAGAATGATTACCACCACGATAAAGTGATAAAGTGAGTATAATGACACGGGGAGGGGCGAGTAATGGAGAGGGAAGAGTCACGGTGAGGGACAAATCATAGTGAGGGGCAAGTCATTATGAGAAACGAGTCACAATGATGAGTTTAATAACGAAGGAAGATGAGGAGACCGTCGTGACAAATTGTGAGGATGGTGTGCCTAGGTCACAAGCAATGAGGAAAGGTGATGAGATGGTAGGTAGGGATTCATTTGGTGTAAACATTTACTTTTAGTAAAATTCTGGGTGGAGGGAGAAAATTTTCGAAGGAAATAAAAGTAAAAATAAAAAATAAAATAATTAAATAATATAGTAACCGATTTAATGACTGATTTTTCTTGACTAAAAATCTGGTTACTATTTTAGTTACTGATAGTAACTGAAATTTTCAGTGACTGATTTTGGTCACTATTTAACGTATTTCTAGTAGTGTATGTGGTTAAAACAAGAATAAAACATGAGATTATGGAAAATAATTATATTGAATGAAGAATTCACAAAAAATATATTACACCCAAAATGAGGGAGTTAGCTACTCCTATGCATACTGAATACTAGTCTGATGATGAAATTCAATGCTTCCATCATTCAGAATGCCCTTCTACCTTCGAGCGTAGAGATTTCAAGTTTCTTTCTCTCCAATTGTGTGTTTTTGACCTATGTCAGACCCTCAATTTATAGATTTTCATAACTAGACTGGACCTAAAATTTGGATTGGATTTTGTACTTGGATAAATTTTAATAGATAATCCTTGATATATATTAATCTTTGGAGATTTCATATCTTTGAATATTCTTCAATTATTCTGACTTGTGATTTGAGTAACCAACTTTGTGGATATCTAGTAGTGTTGATAATCTTTGATTATTCAATATTCCACTCATTTTGTTGATAATATTCCCAAATCTCTAAGATTTTCACTTATTTGCAAAATATAATCTACACATTTATCTTTTCCACTTTTATTGAATAAAACCTAAAATATTAAATAATATCCAAAAATAAAATAACAATAAGATATAAATAAAATAAAAACATGATAATGCCAATTATGAGTGTGAATTAAAATATTTGTAAAAAATAATAGTTAGAGAAGGCTATCCCTAAGCTAATTTTAAAAATAATGTAAAGAGTTAGACCTTGGTTGAGATAAAATTAATTTCTAAAGTAGAAAATCATTTTAAGAAATAATAAATAAACGAGTTAGACAAGTTAAAACTAATTTTAAAAATAATACAAAGAGATGGGTACGTCATCGCTACACTAAAATTAATTTTAAAAAATTTTATAGAGAGAGGATTAGACCGTTTGCTAATGGGTGAAATTTTTATTTTTTTTAAATTGTTATATTTTATACTAAGTACATGTTTGAAATTATAAAAAAAAAAAAACTACAAAAAGCTCGCTAATGTGAAGCATCATTTTAAAGAATTATATATGGAGATGGTTAGACCTTGCTAAGTTAAAACTAATTCAAAAAGTAATATAAAGAGAGGTAAAATTCTTGGTAAGATAATTAATTTTTATATCAGAAAATTATTTTAAAAATAAAATAGATAAAAAGTGTTATACCCCCACAAAGTTAATACTAGTTTTAAAAAAGATACAAAGAAAGGGCTAAGTTTCGCTAAAGAATTAACTTTTAAAAAATCCAGAGAGAGTGAGATCGTCCTGAAACTTTTAATTTTTTAAATTATTAAATTCTATATATAAATGGTGAGTACAATGAATCGATACTATTTACTTTCGATTTTTGGCCTATATTACTTTCTTTTTGCTGAATGAAGGCATTCTAGTAGTGACTTTGTTATAATATATTATACCAAACATATCATTAAAGTTTGAAAAATAGTCTTCTTTTTTATCTTCATAACATTGTCTTCTTAAAAATAATGCCTTTCCCATCTACACGTTAGAGTAATAAAACAAATTTAAAAGTAACGTTGACATGATTTTAATATACTAATTGACATCTATATCGGTAGATCTAGCTCGAAATAAATAATTACCTTTATTCACCTTTTCTAATTTATTATTTTTGTGATATTCATCTCTATTAGCATTTTGTTTTGATAATAAACGATATATAAAGTCTTATACACCACTCTAAAAAGTTAATTATTTTATAATAGGAAAAAATATATTTTTTAAATTAATAATTACAGAAAACACGAATATTTTTTAACGGAAAAACCTTTTAGATGGAAATTATAAGTCATTGAAATTAAAAAAAGAAAAAGAAAAAGCAGATATATTATATTTAATAAACACTACAAGATAATTTCTAATAAATAAACAATATATACAATTATCTAACATAATAGTGTTCACAAATAAGAAAAAAAATTGAAAAAGTCAAAATAGAGTCATTAAAACGAATTTCTTTTTCTTTTCTTGGTCTCGACCTTTCCAATTGAAGATCTAACTATTGGAAACGAAGATTATCCTTTATAAAACTGCTGTTTAAAAATCCTATTTTCTTTAGATACTGAAACAAGAATGAATATTCGTGACTTCAAGATGAATATGCCAATTTACATGGCTATGGCTCACACTACCTACCATTATTTTATTCATCAGATTATCTCTGGCCATGAACAATTTTGTGGTGATTGTTGTCTCAGTTTCTCACTTTGTTTGTTTCTCTTCGATTTGTAAGAACCTCATGCCAAAAGTCTTTGGTAAACAAGTGTCCCAAGTTTCCACTATTCAATGAATAATCTACAAGAACAATCTTTGTTATAAATTGAACTTTGATAACTTTATTCACCTTAACGTCTTTGTGAATCATTGAAAGTGAAAATCTTTTCTAAAAGATGAACAAAGATTTTTTGACTCTACGATTCTGAAAAATTGACATTCCCCTCCATATGCAAAAGACAAAATGTTCAAAATCAAACTAACCATGATAATTACTACAACACCATCTTCCTAATCACACGTGCCAAATCAACCGACAATGCCACAAAGAACTCAACACGTGTACAGCAGTATCTAGGCTCAAAAAACGATAATAACTCGTCCTCTTTAGACAAAACCTACAAATAATCTCAATCTGTTTAGGTGATGTTTTCTTACAAAACCAGAATCTCACCTTAATAATTTATATTTTAAATCAATTTTATTATATTATGACATTATAAAATAAAATTCTAATTATGATAAAGAATAACTAGAAAAACTTGAATGGTTGTAATAAATGTTTTTCTACCATGTGATTTACCTCTAGCGCTGCAAATGTTGCTGTTTTAGTCTTTTCTTCCTGCAATTTAATAACAATTCTTTCGTTTTTAACTGATTTTTAAGGTTTATGTATTAAAAATTAAAAGTATAATAAACTATTTTTATCCTAATAGCTATGAAGGTTTACTATTTTAATTTTTTCTTCACAATATTAATTAAAAGTTGGATACAAAGTAAAGCTATAATTAATTAATTTGAACAAAAAAATAACTAGAATAATATAAATCTCTTAAAAATTCTACAATTTAAAAAAAAAAAACCAAAACTTACCTACTTACCCCTCTTCCATTAAGGAAATATTAGTTCAGAAAGTAAAACTCTAATTTTGAATGCATTAATCCAAAATTTTCACAAGAGTTTCTTTATTAAGATCAAGTTAACCTAATATGAAGATTTTATAATCCAAAATTTAAAAGGGGTGTAAGATAAGATTGTTAAGTTAAAAGATGAGAGATAACATGTTTTATCAGGAGTGGTCCATGATGTGCCAAGGATAGTAGAGACAAGCTTAATCCTTATGCAGATGAAGTTAACAAGAGTTGCCAAACTTGGACCATGTTTATCATATAGTAAAAAATGGCTTAATATATATATATAAGCATTTTTGGTGACCACAAAGGCAATCCATACGTGGACCAATTAGCACTACCCCTTTTAATCTGATTCTATATAACACTTCCATTCATTACCCTTTGGTCTGCACTTTACAACCCTTTTACAAGAAACTACTTTTGCTTTATATCTTTGCTTCATTTTAAGCTCCATCATTTCCAACTTTTTTGTTTGGTGAGGAAATTTTTGCATTGGTTCATCATGCTTGAAGGCAAGGCTGTGATTGGTGAGACTGACATGCTTCAGACCATGCAGCAAGATGCCATGGATTTAGCTTCCAAAGCTCTTGATGTCTTTGATGTCACTGAAGCCATTGAGATTGCCAGATTTATAAAGAAGGTAAATTCAAAAAACAATCTCTCAAACAAGTACTGCTTTTTATCATGAAAAAACAATAACACTTCACATGAACTGCTTAAATCCTCTCAAAATGATCTTGTAATCGAAATGAATCACATGATTAGAGTGCATTCCAGTAAAATTCTATTTGTTTTATTTGAAGAAATTGGTAGCAGAAATGAGTTTCTTAATTGAATCAACTTTGGTAATTTTGTTTGAGTTGTTGGTGCAGGAATTTGACAGGATGCATGGACTTGGTTGGCAGTGTATTGTAGGCACTGATTTTGGTTCATTTGTGACCCACTGTTGTGGCTGTTTCATCTATTTCTGTTTAGGTAACTTAGCCATTTTGCTCTTCAGGGGCTCAGCTTCTCCAGAGGCACATGAAAATCAATTCTCAGTTCTAGAGGCTGCAGCCAAAGCATAATTAATTAATTTAATTGCTTAATTTTCCCTTTCTTTAGATACTTTTGTATTTTGTTCATTCCATGTAATGATAATTGATGTAGGAAGAAATGGAAGGTTCTAGAGAGAAACAATTTGCAAGAGGCATATAAATTATACTTTTGTTACAGAAATATGTTTTATTTTAGATGTAAACTATTTTGCCTAATTTATCTCGAAAAGTATAAATGTTTTCAGTTGTCCTCGTAGTAGTGTAAACTTCAAATATAACATTAACAAATAATTAATAGAAAAATTCAAATTAAAGAAACTTGTTGAAAAACTATTGCATTATGTGATCCGCTTAATACGTCGTAACATTTATCTTGATCTGATGTACTTATGTCTTCAAAGTCAAACAATTGTATCCATGCAATACTACAAGATACAATAACTCGAAATTAGTCTATGAACTTGAAATAATTTCTTTACTAATGAATTACTAAAACACAATTACCTAGTCTCAATATTTTTCCATATTAGCTCGTACAATGGTGATCACCCGTTGCATTAGATAGTATTTGCAAAATAAATAAAGGTGTATTTACTGAAATTAATTACCTTACAATGCACCTATATAAGTTTTTGTGATCTTGCACTTGGTCGACACTTCAAAAGGTTATATCTAGAGTAAAAATTAATTAAAAAAACTAAAATTGCAAGAATATATAAAAGGCGATATACACTGCAGCAACAAAGAAAAAATCAAGGGGAATCTAGCCGCAATATCTCATAATTCAATAGTGAAGATGAAACCCTTTCCTTTTTCCCTTAGTGATGCTACAAAAGATTAGCTCTACTTACAACCAACACCCATAACCTGATGGAAATAACCCTAAGGGTCTACAACATGGAACAATGACTAGGCTCATTTTCATTTCTTGCATGTAAATATATAAATAAAGGTAGAATATTTGTATAGGATTAGTCTTTTTACTTTTCATTATAAAGTTTAGGTATAATTAGTCGCAACGTACCCAGTTTCGTCCCAATGTGTCTAAATGGTAACCGCTTTTAACTTTGCATCTACTTAGTACCCAAATTAGTTAATTTGCATCAATGTGGTCCCTTTCGTTAACTCCGTTAAATAAGATAACGTTTGACTGAGTTGACCAGTTAAATGAGAAAAAATGTTATGATGTGGCACGAGAGTAGTGTGTAATGTGGAACAGTGCAGCCTAAGAGGAAATTGAAAAGAAAAAAAGGCACGAATTGGGAATAGAATAGAATAGGGGTTTTCTGGAGTTAGGATTTACGAAATTTGGGCCATTTCATGCATTGGGGACAAAATTGAAGGTGTAATTGACATCAAATTGGCAGCTATTTGGGATTGCAGGTGCACAAACCATTTGTTTTTGTCGTTGATTTGATTGCATTATTTGTTGTTGGGATGGTGGGGTTTAGGGTTAGTGGTTGAATGTTGTGCGTGGTTTAATTTAATGGTGTTTTGGGTATTCTGAAGGAGATGGATTATGCCAATGTGAAGGAGATGTGGTATTCCACCCACAACCCAGATACAGAACCAGCAGAAGAAACGCTATGGTTATGTGACCCACACGAACAAGACGACCACAAATGACTAAAACCATGCGACATTTTCCACTTCACTCGCCACCTTACCCCTACAACAAATCAGCTTCCCGACGAAAAAATGAAGAAGAAGATGAAGATGGGAATGGGAAATTAGGGCTTTTTGAATGGGGACAATCAATTCTAATAGGGCATGACATGTTATCAACAAATTGCCACTGTACAATTATTTTCATTGACACGTATCCGTTCTGCAATGTCACATCACTTATCTGTTAACGGCGTTTTTGAAAACTTAACGGGATGAACCACATTGATGCAAATTAACTAATTTGGGTACTAAGTAGATGCAAAGTTAAAAGCGGGTACCATTTAGACACATTGGGACGAAACTGGTACGTTGCGATAAATTATACCTAAAGTTTATTTGGGCTTGTATTTTTGGCTTTTTTTCCTCTTAGTTTTCTCTTTGGGCTAAGACCAACCATGACCCAATGATTTCATCAGCTTCAGCGTGTTCTTTCACGGGCCAAGTACATGTCCAATTTCTCTACATGTCTCCAGCTTTGGGCCAACATCAACATCATCAGCGTGTTCTATCTGCATCTTGGAGCTTTCTTCCTGCACTTTGAAGATTTCTTCTGCACTCCCAAATTTTAGCTTTATGACCATAATGTTCCTTCCGAATTAAGCAGGTAAGCAGTAATTACTGTTGATCAAACGTATTTGTTGCGTTAATGGTTTATATTTACTGAACTAGCACCCCTATGTCACTTTCACAACAACATTTCCTCTCCAACAACGTTTTTCTCCCATTGCTTTCTTCTTCTCTGAACAACGTTCTTCTTCATGAGATCGTAAGATGTTCTGCTTTTCTTTTTACTTATCTTTGGCTTCATCTTCATTTTTTCAGCCATATGTACGTACTCACTTCCTTCTTCCTCCCTATTATACAATTTTTTTATTTAATTTATTCTAGCAAGCCTCGTTTTTTTTTTTTGTATCTTTCATCGACCAGTTTTGAAAATCCGGTTTGAGAAAATACCAGATTTCGCAGTTGGATTTATATAAGTCGTAGATTTGTAAATTCATTGGACTAACAAGCCAACCAAGAATGCACTGCTTTTGAAATTCGATTTGTAAAAATATCCGATTTTTAAATTAGATTTAAATAAGTTCCGAATTTGTAAATTCGTTTGAGTTAGGAACACACCGAATTTGAAAATCCAGTTAGGAACCTTATTGGATATCAAAATACTGTAAGAAAATCAAAGAATAATGACTAATGATATTTGACTTTCTCTGGAAAAAAAAATCTAAAATATATGTTTGAATTATAGTCATTATAGATTCAATAATAGTTGTGTAAATTTGAACACATACAATAAATTTTGTATTTTAAAGTCTCGTAATTTATACAAAATTAAAAAAAGTTATTTTTCATAAGACAAATGTAACGTCCCATTTAATTAATAAACATAATTAAAGAAACGCCACACACAAATGATACTATATAGTAGTCTTGGGGTCCTTAACCCAACCCCTACAAACTAGGCATACCACGATGCCGAAAGAATACAGTTAAAAAGTCAAATCCATACTAGTAGAGAAAATAAAGTATAACGTGATACATGGGACAAAGCCCTAAAGGAAAACCAAGATCCAGCCCATGCAGATCATGCAACGGAACCATCACCTCCCTAAAGTTGATGATCATCGCAAGAGAAAGTACCACACTGCAGAACACATAACAACAAAAGTAGGGTAAGTTAAAGCACAAAAGATTTCATCCATCAAGTCCGATATAATTTCACATTATCATACACTCACTTCAACCAAGCATGTTATGACTCATCAGGCAATACACTACGACTCGACTTGACTCATCCGGATACATATAACTTGGTCGAATTCAGCGGATGCTTGCACTTTTGGTGGATACCTCTGCTCACCCCCGAGCTGCTCACCCCTGAGCTATGTGTTACAGTGTTACAATAAATCAATTTCCCTCACCACAAGGTTAGCCCTTAGAAGATTTCAGGCCTCCTACTACTCTCACCACAGGAGCCAGTCCACTCTAGGTGAGACTAACTGACTCCTTAGAGTGTCAAGATGCAACCTTACCTTGAATCCTTACCTAGTTATACAGATGGGGCACCACCATGGACACCCACTATCAGGGGTCATGGAATTACGTCTCGACCACTGAAGCGCAACCCCGGAGGTCTCACCTAGAGACCCCAAGGAATTACACGCTGACACGGACCAACAATCATAAAATAGCAGTATGAGAAGATTAAATCATGTTTACAATTTCATACCAACCCTTGGAATTAATTCCTCATACGTATCACGTTTTGAATCCATACCACTAGTCATCACCACCCCATGAGTCTAGGGCCTCATCTCATATCAATACCATGTTACTTTAATTCCAAATCCACTCATTCATTTCACATGCCAAGATCCCACAATATCCATCATTCACCATTCATGAATCATGTCACGCATACATAGCAATCCATTAGGCATATATACATACATATGTACATGTATCTCATCATAGCAATCATACCCAAACAATTCCACTCAACCGAGAGTAATCACGCAACCAAACATAGCATTGTCTCGTCCAACCCCTCGCTCAAGCTGAAGGGTCTCGCTCAGGCGAGTCCCCTTCGCCTAGGCGAGGGCTCGAAGAAAACATCAAGAGGGCAACGCGGGATCTCGCTTAGGCGAGACCCCTCTCGCCTGGGCGAGATGCTCGCTCGTTCAAAATAATAAGCGGGTCGCCTGGGCGACCTCTCGCGTAATAAGGTTTGGGCGAATCCCTGTTCATCTCGCCTAGGCGAGACTGGCTCGCTTGGGCGAGATTTGCAGGTCTCGCCACTGTTTTCCTGCAACAGTGACACCCACAATTCCAAACCAACATAGCATCATACCAACCACCCAAAACTGAAACAACAGCCAAACAACATGGGAAAAACAGAATATATGAGAAGGGCCTCAGCTTCCCTACCTGGAAAAAGGCCAACAGTTGGGTTCCTAGTGCGAATAGGAAATGCAGCAGCTCCCAAGGCAGCTTAGTGAACTGGAAAACACAAGAACGGAGTGGCACGAAGTACTTAGTACGACTCTAGATAGGACTCGAAGCAACTGAGCTAAGAATAAGAAGGTGTGGGATGGGATGCAACTTACATGGAACGAACTGGCTCGAACAAACATAACGGAGCTTCAAGGCTGAACCCTAGCGGAGTGACGACTGCGACTCTAGGCACCAAGGGAGTGGGTTCTGAAAGTGCACAATGAAATAGTTAGAACAGACTTAAAGGCAGCCTTATAACTTTAGGGCAGAAAATTGGGCTTTACAACAAAAGTTTAATAAATGTGACTTAAATTCAAAAATAACATATATAAAAACATGGTATAAACCTTATGAAGAAAAGTACATGTCAAAACTTGTGAGTGTTATGATTTTAAGCACCCATTTTAAAAATTTTGTCTACTAAAAACCATTGCCTATCTATGTTCATGCAAACCTAAAGCATGTTTGAAAAATCGTTGACTAAACCACTGGCGAAACTTAGTGTTGACAAAGGAGGCAGTGACCCTCCATTTTTTTATATTTATATAGTTTCATATATTTTTTTTAAAATTAATATTTTAATATATATTATATATTTATATTTATAGGCGAGTCTTCACATTTAATTTTCAATTTTATCTTTTAAATAAAAATAATTATTTTATTAATATTATTTTTTAAGTGATTATTTATTTAATTTAATTTTTTAATTGATTATTTTTAAACTTAATTATTATAAATGAAAATTAATTATAGTAAAATAAAAAATCATTTTATATTTAATTTTATAATTATAATGATAACAATAATTATAATTTTATTATTTTTTATTATTATAAAAAAAGTAAATACAATGTTTCTACTAGTTTATATAAAAAGTTTGGAATTACTCTTTTGATTCCTATTTTCGTTCAAAAATAATAAGTTGGTCCTCAAATATTTTTAGTCTCAATTTGATCCTGATTTTGGAAAAAATGATGCAATTTTGTCATTTTTTCAATAAATTTCTTGAATCGGACCAAGATTTTTTCATCAAAATTGAAGTTGTGAATAATAATGGTTTGTTTTGATGTTCTAATTGACATAATCCTAGTATTAATTTTGGTGAAAAAATCTTGCTCCGCTTTAAGAAATTTCACGAAAAAGATCAAATTGCATCAATTAAAAAATCAAAACCAAATTGAGACTAAAAAACATTAGACGAAAAACTTGATATTTTTAGACAAAAAAATGGACCAAAAAAGTAATTCAACCAAAATTTGGACAACCCCAACATATTGACTGAAGATCTGTCACTGGCTTAAACCTTAGACACTACTGCAAAATAGGTATATTAGATAAGTTCTAGAGTGCATATTAGATTCGTTCCGCAACCAGTTTAATATGGATTGATGTAATATGAAACAACCAATTTAATACCTTAAAGTAAAAAACCAAGAATCACATCCACGTACAAATAATTATTCAACAAAAGATCTCCAAAATCTAATTAAAGAGCAATCGAACATTCTAATAAAAATCCACCCTAACATTCTAACAACCGAACAAAAGTCCAAATTAAAGAGAGAGAAATGGCTGAAGTGAGAAAGAAATTGTGAAACGAAACCCTACCTTCATAAAACTATTGAATTAAAATTGAGACTGTGGAAGTTGACGAGCGTAGAGAGAAAGATTGAGAAATTGGAATTGGAATTGGGCGAAAGAGAGAACGCAACTCGTTTAAAATTTTGGATTTGGTTATCCAACCATCATTTCCAACCCTTATATGTAACTACAAAGATGAAATTCAAAGTTAAATAAATAATCATGTGTTTAAATAGAAAAGAAGAAGAGAAGAAGAAGCTTGCTAAATCGTAACACGATAAGGGTAGGGCATGACAAGAATAATGGTGAGTGGCTTGGAAGAAAAACGGGTTTCTTTGTTTTTCCGTAGGGAAGAGAAGAAGAAACAATGGAGGCACAAGAGAGAAGACAAAATTCAAAAAGTAAAAAGGGTTTTCACGTTTTGTAGTGAAGAAGACATATTAGATCAATTGTTTCTTTAACTGATATAATATATGTACATACTAGATCGGTTCTTTCTTTAGCCGATTTAATATGTTCCTATTAGATTGGTTCCCCTATAATGGGATTAAAATACTTTCCAATATTTACAAAATTGTCACCGGATTTTGAATTAAATCGATTTTGTTACAACTGATCTTATATCCTGTTCTAATATCACAAATTTCCACTAGTGAGGTCATGTTTTGGTAATTTTGACCATAGTGTTTCTTAATGATATTTGTTGTAGTGTTCAAATATCTTATTTTCTTTTTTACCTTGTTCTAAGAATAAGTAAGTCTTAAAGTGTATGTTTACTTTGTTGTATGAGGTGTCTCTATCTTTAGAGTTTCTCTTATTATATATAGTCACATTACTACTTAATGCCATAAGATTTTTTTTTTGCAAATGGATTTATGATTTTGTAAATGAGTAGACGTGTACTAGTGCAAAAATTACATTTTACCGTGTTCTTTATGACATGATTGCAAATATTATAAGACTTTCTATGTCGGTTATCATTAGAACTGACATAAATAGCGAACACAGTGGCTAAATTTCATAATAAAGTAGAAGATTTTCTATGCTAGTTAGTTATACATAAAACTAACATATAGCGATCACAATTTTGTAAGAAAGAATATTTTCAATGTCAGTTACACATAGAATAGGCATAAAAAGTGGGTGTGTATATTATTTTAAATTTAAAAAATAGATACTATGTCGGTTCTTCACTATAACTGATGTAAGACCCGAGAGATTTAAATAATTAATTAAATAATTATTTAATAAATGTGAGTAGTAGAAGCCATTAAGGCATTCAATGCGGAATGTTATGACGTGGAAAAGTATTAGCTCAAGTGGTTGAGAGTACTTTGTTTGTGTGAGAGGACTTGGGTTCGAGTCCTATGTATGCTAAATATAGTATTATTTTTAATATATGTTAATCATGTTGTGAAATGTTATAATCGTAAGATTTAATGAATTATCATGAGGACTTTTTACAGAGGAGAAACATGAGATTGCATTTCTGGAAATTTCCAATACTGGGTTTTTCTCCATGAACCCTGGCGGCTAGGGGCTGTCTGCCAAGCGATACGAACTGGCTTGCCCAGTTCTCGCGGGTTTTGGGTGTTTCGGTGATGCTGGAATGTTTGGGGTTGATTTGTATGATTGATATGTTATGTGATTACCTGTAATTTCTTCATTGGTGGAAGATTGTATGAATTGCACTTAAAATTGGGTCTTAGGGTTCAGTTTGGGATTTTGGATGAATGTCATATGTGACGATTGTGAGTGGGGTATTGTTGTTTGGAATTGATGATAATAGGATTGTATTCTAAGCCTTGGGTGTGGCGCATGTGAAATTACATCATCTTGAGGGTGAACTTCGAAATTGTGGAGTTTGTGAGTCACACCGAATGCGAGAGGAATCTGGGCAGAACCCAGTTTTTCACGCACCGCCTGGCGGTGCTAAGGCTGCCGCCAAGCGACCTGATAGTAAAGCAGTAGGTTTGATGTGGTTGGTGTTCTTATCATAGGGGCATTGAATGGGGTCCTTATTAGAAGTGTTTTAGACAGGTGATAGGCTGGGATTTTATTATCTATGATATTTAAATAATGAATGAAGGATTAAATGTGCGCATTGGGTGTTTCCTACATAGTGGTAGCTGTAGTGTTAGTTTGGTTGTCCAAGTAAAGGTACAACACTGATCAGATTGAGGTGGCATGAATAATATGAATAATACACTATAATAATATAGGACCAGGGGTAATTTGAATATGAGAATAGGTTTAAGGTAATCAATAAGGAAAAGGATGGGTGCATGACATAGTCGAATCGGAAATAATAGTGTATGTTGCAGTACTTTAGGTATGGTAATGTAAACTGAATAACTTGTATGGTGGTAAATGGTGGGTATCAGATTGTTGCTTTGTGACTTGTTCCTTTAGAGAATCAAGTGAGGCATGTTAAGACATGATAATATCTAATTTGGGCATGAATTAATTGTACTTGATGTGTTTTAGTTATAATTATATGTCTTCAATACTATGATTGATGTGTGAAAATTGAATTGCATGTTTGGGGTCTCTTAAGACCGGTTGAAAATGCCAAAAACCAGTAACAATGCGCTACTGGTATGGCACTTGTCGGCGCGGGCAAGCCGCCAGGCAAGAGGTGCCTAAAACAGTGGCAGTAGCCACTTGACATACATGGCGCCTGGCGGTAGGGAATGTCCCACCAGGCGGTGACGGAGTAGCGTAGCTCCTGTTTGGCGCTTAGCGCCTGGCGGTGGAGGAGTGGTCGCCGGGCGGTCTGGGACCAGATTCCGCCTAGCGGTGTCTAGGCGATGCCAGACGTTTTGGTTGTTGTGAAATTGGTTGTTGTTATGATCAATGGACTTGAAGGACTAAGTTCACTTACCTTTGTGGTTGGGCTTGATGGACTAAGTCCAATAGGGTTCTGGGATGTACTTGATGGTGGGACGCATGATGGGCATGGAATTGATTAGTTCCCGTCGACTGCTAAGAGGCGAGGAGTCCTTAGCATGGAATTCATTTTTTATAATTTCATATGGTTAATTATTTTTAAGTATTTTTTAAATTTATTTTTATTTACACGTGTTTCTATTAACAAATTTTAAGATCAACCTCGACTTCATCATATGTTTACTTTGTACGGGATCCATAATACAAAATATATACCTTTTACTTTAACAACAAGAGTTATTACGCATTTCATTTTAATGTAACATAAGTAATGTATAACTCAAAACTTTAATTATAAATTTTAATCATACAACAATATTTTTTTTTCTACACGTAACTAATAATATAGTACTATTATTAGTATTAATATGATTAGTATTAATGAATATTTATTATTGTTATTAGTATTGATATTATTCTACTACTATTATCACTATTATTATTAATATTAATATTACTTTGTATTATTATTATTATTATTATTATGTCTACATTATTATCATTATTAAATTATTATTGTTGTTATTATGTTTACATTTTATTTTACCAATGATTATATATTTTATGTGTTTCTGTTGACAAATTTTAAGCTCAACTTCAATTGTTTTGTATTTACATTTTACGAGATCTATAATACGCAATATCCTTACATTATTATTATTATTAGGCTTAAATACTTTTTTGCTCCTCATTTTCGTAGTGTTTGTTGCGGATGATTCTCATTTTGACAGAATGTTTAAAATGGTCCTCATTTTCGCAATTCGTGTTTTATTTGGTCCTTTTCTGTAACGCCGTTTAAATTATTAACGGAGCATTGTACAGGTGACACGATTTGTATTAGGGTACACGTAACACACCCTAATACAAACCGTGTCACATGTACAATGTTCCGTTAATGATTTAAATGGCGTGACAGAAAATGACCAAATAAAACACGAATTGCGAAAATGAGGACCATTTTAAACATTCGGTAAAAATGAGGACCATTTTAAACATTCTGTCAAAATGAGGACCATCTGCAATAAACACTACGAAAATAAGGACCAAAAAGGTATTTAAACTTTATTATTATTATTATTATTATTATTATTATTATTATTATTATTATTATTATTATGTACAAGATTCATAATCTACAATATGTTTACATTATTACATTAATGTCAATCATAATATACCTATATTGTTCTTCTATTATTATTATTATTATTTGTATTGGTATAGCACACAATATATTAGTCTTATTATTTGTACTAACCCTAACCGAACTCAATCAAATAAGTAAAAAATACGTCAAGGCAGTCAAGTATTCAACCTAGGCTGAGTAAGTCTAACTTATACCGGACCTGGTCAATTTAACCGTATAAATGATAAACCTCACGAACATGCCAGAGACAACCCAAGTACACGACTTGGGCCACCATGGTCTCGAATTTAAATGAACAAAGGCTAGTAATAACAAAATGGCCAACACAGATAGTACACGTCCAAGGATGATGTAACATCCCTGGCTACCCCTCCTCGGGCCCCAGAGGTTGTCAGGTTACTACAGCCCAATGCACCCCAACTCCTTCACCCTTCTCCGTCCATTCATACTGGGTGGGTTGTTGGCAGTGGGAATCGAACCCCCAACCTGACCTTTAACACCTCTGGCACACCAGCAGATGCTACCAGTTGTGCTGGCGGTAGGGATGGTTCTACCAGGCGGAATGGTGCAGTAGAAGCCCTGATGGAGCGTGGCGCCTGGCGACGCGAGAGGGGTGCGCCAGGCGATGATGGACAACGAGGCGCCTGGCGGCAGGATGTAGTCTGCCACGCGGTGACGAAGCAGTGATGATTCTGCTGGTGCTTGGCGCCTGGCGGTGTGTGATGCCCTCCAAGCAGTCTAGACCTAGAGTTCGCCTAGCGGCATGACATGCGCGCCAAGCGGTTTTGGTTCAGTGATGGTGCGCGAGGAAGGGTTTCTACACCGCTTTAAGGGATGTTCATGATGCAATGCTTTGGCTGGGGGCCCAATTACGAGTGTATCTTGTATTGGGGTAACACGTAACCACTTTAGGTTGTAGCTTGGTAGTTTAGGAAGTCAAGTGGAGTGTGCGGGTTGTGGCTCGTACGGCGAGGTTTCGGATGATTGCCCTCTTTAGTGTAATCTGATAGAGTTTTGGTAGTCTAGGAACAACTACAAACTTATGTTTGTTTTAGGGAACTCCACTTGGTGTCACGGTGAAATGCTATGGCAAAGTTATTTCCACGTGTGGACTATCAGGTGGTGGACTGTAGTCGGAGGGGTGAGTAGACACTCGTGCAGCAAAGATCGATCATTGATCGCACCTTAAGGGTATAGAAATGATAGACGTCTAATACAAGTGATGGAAATGGAGAAGTAAGGGGAAAAAGGGAGAAGTATACTAACTCGGGTTTTAATTCTTAGATGTTGTATTTAATATTAATTTTGTTTGGTTTATTTAAATGAGCTCACCCTATATGTGTGTGTGTGGCGATGATCATGTAACTTGTTACATGGGAGCAGATGTTGATGCAGGCGAGCAAGCTGATGCATAGAGACGGACTGGGGACCACTTGGAGTTTTACTGATTTTATTTTGTCAGAATATGGATTTAATGTAATAATTTTATAGACAAACATGTTTTGCATTACGGTTTTGTTGCGCATTATTTTATCTGGTTTGGTGCATTGGAATTAAAGTTTAAATTTATTCCCGCATTTTGGGAATTTGTTGTTAATAAATGAGGTTTTTAATTAAATTTTATTTTGTTTTATTTTAATAAGTAATTTCCGGCTAGGACATTACATAGCTATACAAGTATTTTTAGAGTATGAACTTCCTTTTTCTACCCACACTCTACGAGTTCTTTTAATTTTATTTTTAGGAACATACTTATTTTCTATTTAGATTCTTTTTCTTAAAAACATGTTTTTCAAAAGATTTATTTTCTAAAGCATCTTCAAGTTGTTTTTCTAAAATCATTAAATCAAGCATATAGTTTTTGCAAGATGCACATTCAATTGTTTCAATTTATCTATTTTCAAAAATTAAAATTTAATCTTTTAAGACCTTTTCTTCTTCAACAAATTTTTCAAGATTGCTCTACAATTCTTTAAAATCACCTTTTAATTTTTTGTGAGCAATATCTAGTTTACTGGATTTAGCAAGCAATTCTTGAAAGGCATCATAAAGAGAATCATAATCATTTTCATTGTCAAAGGAGCTTACCTCACTGTTAGAGAGATCATTATTGGCCATTAAGCAAAATTTTGCTTCTTCCTCATCGGATTCAATAGAGCTGGATGAAATTGAGGCATTATCTTCACATGCTATGTATGCCTTTTTCTTGAAATGTTTTCTGTTCTTCTTTTCATCACTCCTTTTTGAATTTGGGCAGTTTGCTTTTACATGAGTAGTTTCTCCACATCCATAGCTTTTAAAGTTTGAGGAGGATCCTTGATTCTCCTTCTTATTGCTCTTAAATTGATTTTTGCCTTTAGCCTTCATGAACTTTGTGAACTTTTTTATCATAAGACTAAGGTTCTTATCATCATCATCAGAATTTTCTTCTTATTTTTGCTTCTTGCCTTTGACAACTTCAGTTTTAAAAGCAATAATCTTCTTTCTTCCTCGATCTTCTTCACCATTCAATCTGCCCAGTTCAAGCTCGTGCTCCCTAAGTTTTCCAAAGAGAGCTGCCATGGTCATTGTTGCAAGATTTTGTGACTCTGTGATGGTCGTCCCCTTTAGCTGCCAAGTCCTATTCAAAGATTTAAGAATTTTAATGTTAAGTTCATTAGTATCAAAGGTTTTACCTAGCCCACTAAGATGGTTGACGATGTGTGTGAACCGCTTCTGCACATCGTATATGGTTTCTCCCTGATGCATGTGAAACATTTCATATTCTTGAACCAAAGAGTTCTTTCTAGCGCATTTGACATCATCAGTTCCTTCATGAATCACTTGAAGGATTTCCCACATCTCTCGTGCACTGGTGCAAACAGAAATTTTGTCGAACTCATCAAGAGTTAGAGCAGATTATATGATGTTTATGGCTTTAATATCATATTGAGCCCGCCTATTTTCATCAGCAGTCCATTATGCAAAAGGCTTTGGTTCTTGCACTTCATTAATAATGTTAAAAGGAACAAATGGTCCATTTACAACAGCATCCTAAATACCCCTATCAACTGATTCCAAAAATATTTGCATTCTAACTTTCCAGAATGGGTAATTTTCATCGGTAAAAAGTGGAGGTCTATTGATAGACGCACCTTCAGCAAAAATTTTGGTTTCATCCTACCATTTTCGAAAAATTTGAATACCTATCAAAGCAAGTTGTGATACCAATTGTTGGTATCGCGTAGTGGAATGACTAGATAGTGGTAAAAAACCAAGAGAGGGGTGAATTGGATTTTTATAAAACCAAAAAAAAAATATCAAAATTTTACTGATTTACTTAAAGTCACAGTTACTTTAAATGCAAGTGCAGATAAATAAAGGGTTTAGAGAAGAAGATAAACACTAATATTTATGTTGGTTCAGACCAAAAGATCCTACATCTAGTTGTTAATCTCTTAAACAAAGAGATTAACTCAATCAATAGAATAATCAGAGTACAAACAAATTTTAAAAAAGTAAAGGATTAGAAAACACCTCTCTTGAACAACCACAAGAGATGAACAAAAACTCCCCCTAAGTCAAACAAAGGATGACAACTTTCCTAGCAACAACACAACACTCAATCTTCTAAGAACTCACTTAGAAAAAGTTATAGCTCACTCCCACTAGGCTTTTCAAAGATATTTTTAAGAATCTCACAGAGCGCCACTTTCCAGTCACAGCACAAGAACTTTGAATCTTAAAAAGGTTCTTTTGAAGTTGGAAAATGAGTTCTATTTAAAGAGGTTTTTGAAAGCTAAGTTAGAAATGAGGAGTTGAGCTGAAACTGCCAAGGATAATCGATTACCACTTAAGATAATCGATTATTCTAGTGGTTTTCGAAAACAAAGTTTTGTAGTGGTAATCGATTACCCAAAATGGCAATCGATTATCTCATGTACATTTTTGAACAAATAATTTTATAACTGCTAGTGGTAATCGATTATTAGAAATGATAAGCGATTATTTCAAGTCATTTTTGAAGAGCCAAGTTATAACAACTAGTGATAATCAATTACAATTAGTGGTAATCGATTATCTTAAGTGGATTTTCGAAAAATAAAAGTTTTGAGTTGGTAATTGATTATCATAAGTTGGTAATCGATTACAACACTATTTTTTGCGAAAATTTAGTTTTTCTCACAGTAGTTGCGAGCTGGCTATTGTTCTAACAATCTTACAACTAACTAGAGAAAGTTAAACCTATTACAATAAGAACCTTAAATATAAAATGTACTGTCTTAAATATCTACAAGAATTTTCTTAATTATCTTTATCATCATCAAAATCTTTTTAATCAATCTTATTCTTTTGTCAACATTGTGGAGCAAGTAGAGTTGTTGCTTGTAAGTCTATGGAAAGTGGGGTAAAGGCCCTTTGATATTACTTGGTGATAATATGATCATGATTGCATGTCGTGGTTTGAGAACATGTGATGGGTTGCTATCTTGGTTGAAGTTATGCATATATTATGTAATCATGCTAGGTAATATATATATATAAACACACACACACACACACACACACACACACACACACACACACATATATATATATATATATATATATATATATATATATATATATATATATATATATATATATATATATATATATATATATATATATATATATATATATATGGCTATAAGATGTTTATGGTTGTGCTTTCTACCTGTGTTGATCATATAATTGGGTTGTACGGGAGTAGAGGTTGATGTTGATGCTAGTCCAGATGCAATTCTATGAGGAACTCATGGGGAAGCTTTTGGGTGTTTTTAGTGTGAATCATTTGGAAATGTTTTCTTTTAAATAAGATGTAATCATTTGATTGTTTTAGAAGTTCGAACTTTGAAGAATTTGTATTAAGTTGCATTTTTATGACTTAATCTAGTGGGTTTAGTTTAATCATGTTTTATTTGGAGAACAAAGTTTTATTCGGATGAAAATTTTGGCTAGTGGTTTTTGACATAAAATATTTATGAAGTTTCTTATTTTATAGGATGGTATCAAAGTTTTTATGATCGAAGTTTTGGCAAATTATAAAACTACACATGGCATCTCGAAAAGGGTGTTAACGTTTTCCCAATTCAAGAACATGTTTTAGCTTTGAATTCATAATTTCTTCGATATATATTTAATATTGTCTGAACTCCATGAAAATATCCCGAATAAAAGAGCACACATTCTTGTGCCATATAAGATTCAAAAATTCATCATTTTAGAACAATATTATTTCTTACATTTGATTCCATCTACGATGGTAGCTTTCCATTGGATACATCCAATGATATTGCACTTAAGTTGAAATATTTGCCTCATGCACTAAGTAAGAACGTAAATGGACCATTACGTCATAAAAGAAATGAGAGAAAAATTTCTCCAACTTACTCAAGCTTAAAACTACATATTTTCCTAATAACTGTAAAGTTTCTAAACACAACGTTTGAGACCATAGTTATCTAAAATAAAAACTTAGTTCAGTTAGGGTCATGGGTGTCTTTAACATATTACACTACTTGTTTGGATCCTATACATTAAACCTCCAACCATTTATCAAATAACTTGTACATCGAAAAACCCGTTAATTTGGCCCATAAGTGGAATAATGACTCCTTATTCTTTTGTCACCTTACCTTTTCAAAATTGGGAGTTAGGGAAAGATATAAGGTAAATGTGTCTAAGTTATATAATAATGGTTATAAAGAATGAATTAATTCTTACATATTGTTTGAAAAACTGATAGAAATCCTCTTTGATGTCTCTGTTGCACATTTATGTGAATTTCTTTTCTCCCATTCATGTTTGTGTAGTCTGATGAAAAATTACATAACCACGATAATATGCATGTGCAATTTAATAAAATTACTAGCTCAATAAAGGGTGAGACTTCGTTGCAGTTTTGGAGAACATAATTTTTTATTGGATCTAATTCTACATCAGTTAACTCAACATTTTTTTCATGTAATGGTTTTCAAAGTTTAAGAACATTTTTTCACTTTCAATACAGGTGATTCATATGAACTTTTAACATTAAAAATAATGAACATTATTCATAACATATATAAATTAATATTCAACAGTACTCCATTACTTGTAGTTGTAATTAATACATAGCTTCCATAAACATCATAGCATTTCCATTAGTTGAGCATTGAGCTAAGTCATTTGTATCCAATGAAAGCCCATTGCCTTTATCTCATGCATTAGATATAAACGAGATTGAGTTAAGGTCCTTGTCATCTTCACACAACTAATTTTGTAAATTCCTCTTGTATATTATACTGATGTGGCTTAGCTTTCACTATTAGTACTACTTCCACTTCCTAACAATGGTGGTTGGTGTTTTTAACATAATACACTACTTGTCTGGGTACTATACATGAGATCTCCAACCTTTTATCAAATAACTTGTACATCGAAAAAAACCCGTAAATTTGGGCCACCAATGGAATGATGACTCATTTATTCTTTTGTCACCTTCCCTTTTCAAAAATTGAAGCTAGGGAAAAGTATATGGTAAATGTATCTAAGGCATATAATAATAGTTATCAAGAATGAATTAATTTTTACATAATTTTTGAACAATCGATAGAAATGTTCTTTGATGTCTCTGTTGCACATTTAAATGAATTTCCTTTCTCCAATTCATGATTATATAGTATCATGATAAATTATGTTGTTATAGTGAATATTACATAACAACCATACTATGCATGCGTAATTTAATAAAATTACTGGCTCAATAAAGGGTGAGAGTCAGTTGCAATTTTGGAGAATATAATTTTGACTAGCTCCAATTTTTTGTCATTTCACTCAACATTTTTTTTCATGTAGTGGTTTTCAAAGTTCAAGACCATGGTTTCGCTTTTAGTTCAAAATTTCTTCCCTATATATTTAATATTGTCTAAACTCCACGCAAATATCTCGAATAAAATTGCACACACTCTTGTGCAATATAAGATTCCACAATACATCATTTTGGAACAATATTACTTTTTACATTTGATCTGATCCACAACGGTAGCTTTCCATTGGTTACATCCAACATTATTGCACTTAGGTTGAAATCTTCGCCTCATGTACTAAATAAGAACGTACATGGACCATTATGTTATAAAAGAAAAGAGGGAATAATTTCTCAAACTATCTTAAGCTTAAAACTACATATTTTTCAAACAAGGGCAAATTTTCTAAACACAATATTCTTCTAACAAGTCTCACAAAGTTCTTTTCAATGAACACCAAGAATTTCACATGGAAAAAACCGATTTCAAGTACATGATGATCATTTCATTTCATCCCATATATTGGTCCACCTTTCCCACCTTGGTCATTTCTCTATACATTGAGAAATATTTGATAAAAAACCATTTGGAATCTCTAAAACCACTAGAAATTTATAATGCATACTTTTTGAGTGACAAGGTATAATATCCATACAAAAATGTGTAATTTCCTTTTTTAATTATTGTCGCTATATGTTTTGGAAGTATACCATCAGAGTGGCGCAGCGGAAGCGTGGTGGGCCCATAACCCACAGGTCCCAGGATCGAAACCTGGCTCTGATAAGGAATGGCTTCCGATAATTCATGTTTTAAGTGATGCTATCCTTTGTCTTATTTTCAAGATCCATCAATGTTCCCATTAGGTCTACACACTATTTCTTCAAAAATGTTTATTTTTCTCATTTATTCAATTAGTACATTTTATATCTCATATTAGGTTAATTTGTATGTTTTCACTCAATGAAGTTACCTAAACTGCTTAATTTATCATGTAAAAAAAAGTTTGTTACTTACTTCAATGTATCAATTCAAAAATAAATCTATCTAAAAAAGCTACAGCAAAAGTGTTCATATTCAAACCTTTAAACCAATACTTGAAGGATAAAGTCGGTCACCAACTATGACAACTATTTTTTTCTATTTAAATACACATGATTCATATGAACTTTTAACATTAAAAATAATGAACATTATTCATAACATATATAAATTAATATTCAACAATACTCCATTACTTGTAGGTGTAATTAATACATAGCTTCCATAAACATCATAGCATTTCCATTAGTTGAGCATTGAGCTAAGTCATTTGTATCCAATGAAAGCCCATTGCCTTTATCTCATGCATTAGATATAAACGAGATTGAGTTAAGGTCCTTGTCATCTTCACACAACTAATTTCTAAATTCCTCTTGTATATTATACTGATGTGGCTTAGCTTTCACTATTAGTACTACTTCCACTTGCTAACGATGGTGTTTGGTGTTTTTAACATAATACACTATTTGTCTGGGTACTATACATGAGATCTCCAACCTTTTATCAAATAACTTGTACATCGAAAAAACCCGTAAATTTGGGCCACGAATGGAATGATGACTCATTTATTCTTTTGTCACCTTCCCTTTTCAAAAATTGAAGCTAGGGAAAAGTATATGGTAAATGTATCTAAGGCATATAGTAATAGTTATCAAGAATGAATTAATTTTTACATAATTTTTGAACAATCGATAGAAATGCTCTTTGATGTCTCTGTTGCACATTTAAATGAATTTCCTTTCTCCAATTCATGATTATATAGTATCATGATAAATTATGTTGTTATAATGAATATTACATAACAACCATACTATGCATGCGTAATTTAATAAAATTACTGGCTCAATAAAGGGTGAGAGTCAGTTGCAATTTTGGAGAATATAATTTTGACTAGCTCCAATTTTTTGTCATTTCACTCAACATTTTTTTTCATGTAGTGGTTTTCAAAGTTCAAGACCATGGTTTCTCTTTTAGTTCAAAATTTCTTCCCTATATATTTAATATTGTCTAAACTCCACGCAAATATCTCGAATAAAATTGCACACACTCTTGTGCAATATAAGATTCCACAATACATCATTTTGGAACAATATTACTTTTTACATTTGATGTGATCCACAACGGTAGCTTTCCATTGGTTACATCCAACATTATTGCACTTAGGTTGAAATCTTCGCCTCATGTACTAAATAAGAACGTAAATGGACCATTATGTTATAAAAGAAAAGAGGGAATAATTTCTCAAACTATCTTAAGCTTAAAACTACATATTTTTCAAACAAGGGCAAATTTTCTAAGCACAATATTCTTCTAACAAGTCTCACAAACTTCTTTTCAATGAACACCACGAATTTCACATGGAAAAAACCGATTTCAAGTACATGATGATCATTTCATTTCATCCCATATATTGGTCCACCTTTCCCACCTTGGTCATTTCTCTATACATTGAGAAATATTTGATAAAAACCCATTTGGAATCTCTAAAACCACTAGAAATTTATAATGCATACTTTTTGAGTGACAAGGTATAATATCCATACAAAAATGTGTAATTTCCTTTTTTAATTATTGTCGCTATATGTTTTGGAAGTATACCATCAGAGTGGCGCAACGGAAGCGTGGTGGGCCCATAACCCACAGGTCCCAGGATCGAAACCTGGCTCCATAAGGAATGGCTTCCGATAATTCATGTTTTAAGTGATGCTATCCTTTGTCTTATTTTCAAGATCCATCAATGTTCCCATTAGGTCTACACACTATTTCTTCAAAAATGTTTATTTTTCTCATTTATTCAATTAGTACATTTTATATCTCATATTAGCTTAATTTGTATGTTTTCACTCAATGAAGTTACCTAAACTGCTTAATTTATCATGTAAAAAAAAGTTTGTTATTTACTTCAATGTATCAATTCAAAAATAAATCTATCTAAAAAAGCTAAAGCAAAAGTGTTCATATTCAAACCTTTAAACCAATACTTGAAGGATAAAGTCGGTCACCAACTATGACAACTATTTTTTTCTATTTAAATACACATGATTCATATGAACTTTTAACATTAAAAATAATGAACATTATTCATAACATATATAAATTAATATTCAACAATACTCCATTACTTGTAGGTGTAATTAATACATAGCTTCCATAAACATCATAGCATTTCCATTAGTTGAGCATTGAGCTAAGTCATTTGTATCCAATGAAAGCCCATTGCCTTTATCTCATGCATTAGATATAAACGAGATTGAGTTAAGGTCCTTGTCATCTTCACACAACTAATTTCTAAATTCCTCTTGTATATTATACTGATGTGGCTTAGCTTTCACTATTAGTACTACTTCCACTTGCTAACGATGGTGTTTGGTGTTTTTAACATAATACACTACTTGTCTGGGTACTACACATGACATCTCCAACCTTTTATCAAATAACTTGTACATCAAAAAAAACCCGTAAATTTGGGCCACGAATGGAATGATGACTCATTTATTCTTTTGTCACCTTCCTTTTTCAAAAATTGAAGCTAGGGAAAAGTATATGGTAAATGTATCTAAGGCATATAATAATAGTTATCAAGAATGAATTAATTTTTACATAATTTTTGAACAATCGATAGAAATGCTCTTTGATGTCTCTGTTGCACATTTAAATGAATTTCCTTTCTCCAATTCATGATTATATAGTATCATGATAAATTATGTTGTTATAATGAATATTACATAACAACCATACTATGCATGCGTAATTTAATAAAATTACTGGCTCAATAAAAGGGTGAGAGTCAGTTGCAATTTTGGAGAATATAATTTTGACTAGCTCCATTTTTGTGTCATTTCACTCAACATTTTTTTTTCATGTAGTGGTTTTCAAAGTTCAAGAACATGGTTTCGCTTTTAGTTCATAATTTCTTCCTTATATATTTAATATTGTCTAAACTCCACGCAAATATCTCGAATAAAATTGCACACACTCTTGTGCAATATAAGATTCCACAATACATCATTTTGGAACAATATTACTTTTTACATTTGATCTGATCCACAACGGTAGCTTTCCATTGGTTACATCCAACATTATTGCACTTAGGTTGAAATCTTCGCCTCATGTACTACATAAGAACGTAAATGGACCATTATGTTATAAAAGAAAAGATGGAATAATTTCTCAAACTTACTTAAGCTTAAAACTACATATTTTTCAAACAAGGGCAAATTTTCTAAACACAATATTTTTCTAAAAGTCTCACAAACTTCTTTTCAAAGAACACCACGAATTTCACATGGAAAAAACCGATTTCAAGTACATGATGATCATTTCATTTCATCCCATATATTGGTCCACCTTTCCCACCTTGGTCATTTCTCTATACATTGAGAAATATTTGATAAAAAACCATTTGGAATCTCTAAAACCATTAGAAATTTATAATGCATACTTTTTGAGTGACAAGGTATAATATCCATACAAAAATGTGTAATTTCATTTTTTTTAATTATTGTCGCTATATGTTTTGGAAGTATACCATCAGAGTGGCGCAGCGGAAGCGTGGTGGGCCCATAACCCACAGGTCCCAGGATCGAAACCTGGCTCTGATAAGGAGTGGCTTCCGATAATTCATGTTTTAAGGATGTTATGCTATCCTTTGTCTTATTTTCAAGATCCATCAATGTTCCCACTAGGTCTACACACTATTTCTTCAAAAATGTTTATTTTTCTCATTTATTCAATTAGTACATTTTATATCTCATATTAGCTTAATTTGTATGTTTTCACTCAATGAAGTTACCTAAACTGCTTAATTTATCATGTAAAAAAAAGTTTGTTATTTACTTCAATGTATCAATTCAAAAATAAATCTATCTAAAAAAGCTAAAGCAAAAGTGTTCATATTCAAACCTTTAAACCAATACTTGAAGGATAAAGTCGGTCACCAACTATGACAACTATTTTTTTCTATTTAAATACACATGATTCATATGAACTTTTAACATTAAAAATAATGAACATTATTCATAACATATATAAATTAATATACAACAATACTCCATTACTTGTAGGTGTAATTAATACATAGCTTCCATAAACATCATAGCATTTCCATTAGTTGAGCATTGAGCTAAGTCATTTGTATCCAATGAAAGCCCATTGCCTTTATCTCATGCATTAGATATAAACGAGATTGAGTTAAGGTCCTTGTCATCTTCACACAACTAATTTCTAAATTCCTCTTGTATATTATACTGATGTGGCTTAGCTTTCACTATTAGTACTACTTCCACTTGCTAACGATGGTGTTTGGTGTTTTTAACATAATACACTACTTGTCTGGGTACTACACATGACATCTCCAACCTTTTATCAAATAACTTGTACATAAAAAAAAACCCGTAAATTTGGGCCACGAATGGAATGATGACTCATTTATTCTTTTGTCACCTTCCTTTTTCAAAAATTGAAGCTAGGGAAAAGTATATGGTAAATGTATCTAAGGCATATAATAATAGTTATCAAGAATGAATTAATTTTTACATAATTTTTGAACAATCGATAGAAATGCTCTTTGATGTCTCTGTTGCACATTTAAATGAATTTCCTTTCTCCAATTCATGATTATATAGTATCATGATAAATATGTTGTTATAGTGAATATTACATAACAACCATACTATGCATGCGTAATTTAATAAAATTACTGGCTCAATAAAGGGTGAGAGTCAGTTGCAATTTTGGAGAATATAATTTTGACTAGCTCCAATTTTGTGTCATTTCACTCAACATTTTTTTTCATGTAGTGGTTTTCAAAGTTCAAGAACATGGTTTCGCTTTTAGTTCATAATTTCTTCCCTATATATTTAATATTGTCTAAACTCCATGCAAATATCTCGAATAAAATTGCACACACTCTTGTGCAATATAAGATTCCACAATACATCATTTTGGAACAATATTACTTTTTACATTTGATCTGATCCATAACGGTAGCTTTCCATTGGTTACATCCAACATTATTGCACTTAGGTTGAAATCTTCGTCTCATGTACTAAATAAGAACGTAAATGGACCATTATGTTATAAAAGAAAAGAGGGAATAATTTCTCAAACTTGCTTAAGCTTAAAACTACATATTTTTCAAACAAGGGCAAATTTTCTAAACACAATATTTTTCTAAAAGTCTCACAAACTTCTTTTCAAAGAACACCACGAATTTCACATGGAAAAAATCGATTTCAAGTACATGATGATCATTTCATTTCATCCCATATATTGGTCCACCTTTCCCACCTTGGTCATTTCTCTATACATTGAGAAATATTTGATAAAAAACCATTTGGAATCTCTAAAACCACTAGAAATTTATAATGCATACTTTTTGAGTGACAAGGTATAATATCCATACAAAAATGTGTAATTTCATTTTTTTTAATTATTGTCGCTATATGTTTTGAAAGTATACCATCAGAGTGGCGCAGCGGAAGCGTGGTGGGCCCATAACCCACAGGTCCCAGGATCGAAACCTGGCTCTGATAAGGAGTGGCTTCTGATAATTCATGTTTTAAGTGATGCTATCCTTTGTCTTATTTTCAAGATCCATCAATGTTCCCATTAGGTCTACATGCTATTTCTTCAAAAAAGTGAACTTATTTTTCTAATATATTCAATTAGGACATTTCGTATCTCATATTAGGTTAATTTGTATGTTTTCACTTAACGAAGTTATCTAATAAAAATATTCTTTAAACGTACAAATTTATTTTGCATAAAAAAAATTAAAGATAATGTTGTTTTATCTTTCACCTAAACTGCCTTAATTTATTATGTAAAAAAAAGTTTATTATTTACTTCAATATATCAATTCAAAAATAAATCTATGTAAATAAGCTAAAGCAAAAGTGTTCATATTCAAACCTTTAAACCAATACTTGAAGGACAAAGTCGGTCACCAACTATGACAACTATTTTTTTCTATTTAAATACACATGATTCATATCAACTTTTAACTTTAAAAATAATGAACATTATTCATAACATATATAAATTAATATTCAACAATACTCCATAAACATCATATCTTTTTCATTAGTTGAGCATTGAGCTAAGTCATTTGTATCCAATGAAAGCCCATAGCCTTTATCTCACGCATTAGATATAAATGAGATTGACTTAAGGTCCTTGTCATCTTAACGCAACTAATTTTGTAAATTCCTCCTGTATATTATTCTAGTGTGGCTTAACTTTCGTTATTACTACTACTACTACCCAATTATGGTCTTTCGCGTCTTTAACATAATAGACTACCTTTGATGTCTCTGTTGCACATTTATATGAATTTCCTTTCTCCAATTCATGATT
This sequence comes from Vigna unguiculata, assembly GCF_037176805.1. Classification (NCBI taxonomy): domain Eukaryota; kingdom Viridiplantae; phylum Streptophyta; class Magnoliopsida; order Fabales; family Fabaceae; genus Vigna; species Vigna unguiculata. The sequence goes on from NC_140802.1 coordinate 29,537,164, forward strand.
TTATAGTATAATGATAAATTATATTGTTATAACTAATTGTACATAACCACGATACTATGCATGTGTAATTTAATAAAATTACTAGCTCAATAAAGGGTGAGAGTTAGTTGCAATTTTGGAGAATATTATTTTTTACTAGCTCCAAGTTTGCATCATTTAACTTAACATTTTTTTTCATGTAGTTATTTTCAAAGTTCAAGGACAGATTTTCATTATGACTTCATAATTTCTTCCATATATATTGCAAAAAACCCGAATAATATTGCATACACTCTTTTGCAATGTAAGATTCAACAATACATCGTTTTGGAACAATATTACTTCTTACATTTAATTTGATCTACAAAGGTAGGTTTCCATTGGATACACCCAAGATTATTGCACTTAAGTTCCAATCTTCACCTCATGTACTAAATAAGAACGTAAATGGACTATTATGTTATAAAAGAATTGAGGGAATAGTTTCTCCAACTTACTCAAGCTTAAAACTACATATTTTTCTAACAAGGGTAAAGTTTCTAAACACAATATTTTTCTTACAAGTCTCACAAACTTCTTTTCGAAGAACACCACGAATTTCACTAGGAAAAAACTAATGTAAAGTAAATGACAATCATTTCATTTCATCCCATATATTTGTTGACCTTTCCCAGCTTGGTCATTTCTCTATACATCGAGAAATATTCGATAAAAATTCATTTGGAATCTCTAAAACCACTAGATATTCATGATGCATCTTTTTTTTTGTGAGACAAGATCTAATATGCATACGAAAATGTCTAGTATCTTTTTTTTAAATCAATTGTTGATTTATGTGTTGAAAATATACCATCAGAGTGGCGTAGCGGAAGCGTGGTGGACCCATAACCCACAAATCTCGATCAAAACCTAGCTTTGATAAGAAGTGGTGAAATAAAAAGTACTATGTGAAGATACATAACAAGGTAGTTAGAATTAAATGAAGAAAAAAAAATAGTACAAATTATTTTTTTAATTTATTCAATTAGGTCATTTCATATCTCACATTATGTTAATTTGTATGTTTTTCACTTAATGAAGTTGTCTAATAAAGATATTGTTTTAATTCACAAATGTTTTTTTTTATCTTTCACATAAACTACTTAAATTAACATTTAAAACAAAAGTTTATTATTTACTTCAATACTTTAAACCAATACTTGAAGGATAAAGTTAGTCACCAACTATGACAAATTTTTTTTTCTTATTAAATACACATGATTTATTGAACTTTTAACATTAAAAATAATATACATTATTCATAACATATATAAATTAATATACAACAATAATCATTTACCTATAGTTGTAATACATAGTTTCCATAAACATCATAGCATTTTCATAAGTTGAGCATTGAGCCAAGTCATTTCTATCCAATTAAAACCTAGAGCCTTTATCTCACGCATTAGATATAAACGAGATTGGGTTAATGTCTTTGGCATCTTCACACAACTAATTTTGTAAATTCCTCTTGTATATTATACTAATGTGGCTTAGCTTTCGCTAGTACTACTACAACTACTACCCAATTAGGGTCTGTCTTTAACATAATACACTACTTTGTTGCACAATTATGTGAATTTCCTTTCTCCAAATCACGTTTGTGTAGTTTGATGATAAATTACATTGTCATAATAAATTGTACATAACCACGATAATATGCATGGGTAATTTAATAAAGTTTTTAGCTAAATAAAGGGTTAAAGTTCGTTGCAATTTTGGAGAACATGGTTTTTGACTTGCTCTAATTCTACATCGTTTACTCAACATTATTTTCATGTAGAGCTTTTCAAAGTTTAATAACATGTTTTCACTTTGAATTCATAATTTCTTCAATATATATTTAATGTTGTCTCAACTCCACGCAAATATTCCAAATAAAATTTCCCACACTCTTTTGTAATATAATATTCATAATACATCGTTTTGGAACAATATTATTTCTTACCTTTGATTTAATCTACGAAGGTAGCTTTCCATTGGATACATCCAATAATATTGCACTTAAGTTGCAATCTTTGACTCATTTACTAAGTAAAAAAGTAAATTTAGTTGTTGGTTATTTTTCAAATATTATTAAATAATTAATTTAATTATATTAGAAAATATTGGTTGACAACACTTGTCAAATATTCTTAAAGCTGATCAAATTTGTTGGAATATTTTAAAAATATTTGGGAGATATTACAACAACCGACAAAAGATTTCAGCAACAGAAAAGTCCAGTGTAAGTTTTATATAAAAAGACCCAAGGGAAGTAAAAGGAGAGCCTTGACAACTCTGATTTGGTGCAACTGCCATCCACTTCCTGTCTCACTACCTTTTCGCTCTCTTTTTCAAAGTTTCTTTCATTCATATACCACCCCATCTATGGAGTGCTAAGCTCTGGTTAATTCTACTATAATTTCATAATTAATTTTGAGGTTAGAATGCAATAATTGGTTTGTTATTTTCATTATTGTTGTGAGGTTTTTTTTTCTATGTCTTTCATCTTTAAATCAAGAAAAATTAATGATGGTGTTCAGTCCATATGCATGACAATCATATGAGTCCAAAGATTTCTAATTTTAATTAAGAAGTTACTTTAACTTAAGTTAGAAACTTTTATGTGATTGAATAAGTTTTTCCTAATAAATGAGAAGTTACTTTGATTTTTGGGAAAACTTTAACTAGAATTAATCAAGAAGTTACTTTGATTGATTAACTTTTACTAGACAAGAGAAAAAAGAATAGACATGATTAGGCATAGTAATATTTAATTAAGAAGTTACTTTAGTTAAATTTGTTATGAATAATTTATGAGCCATTATTTTTCCTTATTTTCTTACCTTTCTATACCGATCATAATATTGTTGATTTGTGCTTAATTATCTATTGTTAGTGAATTTTCATTAATTGAGCTTTATTGGATCAATAATTTGGATTTTAATTAATTTGAATTTACTTTGTCTATTTTTTTTATTTATTATTTTTAGGTTTTGTTGTGAACCAAGTTTTGGGCCACGTCATTTGTGCCATGTCAGCCACCTTTTTCCACATTAGCACAACTAGGACCCTTTTCCACATCAACTTAGTTTGAATTTTTGTGGGCCAGATTTGGGCATACCTAGTTCAGACTAGGGTTTTTGTTGGAGGTCTGATGTGACCATGTGAGGAAGAGGCTGCACACTTTACTTTTTTTGTTTTTTGGACAACACCCACTCAGGGTTTTTATTACGTTCTACACTTTGGACAACCACCACCTAGCTAGGGTTTTAATTTTTCTCTACAAAGTTCAAGTTTGGAGATCTCTTTGTTCTTTGGTTCATAATTCTCATCTCTTCTTTTCATTTAAAAAATGATTTTTGTTTTTCTATTGTGTTGTAACTCCATATCCATGGAGAACTAAACTTTGTGTATTGATTCCTTGAAGAGAATGTAATGACACCTTGAGGTTCTTGTTGAATAATGTATATTTTGTGTTTCTATTGGTCTTCATCTTTGAATTTGTGCTTAATTAATGAATGAACATGAAATTGATGTATGCTTAATCCCAACTTGGTGTTTCTGCATTTAAAATAGCCCATATGCATGCTTAATGTTGTGGGTTGTTTAACAATTTCTTAATTTGTAGGTGTGAGGTTAAATGATGTGTGCATTGCTTAATTGCATAATGAAATTGTGTTAATCTTCGCATAGTTGGTTAATTTCGAGTGGCATGAAATTTAACTTAAACAGAACAATCAATTTGTAATCTGTGATAGTTGGATTTGCATTCAAATCAGGGAGTTAGTTCATTAAATCATTATTTCATTCACTATTTTTAATCATGTTTTTGAATCTGCCAAAACACCCTAACTTGTGTTGGATTGGAACTTTGATTTAGAATAGTGATCAGTAAGAAACGACATTGAAAGAACTCATCGTACTACATTTTAAAATGTTTATGTGGTTGACTACGACATTGATCAATAGTCTAAAAAATTCTTGCTTTTAATTGAGAAATTACTTTTGTTAAAAGAAAGCGATTCGATGAATCAATTGAGAAGTCACATTGATTGATTTAAAAAATCTAAAACAATAATCACTTGAACAATAATATTTAGAAAATTGATGATGAATCTATTTTGAAAAAAAACAATGAAATTAACATGTTTTAGTATCATTGTTGTTATAATCTTTTATCTAATTGCTATTTAACTTAATTTGTTACCAAAACCCCATAATAGATTAAACCACATCTAAATTAGCATATCATAAGCATTTTCATTTTAATTATTTTAGGTGCATTTTTACTTTTATCTTTTATTATTTGCATTATGTTTTATTAACCTTTCGTGTAAATTTTTTTAAGAATCAATTGTTGAAAATCAATTCCGTATTTGTTGGGATACAACTCAAGGTTAACTTAAGACTATCTAGTTTGATAACTACCACTACAAAAAAAAGAAGAAGAAGCTATTCTCTAGAGGTTTTTATTTCAAGTTGTGGGGAATTTTACCTTCTACAAATTAATTTGCGGAGATTTTTTAAACCTCTAGAAATATAGTCGCCACAACCTATTTTCGAAGGTTTACTACAACCCTTGGTGTTTGATTTATATTGCGGGGGTTTTCTTTTGTGGAGGATTTTATCCTCTCCTATTGCTGACTGTTATGATTTTGTGAAGCTTTGAAACCTATTTGATATACAACTATTTTATTGCAATGATTTAAAACCCCGTATGTATTATTTATTTTGTGAGGTTATTACTTTATTTTGCTTATGTTATTTCTAATATGCTAAATACAATAATTTGTTAGTAATTAAAAACTCTTGTGTATAGTAATGTATGTTACCATTTAAAGTGCTTATATTTTTATGTTAATAATATTTATTTGTAAACTTTCTTCAAATAATTTAATTGTGACAAAAGACATGATAAACTTTTATCAATGTGTATGTATTTCTTCTTATCCTACTCCATGACACGAATCAAACTAACTGATGAATGTCATACAACCAAATATAGGACCAAAGGTTGGTTTGGTTAAAGGCTACTGAGAACAGGGAGTGTCATGACTTCCCTCTTCAACTGCTAACATGGTTTTGTATATCTCAATATCCAATTTGACCCGGTGAATAAAAATTATTTTCAAAAAAATTAAAATATATATAATAAATAAAATGGAGTGAAAAGTGTTTTGTATACATTTTGTTTTTTCCCAAATCATTTTTAGTATCTACACCATCCATATATTTTATCTTTACACTATTTTTAATTTTTATTACTAGGCCCATTTTGATTTCAATATTCAAACTTTTTTATTTTTATATCCATTTTGATTTTCTTTACCAACCAATCAAAATTATATTTAATATTTGTTAGATTTGACCCAATTTTATTTTTAATATCCTCACCCATCCCATTGCCTTTCTAACTTCACCTAAAATCCAATCACAAATGTCACTTGACATTTAAATAAAAATAATGTTTTGTCAGGGATACGGTGCAGAAACGATTTTGATATAGATAATGATATTTTATTTTATTTTTATCTATTTTTAATTTGTTACTCTAATCGTTTTTTAATTATTTTAACAATTTCTTTTAGTAGTGTAATTTGATAATCTAGTATAGTGATCAAAGTGATAAATTAGAAGTGAATCAAAATTTCATAATTTGTTTTAACAGTAAGAATCATAAACCATTCACCATTTCTTCACTCCTACATTGACACACGGCACATTTTGATTAGAATTTTTTTAATTATGTTATGTCACGCATTTGGGTAGCAGGGATGCCTTTGATCATCTTGGTCCTCTTGCTCACAAGAGGAGAGGTGACCCTTTCCCTCAACCTTCATCACCCGCCACCGCTATCGTTAATTACCTATAATGTTACTACAACATGCATAGGCCTCAAACAACATTCCTCACTTCCATCTTTCTCCTGAGGACCGAGGGCCTACGGGATAAACTTCATCATCTTTTCCATTTACCTCACATCCACCGTCTCCATAATCACCCTTTCTCTTCTTCCAATTTTGGAGCACACGAAACACACCGGCCACCACTCATCTCTTAGCTATTTTCTATTCTCCCAACCTCCATCTCGTCCAAGAACAACTCAAATTCCACTCTCACAATTTTTTCCAGCAACAAAAACTCACCTCCTAACCAAAACTTACCATATTCTCCAACCTTCTTCCAACTAAACCACCATAATCCATCATCCATTTCCCCTCACTCACATATCACGGTTCTCATCCACTCTCAAATTCCTCCACCATAACCCTTCACTCACTTTCATCCTTCACTATCCTCCAACACCAACCCTCTCTTCTTCATTTTTTTCAATCCAAGAGACAGATACCCAAATACATCATCTTCAACCATCACCATTCATAACACAGACACAACTAGAAGCAGCGCCCCTTTTCAACCATCATAGGGACCACCATTCTCTAACAGCCAACAGACAGATTCATTTACATCTTCATCACAGAGTTCTGGACAGGGGTTTTCAACTTCTAGTATCCACACATACACCCTGCAATAAATCACAAAGCAAAAATAGAGGAAGAAGAAAGTTCAACGGCTAGATAGAGGAGAAATAACCGCCGGCGAGTCTGAGCTTCAAACGAAGGTTGCGCGACGATGGCGGGTCCGTTTAGTATCACCGGCGATAGTTTCTTTGGGCAGTAGAGACGCAACCATGGTGAACCCCAGCGGAGATGATGCGGTCACGGTGGCTGGGTTTCACTTTGCTTCGCGTATTAGAGGAGAAGATGGGTGGTTCGCGCGGTTTGGTCTTCGTTGGCAACACCGGCGATGGCCACGGCCGCAACGGTGACTGGTGGTGCGGCGATTTCGAAAGAGATGAAGGCGCGAGGGTAGGCTATTGTGGTGCTTCTCGATCTGGAATGGAAAACAGAGAGCGCAAGATGGCGGCCGACGATTTTTTGCCACGGTGGTGGCGGCAAGCAGTGGCGGTGGCAAGCAGTGGCGACTAGCAGTGCTGGCCATGGAGATTGATAATGAAGAGTGTCCTGCAAATGTGGTGGTGCTTAGTGGGGAGACGTTCCCTGCGTAAAACGGAAGAAGGAACCCAAGAGTGTGTTTGGACATAGTATTTTAATGAAACAATTCATTTTTTTGAAAAATTTAGATTTTTTTTAATGAAATATTTTGTTTAAATAGACAAATTAAAAAACATTTCAAATGCAAGCATTTTTTGAACGATTTCAATTAGCTAAATTAGTAGAAATTCCAATACCCTCAAAATAAGTGGAATTTGAAATTCTTCTCACTCAACCTCACATTCTAAATGATCTGAACGGGCATGACGACCCGAACGTGCCCGACGACCCAAACGGGTGCGACGACCCAAACGGGCTCGATGACCCGAACGTGCCTGACGATCCAGACGGGTCCGACGACCCGGACGGGCACTACGACCCGAAAGTCCGGGACGATGCAGACAAGCCTGACAACCCATACGAGCCCGACGACCCGGACGGGCTCGACGACCCAGACAAGCCCGACGATCCGGACGGGCACCACGACCCAGACGGGCCCGACGACCCGGGCAGGAACGATGACCCGGATGGGCCTAATGACACGAACAGTCCCGACGATCCACATGGGCCCGACAACTTGTACGGGCTGGACTATCCGGACGGGCCCGAAAGTTTGAATGTGCCCGTACGAGTTGTCTGGCCCGTTCGAGTCTCGGGCTCATCTAGGTCATCGGGCCTATCCGGGTCGTCGGAGGTCTCTAAGTCGTCGGGCCCATCTGAGTCGTCGGGCCTGTCCGGGTCCTCGGGCCCATCCTAGTCGTTGGACTTGTTCGGGTCTTCGAGCTGATCTGGGTGTACGGGCTTGTTCGGGTCGTTGAACCTGTCCGGGTATTCGGAATCGTCCAGGTAATCGGCCCCGTCCGGATTGTCGGGCTCGTCCAACTCGTCGGGCCCATCTTGATCGTCGAGTCCGTTCGGGTCGTCGGACCCGTCTGGAGAATTAGGCCAATGACATAGATAGGCTGGACCGGGCCATATTGATGAACTTGACGGCACAATCGTGCAGTATGGGCCGTCAAGCCTTTAGATCATTGGGCCACCCAGCCTGTCTGCTCTTCCCAGTCGGTCCAGCTAGGGTGGGTCATCGAGTCTAACCAATCCGGTTGCGTAGTTGGGTCTGCCCGATCCATCTGGGCTGTCGAGCATGTTTCCAAATTTATCATGAACTCAAAACATAATTAAACGTAAAATAAATATTGTTAAAATTAAATTTTATCTCACAATAAATTCAATTTTTTTTTCAAACAAGAAATTGAAATGTAAGGTATTTTAATTTTCTTATCCAAACAAGTTATTTAAAAATGAATGGAATTTAATTACAAGCAATTCAAATACAAAGCATTTCAATTTCTAAGCATTGTTGAAATGCTTCATCCAAACACAAAGCAAGGGTTTTCGGAAAAAAGAAAGAAGAAAGGACTTCGGGCCTGAGCCCTCCACTGCTTTGTGTTTGGAAAGTGTTTGGAAATAACAAGAAAGAGCAACAACACAATTTCAGAGACCAATAAATAAATATAGCAACAGTAGGAGTTTATTTATTCAATCATTAACAATAATTGTTGCAACAGTAGAAGTTTACACACCAGAAAATGAACGTAGTTTATCACCTTTTGGGTCAGTCATTATACCACTACACTAAAGCTATTAAAAGAGTAACCACATAGCAACCACAACTAATCCACAGAGTCATAAATATTATAATAAAACATATTATAATACCTCGAGTCGACACCGACTAACTATCGATACCACTAGTGGCGGATGTTTGTGGTAGCAGAAAGGGGCCATGCCCCCCCCCCCCCCCCCCAAAATTTTAGGTATTTTAATTTTTTTTATATTATAAATATTAGATAATATATTATAAATTAATGATGATTAAATTAAATATTTTATTTCTTTTGTAAATATAATAATTAATGTTTATAAATAATAAAATATAAAATCAAACATAATAAAGAATAAAGAATACAAAGATTTATCAAGATGTTTTTATTATTATTATTCATTATGGTTTGAGCTTCTTATAAATCATTTTCATTTCTTATTCTTAAATTTTTTTTCTTTTGTTTTTGAAGAGAAAAATATCTATTTTTTGCTCTTATTTCTCTTTGTTCTCTTTCATTCACGAGGAGGAAAAGAATTAAGTAATGCTTTCATCTTACTTGATAGTGAAATATTAGTTTAATAAATTATTTAATAAGTCTCTTTTATATTAATTTTTATTTTATGAACATAGAAGTAAAAGTATCTTATTGTGTGTTTTTTTATAACCGGATATTGTGGTTTATTATATGACTTGAGTTTCTCACAAATTGTTCTTATCTCCCATTCTCACCTATTTTCTTTTGTTTCTTAAGAGAAAAAGATCTACTATTTTTGCTCTCATATATAAGTTGTTGTCTTCCATTCTCGAAAAAATAAAGAAGAAGGTAATTCTCTCTCGTATCACATGATAGTGAAATATTAGTTTAATAATTGTATATTAATTTATTTAATAGCTTACATATTAATTTTTTATTTTATGAACATAAAAGAAAAAATATTGTATTGTGTGTTTTTTATAACGGGATCTTAAGTGTGGTTTGATTATCATCGAATTTTCTTTTGATATTTACGTCTCTCAGTTTTTTATTAGATTATGAAAAATTATTTTTTAGTCCTTTTTTTTAAATAGGTATACAAAGTCTTCCATATATTTATTTGTAATCTTTTTTTTTAGTTATCGTTATACTAAATTATGTATTCATTTTTATTATATTAGTGATAATAATTAAATGTATAAATTTTGAACGTATTATTTTGGCTCCCCCAATAATGTTGGTCAAGATCCGCCACTAGATACCACCATAAAAAGGTATAATACAAATATACAATGACCCAAGAGTTTATGCATTCACGTATTGCATAGTGGTGTTGCACCATTGTTCAAGTACGATTTCAAATGATTTCGAGATACTAACTACAAACCGTAATTGAATCTGCGTGAAAAGTAATTTTTTTGATTTGTACAATAGTAAAACACAATAGATTTTTCAAAATAACAAAGGAAAAATGTAAGTAATTATTATCTTTTTCGTAAAAGTAACCAAGTCCCAAAAATGGAACCTCAGTCCGTCAAGATCCTCTACGATGTTGTTGCTTGGAATCTCGACCGAAATGAAAGTGTTTGAAAATAATAATAAGAAGGAGCAACAAAAGAAATCTAGAGACCAAAAGTTGCAACAATGAGTGAGTTTATTCAATCTTCAACAACAAAAGTTGCAAGGGTAGAAATTTGAAAACCAGAAAATGAACGTAGTTTATTGCCCTCTTAGTGTCAGTCATTATACCAATAAAATAAATTTGTTAAAAGAGTACCAACATAGCAACACAAACTAATCCACAAACCCAGAAACGTTATCCAAAAACTTAGACTAAGATGGGTGATCGAACCCATATAAAATATTGTGAGTCTACATAGATCGAGCATCTCTAGCTCCGCCAGAAAGGTGGAATACAAATATACATAGACCTAAGAGTTGATTCATTCACATATTGCACAGTCATTTTCCACCATTGTGCAAACAAGGTTCCAAAAGGTTTTTTCGATACTAACTACATACCGTAGATGAATCTATGTGAAAATGAAACTGTTCGATTTATATAATAGTAAAATACATTGGATTTTTCAAAATAGCATAGACAAAATCTCATTAATTATTATATTTGTCGAACACTAACCAAGTCCCCACAATGGAACCTCACTCCTTAAAGATCCTCTACAATGTTTTCGCTTGCCATCCTAACCAAAATGAAAGTGTTTGGAAATAACAAGAAGAAGCAATAACACAATTTTGGAGACCAATAAATAAACGTAGCAACGGTAGGAGTTTATTTATTCAATCATCAACAATAACTGTTTCAACAGTAATAGTTTACACATAAGAAAATAAACGTAGTTTATCACCTTTTTGGGGTCAGCCATTAGACTAATACACTAAAGCTACTAAAAGAGAACCACATAGCAACCACTACTAATCCACAGAGGCATAAATATTATAATAAAACATAGATCAAGATGGGTTATGTTACCCATAAAAAATATCGTGAGTCGACATCGACTGACCATCGATATCGCTATAAAAAAGGTAGAATACAAATATACATTGAAGCAAGAGTTTACCCATTCACGTACTACATAGTAGTTTTCCATCATTGTTCAAGCAAAGTTGCAAAAGGTTCCGAGATACTAACTACAAACCCTAATTGAATCTGCGTGAAAAGTAAATTTTTTGATTTGTATAATAGTAAAACAAATAGATTTTTAAAAATAACAAAGGAAAAATTTAAGAAATTATTAACTTTTTCGAAAAGTAATCAGGTTCCAAAAACGGAACCTCACTTCGTTAAGATCCTCTATGTTATTGTTGCTTGGAATCTCGACCGAAATGAATGTGTTGGAAAATAATAAAGAGCAACGGTACAAATCTAGAGACCAAAAAATAAACGTAGCAACAATATGAGTTTATTTATTCAATCTTCAACAATAACACTTGCAAGAGTGAGAGTTTGAAAACCAAAAAATGAACGTAGTTTATTGCGCTCTTAATGTCAGCCATTATTCTAATAAAATAAATTTCTTAAAAGAGTACCAACATAGAAACACTAACTAATCAAAAAATGCAAAAACGTTATCAAAAAACTTAGACTAAGAAGGGTGATCGTAACCATAAAAAATATCATGAGTCTACATAGATTGAGATCGGCTAACTGCATCAGAAAGGTGGAATACAAATATACATAGACCTAGGAGTCGATCCATTCACGTATTGCATAGTCATTTTCCACCATTGTGCAAACAAGGTTCCAAAAGGTTTTTCCTATACTAATTACATACCGTGGATGAATTTGCGTCAAAAGTAAATTGTTTTATTTATATAATAGGAAAATACATTGGATTTTTCAAAATAACATAGACCAAATCTCATTAATTATTATATTTGTCCAAACACTAACCAAGTCCCCACTTGAAACCTCACTCCTTAAAGATCCTCTACAATGTTTTCGCTTGCCATCCCAACCAAAATGAAAATGCTCGGAAATAACAAGAAGGAGCAACGACACAATTTTAAAGACCAATAAATAAGCGTAGCAACGGTAAGGGTTTATTTATTCAATCATCAACAATAACTATTGCAACAATAGAAGTTTACACACCAGAAAATGAACGTAGTTTATCACTTTGGTGGGGGTCAGCCATTACACCAATACACTAAAGCTATTAAAAGAGTAACCACATAGCAACCACAACTAATACACGGAGGCATAAACATTATAATAAAACATAGATCAAGATAGGTTATATTACCCATAAAATATACCGTGAGTCAACATCGACTGACCATCGATACCACCATAAAAAAGGTACAATACAAATATTCAATGACCCTGGAATTTACGCATTCACGTATTGCATAGTGGTTTTTCACCATTGTTCAAGCAAAGTTGCAAAAGGTTTCGAGATACTAACTACAAACTGTAATTGAATCTGCGTGAAAAGTAAACTTTTCGATTTGTATAATAGTAAAACATAATAGATTTTTCAAAATAACAAAGGAAAAATGTAAGTAATTATTAATTTTTTTGTAAAAGTAACTCGGACCCAAAAACGGAACCTTACTCCAACAAGATCCTGTATGATGTTGTTGCTTGGAATCTCGACCGAAATGAAAGTGTTGGGAAATAATAAGAAAGACCAACGACACAAATCTAAAGACCAAAAATAAAACGTAGTAATAATATGAGTTTATTTATTCAATCATCAATAACAACTGTTGCAAGGGTAGGCGTTTGAAAACCAGAAAATGAACGTAGTTTATTACAATCTTAGTGTCAGTCATTATACCAATAAAATAAATTTGTTAAAAGAATACCAACATAACAACACAAACTAATCCATAACGCGGAAACGTTATATAAAAACTTAGACTAAGATGGGTGATCGCACCTATAAAAAATATCGTGAGTCTACATAGATCGAGATCGGCTAGCTCCGTCAGAAAGGTGGAATACAAATATTCATAGACCTAGGAGTTCATTGATTCACGTATTGCATAGTCATTTTCCACCATTGTGCAAACAAGGTTCCAAAAGATTTTTTCGATACTAACTACACACCATAGATGAATCTGCGTTAAAAGTAAACTATTCGATTTATATAATAGGAAAATACATTGGATTTTTCAAAACAAGATAGGTAAAATCTCATAAATATTATATTTGTCCAAATAATGATCAAGTCCCCACAATGGAACCTTACTCCTTAAACATCCTCTACAATGTTTTCGCTTGTCATCCCAACCAAAAGGAAAATGCTTGGAAATAACAAGAAGGAGCAACGACACAATTTCAAAGACCAATAAGTAAACGTAGCAACGATATGAGTTTATTTATTCAATCATCAACTATAATTGTTGCAACAATAGAAGTTTACAACAAGAAAATGAACGTAGTTTATCACGTTGTTGGGGTCAACCATTATACCAATACACTAAAGTTACTAAAAAAGTAACCACATATCAACCATAATTAATCCACAGAGGCATAAACATTATAATAAAACATAGATTAAGATGAGTTATGTTACCCATAAAAAATATCGTGAGTCGACATCGACTGACCATTGATACCGCTATAAAAAAGGTAGAATACAAATATACATTGACGCAAGAGTTTATCCATTCACGTACTACATAGTGGTTTTCCACCATTGTTCAAGGAAGGTTGCAAAAGGTTTCGAGATACTAACGACAAACCACAATTGAATTAGCGTAAAGTTAATTTTTTTATTTGTATAATAGTAAAACATAATAGATTTTCCCAAATAACAACGGAAATGTGTAACTAAGTATTAACTTTTTCGAAAAAGTATCCATGTCCGAACATAGGAACCTCACTCCGTCAAGAATCTCTACGATGTTGTTGTTTCCAAGCTCGATCAAAATGAAAGTTTCGGGAAATAATAAGGAGCAATGACACAAATCTAGAGACCAAAAAATAACGTAGCAACAATAAGAGTTTATTTATTCAATCTTCAACAACAACAGTTGTAAGAGTATGAGTTTGAAAACCAGAAAATGAATGTGGTTTATTGCCCTCTTAGTGTCAGCCATTATACAAATAAAATAAATTTGTTGAAAGAGTAACAACATAGCAACACAAACAAATTCAAAAAGGCATAAACGTTATAAAATAACTTAGACTAAGATGGGTGATCGTACCCATAAAAAATATTGTGAGTCGACATAGATCAAGCTTCGCCAGCTCCATCAGAAAGGTAGAATATAAATATACATAGACCTAGAAGTTGATCCATTCACGTATTGCATAGTCATTTTCCACCATGGTGCAAACAAGGTACCAAAAGGTTTTTTGGATACTAACTAAATACCATAGATGAGTCTGCATGAAAAGTAAACTGTTCGATTTATATAATAGTAAAATACATTGGATTTTTAAAAATAACATAGGCAAAATCTCATTAATTATTATATTTGTCCAAACATTAACCAAGTCCCCACAATGGAACCTCACTCGTTAAAGATCCTCTACAACATTTTCACTTGTCATCCCAACCAAAATGAAAGTGTTTGGAAATAACAAGAAAGAGCAGCGACAAAATTTCAAAGACCAATAACTAAATAGAGCAAAGGTAGGAGTTTATTTATTCAATCATCAACAACAGCTATTGCAACAGTAGAAGTTTACACACCAGAAAATGAACGTAGTTTATCGTCTTTTTGGGGTTAGCCATTATACCAATACACTAAAGCTATTAAAAAAGTAACCATATAGCAACCATAACTAATCCACAAAAGCATAATCATTATAATAAAACCTAGATCTAGATAGGTTATATTACCCATAAAATATACCGTGAGTCAACATCGACTGACCATCGATACCACCATAAAAAAAAGGTACAATACAACTCTTTAAAGATGTGGAATACAAATATACAATGACCCAAGAGTTGATCCATTCACATATTGCATAGACGTTTTTCACCATTGTTCAAGCACGGTTCGAAAAGGTTCCAACATACTAACCACATATCGTAGTTGATTTTTGCGTGAAAAGTAAATTTTTCGATTTCTATAATAGTAAAACACAATGGATTTTTCAAAATAACATAGCAAATATGTCACTAATTTTTAATTTTTTCCAAATAGTAACCACATCCCCACAATGCAACCTCAATCCGTAAAGATCCTTTACGATGTTGTCGCTTGCCATTGTAACATCCGGACCGGATATTACGAGTTTAAAAATATAATATAAAATAAGAAAATAAAATCACATTTATTATAAATCCATTTCCCAAAATTGCGGGAATTTCAAAGAATTTATTTCATAATAAATATAACTCTAAGTTCAAATCTTCTCAAAATTTAATAAAATACCAAAACAGTCTCATAATAGATTACATCTTTATTCCAAAACCATAAATGATAAAACTCTATAAAACTGTTCCCATGAGTTTTCCCCGCTCCGCTGCTAAGCCTCACCAGATCAACCTGCAACATCATTTGCTCCCGTGTACCGCGTACACGATCATCGCCAAACACAAGCAGATAGGGTGAGCTAACAAAATAAACATATATATATATATATATATATATATATATGGCACAAATATACCAATCACACAATCACACCAAAGGAATTCCATCCTTTGATATCACACCGCATGACCACCACCATGTTATTCGTGTTCTACATCTTCTAGTGAGTACCTCAAGGTGTCTTGCTGCCACAGCTATCGGCCACAACTGATAAAGCACGTGTCGGGTAACCATGCTACAGATCATACACCGTAACGCCAGGTGGAGTTCCCATATACAAACATAATTCGTAACGTCCCAAGACTACCAAACTCGTCAGTCAACTACTGAGGAGGACAATCTATCTGGACCCATTCGTACTGGCCACAACCAGCACACTCGCCAACCCGAGCTCAACTCAAGGGTTCCTCGTGTTCATCCGTCATCCCGAGCTCAACTCAAGAGATTCCATTCCGAGCTCAACTCGAGGAATGCCACGTGCTTAACCCCTATCCCGAGCTCAACTCAAGGGATACGTTCCAAGCTCAACTCAAGGAACACCAGCAAGTCGACCTTTAAGATATCCTAGAAGCCTTGTAGATCACGCACATCATAGCAAGCATAACACCAATCTGCTACGGCAAAATCGTCTAGCGAGGGACACGAACTGCTAGGCGCTGCCGCTTCCAGATTACTTGGTGGGGGCACGTACCGCTAGTCGTTACCGCTTCCAGATTGCTTGGCGGGGGACACGTACCACCAGTCGCTACCGCTTCCAGATTGCTTGGCGGGGGACACGTACCGCCAGTCGCTACACCAATACTTCCACATTACTACCTTTAGTTCAGGTTCAAGCATACTTCACACAGGTTGCTCTCATTTGCTCTCATTCTAGAATACCCCTAATGAAAAGCATTGCCATCTATAATGTTCTAGGCCTTATAGCATCTCACATGTGAATTCATCCCCTAGTCATATAGACCATCCCAAGCATGCTCAAACAAAATATAAGCAGCAACACTCTAACAATTTTAAGCACATGATCTTATGCACCGATGCAATTTAATATTGACACCCATGCCTTCACCAAACCAATTCTCCACATGTGACTAACCCAAAGGAACATTCAAATTGATAGAGACTTACCACATAACCCAATTATGCTTCATTAGAAGTTACTTGAACTAATCAAGGGCTTATTCATACATTTTAACGACTCCAAAATCAGCAATATTGAGTGACGTATATCTCTAGCTACTGACCTCAAAATCCAATCTCCACCGTTCAAAGTGAAGAACCACATGTTATGGACCACCTGTCAAAATTTCACCTAAATATGACGGTTAACGAACCAGGAAATGTAGTTTTACGAAAACTGCGCGAATTAGAAAAATTGGTGGCGCCTAGCGCTCAGAATCAGACGACTGGCGCCCGGCGGAACTAAACTACCGCTCAGCGATTACTATTGCGCGAAAAGTACGAAAAACAGCGTTTTTCGTGAATCAACACACCACGCACCCCTGGTGTGGCGCCTAGCGGCCAATTAGGTGCCGCCAGGCGGTTCCTGCACCTGCGAACCTTGCCTCCATCACAACAACTCTGATTTCATTCAATTTACGACTCAAAAGGTTGTACTCACATGTTTAGGTTCATGATCCATTCCTAAAACTTCCAATAAGTTAAATTCCATTAACCTTTTCCCTTTAATTTAGTGCCCCTATAAAATCCCCCAATTCATCAACCCTAAGATGACCTTCATGCAATTTTCATCTCAATTTAACCCCCAATTCACGAATTTCCAAGAAAGTATGATGTTTAATCATTCATAAAGATTAGAACGCAATTTCTCCCCGATCAGAAACCTCTCAGAACTTGGGAAACATCAAAATCAAGCCAAAAGTGGCTCGTGTCGCCTGGCGGGTGTTCATCACCGCCAGACAGTTCATCAAGAAACCCAGAAATTGGTGAAAATGGTAAGTGTCGCCTGGCGGTCAGCAGCTTACTGCCAGGCAGTTCCTCATCAGGAACCCAGAAAAAAGCCAAAATTGCATGTATCGCCTGGCGGCCATGAGTGACCCGCCAGGCGGTTTCTGGAAAATTTCTAGAAACCCAGATTTCAATGAACAACGAAAAAAACCATACACATACATGCTATCAATCATACAATTATGCATAAAACTAGGTAAGACGTGATACAGCTCCCCTAACCTGGTTGGTTCCCTTGGCTTAAATTTTGGAATTGTTGTGAATTCTCTCTTGATCCTCAAGGATCTCCCTTTGGCTTTCTCTCCCAATTTAGCTTCAAAGCTTCACTCCAACCTTACTACTCTCAAAATTCGTGTTCTGTTTTCTGAGTACACTCACAGCTTGCCAAAACCCTTCTTCTTACCTCACATTGGCCTTTTAAAGGTGCCTTAAAGCTAGATAATTACCAAAAACGAATTTAAGGTTTAATGGCAATGTTTATTATCATTCATTGATTCTTTATGGTCCATTTTTCAGCCTCCCTTGGCTGCCCATGCATGAAGGTTTCCCTTAACCCTTCAAATTCAAGCCAAAACCCAAAATAGCAAAAATAAAGTTTAATTTGATTTCTCCAACACTTGAACCCATAACCATACAAATGCCAAATCAATGTTCAACCATTTAACCAATTCATGTTTCATGATGACTAATATAATTAAATGATTATATCATTTCATAATCATGCTCAACATATATTTAAAAAAATAAAAACAAATAAATAACACACAATTGGCATACTTAGGACTCGAACCCAAGTCCTCTCACACAATTAAAGTACTCTCATCAATTGAGCTAGTACTTTTCCACATGATAACAATCCGCATTAAATGCCTTAAAGGCTCATACTACCTGCATTTATTAAATAATTATTTAATTAATTATTCAAATTTCTCGGGTCTAACAGCCATCCTGAAAAAAATGAAAGTGTCGGAAAATAATATGAAGGAGCAACGTCACAAATTCATAGACCAAAAAATAAATGCAACAATGGTAGATGTATATTTATTCAAGCATCAACAACAACAGTTGTCAGAGTAGGATTTTACATACCAGAAAGTGAACGTAAATTATCGTCCT
This sequence comes from Vigna unguiculata, assembly GCF_037176805.1. NCBI lineage: Eukaryota > Viridiplantae > Streptophyta > Magnoliopsida > Fabales > Fabaceae > Vigna > Vigna unguiculata. The sequence continues at coordinate 29,555,909 of NC_140802.1, forward strand.
ATCGGGATCAGCCATTATACCAATAAACTGAATCTATTAAAAGATAACGACATAGCAACGATAACTAATCCATAAAGGCAGGAACATTATCAAAAAAAATTAGACTAAGATGGGTGATCATAACCATAAAACCTATTGTGAGTCGACATCAACTGACCATAAATACCATCATCAGAAAGGCAGAATACAAATATACAATGACCCAAGAGTTGATGCATTCACGTATTGCATAGTCGTTTTTCACCATTATTTAAGAAAGGTTCTAAAAGGTTCTGAAATACTAACTGTATACCTAGAATTTGAGTGAAAAGTAAATTTTGGATTTATAAAAATATTAAAACACAATGGATTTGTCCAAACAACAACCAAGTTTCCACAACGGAACCTTACTCCGTGAAGATCCTCTACAATGTTATCGCCTTCCATCTCAACCAAAATAAAAGTGTTGGAAATAGCAAGGAGGACCAACGACACAACTTCAGATACCAATAAATAAACGTAGCAATGATAGGAGTTTATACCAATACATTAAGCCTATTAAAAGAGTAACCACACAACAACAACCACTAACCAACTAAGGCGGAAACATTATTAGAAAACTTAGACTAAGATTGGTGATCGTACAAATAAACAATACCATGAGTCAACATCGACTGACCATTGATACCACCATCAGAAAGGTAGAATACAAATATACAAAGGCCCGAGAGTTGATACATTCATCTATTGCTTAATCATTTTTCAGCAATGTGTAAGAAAGGTTCCAAAACGTTCCGAGATACTAAATGTGTATTGTAGTTGAATCTACGTGATAAGTAAAATTTTCGATATATATAATAGTAAAACACAATGAATTTTTCAAAATAACAAAGCAAAAATGTCAGTAATTATTAATTTTGTCCAAACAGTAACCAAGTCCCCACAATACAACTTCACTATGTCAAGATGCTCTATGATGTTGTCACTTGACATCCCAACTAAAATGAAATTTTTGAGAAATAACAAGAAGGATTAATGACACAAATTCAAATACCAAAAAATAAATGTAGCAACAGTAGAAGTTTATTTATTCAATCATCAACAACAACAACAGTTCCAAGTGTAGGAGTTTACAGACCAAAATATGAACGTAGTTTATCACCCTCTTGGAATCAACCATTATACCAATACACTAAATCTATTAAAATATTAACCACATAGCAACCACAAATAATCCACAGAGGCAGAAACATTATCAGAAAACTTAGATCTAGATGGGTGATCATACCCATAAAAAATATCATGAGTCGATATAGACTTACAATCGATACCACCATCAGAAAGGTGGAATACAAATATACAATGACCCAAACATTAATCCATTCACGTATTGCATAGTCATTTTCCACCATTGTTCAAGCAAGGTTCCAAGATACTAACTACAGATACTAACACAATATATTTTTCAAAATAACAAAGTAAAAATGTCACTATATATTTAATATTTCTAAACCGTAACCAGTTTCACACAACTCACCTTCACTCTGTAAGATCCACTACGATGTTGTCCCTTGCCATCCCGACCAAAATGAAAGTATTGGAAAATGACAAGGAGTAGCGGCAAAAATTCAGAGACCAAAAAATAAACATAGCAATGGTAGGAGTTTATTTATTCAATCATCAACAACAATTTCAACGGTAGTAGTGTACATACAATAAAATGAACGTAGTTTATCGTTCTCTCGGAGTCAGCGATTATACTAATGCACTAAATCTATTAAAAGAGTAACCTCACAACCATTATACCATAAAAAATATTGTAGTGTGTGTTTTTCTTGTAATTTATTCTTTAGTCAAGTGGGACAATGTCATAAATTTGAACCTTTGGATTACCCACATTCAATTTCAGGATATTAACATGGACATGAGAACTGAAGCTGATACTGTCGTTATGCCAACTTTTAACTATGACATAAAAAATCCCTTCTCAACACTTCAAAGCACAGGGTTTATGTCACTATTGTATTCCTTACAATCCATTCTTTATTCACAGATTTCTGTAAGTGGAGAAATTCTAAGGTATACTATATAATGATACTTAGATTAAAATATAAACACATGATATGTACATAATAATTTTTTTAATTGGTTCTTTTCTTGTAGAACATAGTGATTTCAATGGAATGGTTCATTTTGTATACTTTTTTGGATAGCATGACATAAACAAACATGAGCACTGATAATCCTTTTCATGTTTGTTGATGACATGGTCACTAGTGGTTATATGGACAAAATTGAAATTAATGTCGTTAGTTTTCATACATGTTTGTGTATCATAATCATTTCATGTGAAAAACAGATAGTATGGGTACTAAGTTATGTAGTCCTTGATTTGCACTCCCTACTTTGCACATGTTTGGCATATTGTTATTATATGTGGGCTATTGTGAAATGGCTCATTAGTGGTTAACGTAGTGAGCTTCCAGGTGCAAGTATTATAAATCAAATATATAAATTGAGGGTACGTTTATGTCGTGCAACTTATATCAAGTGGGTTTGCACATCATAACCCATTGGTTTGTATATTTCTTCCACGCTTGATTTATAACTTTTCCTTCTGAATTAAAGCCAACAATTTCACTTTACCAAATGAAAGTTTCATGGATATAAGTAAGGCAAGCAAGTGGCAGTGTTTAATGAAAAATTATAAAAATATTATATGCTACTGATGTGCAAATCACATGAAGTTGATTTGCATTTATGTACACAATACTTTGCAGATGTCTTAAACAATTGATTTATACATTTTCGTATAATTTAAATTAACTTTTAGACTTTACGAAATGAAGATTCCATGTACGTACTAAAGGGTAACAAGTGCTTCTGTTACAATAAAAATAGAATAAATCAATTTAGCCTGATGATGTGGAATTAAAATAAATGGCTTAACACTTATTTACCCTGTGGTTCGCAAATGTGTTCCTTAGTTAAAAGTAACAATTTTACCTTATCAAAGTAATCTTTCATGTACATAATAAAGGGAACAAGGAGCAATTGTTAACCAAAAAAGATTAAAAAATTAGAATAAGGTGATGATGTACAAATGAGATGAAATGGGTTAGCACTTATAGACCCGTGGCTTTAAAGATGTCTTTAATAATTGATTTCTATATTTTGGCAGAAATAAAAGAACATTTTAACTTAACGAAATGAAGCTTCCATAAAGGGTAGAATGTGGACGTGTTAAAAATAAAACAAAAAATTTACCTAATGGCTTGATGATGTGGAAAACTCATTATGTGGGTTAACACTTATTTACACAGTGGTTTGCATATGTGTTCCAGACTTTATTTATATGTTTTTATAGTTAAAAATAACATTTTGACTTAAGGAAATGAAGCTTTGATGTACACAATAACGAAACAAGGGGCAAATAATAACAAATTAATAAGATTATGATGTGTAAATCAAATGTAGTGGGTTAGCACATATTTAGCCAATGGTTTTTAAAGTTAAAAATTACTCTTTTACTTAATCAAAGGAGGCTTTGATGTGCATAATAAAGGGTAGCAAGTGCAATTGTTAAACAATTGATATCATAGGTTTGCAGATATGTTAAGCAATTGATTTATATATTTTGGCATAATTAAAAATCAATTTTTACTTGACCAAATCAAACTTCGATGTAGAAATCACATTCAGTGGATTTGCATTTGTTTTCCTAATGGTTTGCACATGTGTTCCACACTTGATTTATATGTTTTTAAAGTTAAAAATAACATTTTTTTTTCTTAATAAAATGAAGCTTTCATGTACACAATAAACGCAAGGAGGGGCAAGTGTTAAAAATAAATTAACATAAATTTTAGGATGATGATATGCAAATCAGGTGTAGTGGTTAGCATGTATTTAGCTAGTGCTTTGCAAATGTCTTCCATACTTCATTTACATGTTTTTCCAGAGTTAAAAATAACTTTTTGACTTAATCAACAGGGGCTTTCATGTGCATACTAAAGGGTAGAAACTGTAATTGTTATGCACAAAATATTCAAAATTAAAAATTAAAAATCACTTGATGAGATTAAGTGGATCTGCATTTATTTTCCCAGTGATTTCCACATGTATTACACACTTGATTTATATATTTTTAAACTTAAAATAACATTTTTTCATGTACACAATAAACAAAAGGAGGGACAAGTATTAACAAATAAATTAACAACAAATTTAGGATGATGATGTGCAAATTAGATGTAGTGGGTAAGCACTTATTTAACCAATGCTTTACAAATGTCTTACAAATATCATTTACATGTTTGCACTTATTTCAGCAATGATTTGCAAATGTGTGGCTAACCTGTTTAATAATTTTGCAGTATAAAAATGTTGAATACTAATTGTAGGGACAAAAGTAAGGCCACCACGACCAAGTATTAATAATAAATTAATAAAACATATGTTTGTTCATGAGGTGCAAATGACATCAAGTGCATCCAACTAGAATTCTACAACAATGAAACATTCCACAATTGAAGTTCTAATCTAAAGTTCACAAATTCGTTTAAAATAAATTAAAATGGTAACGAAAATGTTATTTACAAATTCAATCCAGTGTTGGAAAATCAAAAGTATTGTATTGAATTACGTGAAGAATCATATCACGGTGAATATTTTCTGGATCCAAAACCCATTGACATATGTAGTCTTGTCTAAATTGTTGAAGATCTTCATGTCATCATGAATTACTTTTTTAGTACAATGTGTTAACCTTTATATTCTAAAAATGAAATGATTTATAAAATTGAGTATGGCATTTCTGCTAACACATCTGTAAGCTAGCATGCTTTTGTTGTTGTATTTCTTCACACCGTCCCACAATTGCAGATATTTTAACACCATAATCTCGCAATCATACCTGGAAATAAAAACCATACAATTGAAATCACAAAAGACACACATAATTAAGCATTACAGAATTATTTATCCAGACTTCGAGGAGTACAAGTATAGTTGTTGTGGAAGGTCTTCGATGATTACTTCAAATATTGATTTCTCTTTTGGGGGAGTTAACAACAGTGAAAACAAGTGTTCCAGATTGTGGGCCTTCACAAAAACCAAGTTAAAAGTCATGTTAGTGAATTTGGCAAGTCATGGTTGATGTTGGCCAAATAATTAAACAATGAATACAATACTTACAATATGATTATCTATCTCTTTTCTCCTACGACACGGGGGAGGGAATCAAGTACATACAATTTCTTTGATTCCTAATGGAGTGCATAACACCACCAATGTTCATCATAAAGTAAGAGTGCCATAAACTGAAACCAATTAAAAGCAAGCGTTAACAGAAAGAAATCCAGAATACGAGGTACATATAAGTAGTAAAAAAACCATTGACAATTCTAACAAATTTGGCTTTCACCAAATCCTTCGAAGAATGAGGCAGCAAGCCACTAGTTTCAGTGCTCGTTAGTATCTGTCCATTGATCTCAACATATATACATCTGAAAGGTTACAAAGTATGGATTAAAATAATGAAATTCAAACGACCATCAAAGTCAAAAGTAAAGTTCATACTTGTTCCTACATGGACAATATTACTTTATTATGGGACTCGAACATCATCTTACCACAATTTGGAGCTTCTCGAATAGGTACTCCATGGTCTTACGGGCTATGTTTTCATTATCGAACACTAGGTGAAACATGGGGGGTTACATGCAAAAAAAGCTCTGACGATCAAGTCAGCAAAAACTCTCAAAGTCAAATCTCAGTTTAATCACTAAGGATATGCGTACATTTAATTACTAAGGTCCACCCTTATTTATAGGTGATTAATCTCGTTTTACTTTAAGTCAAACCATTGGTTAGGCTTTGGCAATGTGTATTTTGGTCCAACTTTATTAGGCCTATCTAGACTTAATTAGGCCCACACTACAGACCCATTATTCTTTTATGCTGCTTCGACTGATTTTTCCATAAGTCAAAGTCACGTTTTGATCATTACCACTTACATATCTGTTCTTCACGGTTGTGGCCGGTTAGTGTGTACATTGTCTCTATGATTAAAGGAACCGGATAATTGACCTATTTTGCTGCTATGTAAGCAAGTTATTTTGTATAAGGTGTGTGGTGCGACGCTTTGTTACCCGTTATGCCGTTATGTACTCGGTTGTGGTCTTCGTAGTGTTCCTTCAGATAATAGTGGTTTAGGTTAGTGGCTTTAGGGTTTACAGCCTTTATCACACAATTGGCTTATACTTATCAAATTGTGCTTTAGCCCTTCAACTAAAAGCACGTTGTGGATGTTGGACGAGGCTTCATTGCTTATGACACCATTTCCAAGTATCCTTCCTTTGTTATTATAACTATAAGTCACAAAGCCTTCTTCCTTCAGTTCCAACTTTGCAAACTTGAACTTATCACCAACCATATGCCTCGAGCAGCCACTATTTAGTTACCATAGATCTTTCTTTTCATGTTTTATGACCTGCAAAACAACATAGCATTACATGGTACCCTTTGATAGTTTGGGTCCAACATGGTTATGCCTTTCTAAATCTTTTTGGGATCCATTTCATAAATCCCTTAGGTACATCCTATTTTCTAGCATAGCAATTCTTAAGAACATGACCTTTCTTTATACAATAGTTGATAGAAATGAATGGCATAGCATTTGGCTCACTCTTTGAAAAGAAACTAGAGAACTTTTTGCCTTTCTTTTCATGGGTAGGTGTATAACCAAGTCTAGCCTTCCCAAAAACACAATTTTGAGAGCCAAGAATAACTTCCAGGTTTGCTTTTCCTCTTGTGAAGTTTGAACAGGTTTTCAAAAGATATTTCACTTGATTTTCGAAAGTAGTGCAGTTTTCACAAGGTTTTATAACCAACTATTTTTCAGAACAATCAACTGAATTACTGTAAATCATTTCCAAATGTTCGAAATTAGTTTTTAAGTCGACTGTTTCTGATTCTAGTTGGCTAACTCTATTTTCTAGTCAGTTATTTAATCCTCTTAGTTGATTGTTCATGGCAGCATTTTTGTTTGCCTCACTATGCAATTCTTCAAAGTCATGCAACAATTGGTAATAGTTATTTTTATCTTTAGATGACAAGGAACTTACTTGGCTTGATGAGGATGATTCATATTCGGCCATGAGGCATAGATTTGCTTCCTCACTTCCTTATTGAGATGAAGTACTTGTTGAATCATCATTGTCCTCCCAAGCAATGTAGGCATGTCTTTCCTTGGCCTTTATCTCTTTTTTCCTGTCACCAAGCTTCTCCTTCTCTTTGTTAACATTAGGATATTCAATCTTCATATGTCCTTGCTTCCTACAATTATAACATGAGAATTTATAAGTATTGCTTGAATCATTTTGTTTAGAAATGTACCTCCTTTGATTACCTTTTGTTGCCTTTCCTCTTGAGATACTTCCCAAACCTCTTAACTAGTAGATTCAAGTTCTCATTATCACTTGATTCAACAGCCTCTTCCTCGGTTTCATCACTTTTCTTGGAGCTAGCCTTCAAGGCTATGATTTTTACATTCTTCTCACTTGACTCAAGCTCACTTAGCCTTTGCATTTCAATCTCATGCTCTCTTAGTTAGCCAAATAGTACAACTATGGTGGTGATGATGGATAAATCCTTGGATTCAGATATGACAGTCACCTTTGGTTGCCAATTTCTATCAATACACTTTATCACTTTTATGTTTAGCTCCTCTTTGTCAAATTCTTTGCCAGACCCATGAGATGGTTGAATATGTGAGTGAACCTTTTTTGAACTTCAGCTATGGACTCTCCTTTTTGCATCTTGAAAAGCTCATACTCTTGAATCAATGCATGCTTCCTTGCTCTATTCACTTCATTTGTTCCCTCATGTGTAACTTCTAGGACATCCCACATTTCCTTTGCACTCTTACATTGGGAGACCCTAAAGAATTCATCCATACTCAAAGATTAAGTGATGATATTCTTGGCATTGCAATCATAATGAGCTCTTCTCCTTCCTTCATCCCCGTCCATTCAGTCCAAGGCTTGTCCACCTGCTTATTTTCAAGAAGACATTTAGGAGTATATGGTCCATTAATTATTGCATCCCAAATCCCTTTGTCTATAGTTCAATGAAAATTTGCATCCTTATTTTCCAAAACTGATAGTTTAGGCCACAAAACATAGGTGGTCTATGAATAGAGGCACCTTCAACAAAAAGGAGTTTATTTTCAGGCATTTCAAAAGATTTTTTTTATCAAACTTGAATATCTTTCAAGAACCTTGCTCTAGATACTAATTGTTAGTTTTAAAATGGTGATTTAAGCTAAGAAGGGGAGGGGGCGGGGGGTTGAATTGGCTATTTAAAAACTTTTCAATTAATCAAATAGACTAGAAAGTTAGAATGTAAAAGTAGCAGACCAGTACACTTTTGATCAGTTAAAAAAGAAAACATCAGACTAATTTGTTCTTGAGGTATGAAACAGTTGATTAAAAAGACAAATCAATCGGCTAAAATACTAGGAATTTATGCAGAATACAAAATTCGCATATTTAACTCAAACATGAATCTTTTACATACAAGACTTTTTCCAATCAATGTTTCTAACTATTATACAACCTCAGATTGCACAAGAACGCATTAAAACACAGCAAGAAGTGGATTACTTGATTTTCTTGAGATTTTAAAGTGATTCAAAGTGAGTGAGATGAGAGAAAGAGAATTGCAAGTTGTTTTTATACTGGTTCACTTAATCACATAACTACATCCAGTTTACTAGGACAACCTGAGCCTGGTTTCCACTAAATTCAAAAGTTTTACAAATCAAACACCAAGATTAGACTTTTGAACAAAGAAACTCACAAAATTTTTGACTCACAAAAATCTAGACAACTACCCTACAAGAATCACACTTACAGACCTGAAATCACATCAGGCAAACAACCAAAGGCACAAGAACATCCAAACCTGATGGTGGCTCTCCCTAGCCAACCATACATGTGTTCTTGAAGCTACTCATAAGCCAAAATGCCTGCAAGATTAACCAAGATCTTCAAACAATGAGTTGCAACTACGTATTGTAGAGAGAGAGTTTTCTAGAGAAGAATGACAAAGTTCCATGCTCAAAAACTCAGAAAAATGTGACTCTGCTCTTGAAAACACATAATCTATGGTTTGGTTTAAGTGAAATCAGCCGATTGAATACTCTGTACAATCAGCTGATTTCACTTAAGTGAAATCAGTCAATTGAAAAATAATTCAACTGACTGAATGCATTCATACCACAAACAATATACTACAAGCCTTTTAACATGTTAAAACCCATTTTAACAGATTAAAAGAGACACACTAAGACACACAAGACATCTAACTTATGTCATATAGCCTACCAACATGATATAACACCAAAACATTACATTTAACATATTATTTCCATATTTAACACACACAAAACTTAATCTTCAAGTGGATCTTCATCAATCTTCATCAAACACCTATGATCTTCATGCACATGGCTTATTAAATTTTTTGCTTCAAGCTTGCTTGTGCCAACAAATATAGGGTTAGGAAAGTCCTCTACTTCACCAGTAATGCAAGGTTCATCAACACCTTTGTGGTTAGACTCTAACGGTACTTCCTCAATAGACAAATCAACATAGCCATTGTGCTTCCCCTCAAAATTGATATGTGTTTCATGCACGTCAGTAGTGGGAGAATCACGCCCTATGGTTCACCACTTTCATCTCTTGCATCATCAGCGACCTTCTACTCCTCATCACATCCTTCTTCTAGAGACGTGCTTTAAAAATATCTTTACATCTTCTGCATTTGGTCTTTCATCTCCCATAGCAGCCTTACATTATCAAGCAACCTCTTTATCAATTCGTTTTTGTTATTGTTTTCAGCACGACCCGACTCCTCAGATATAATGGGATTGTTTACTTCCTCCAGCGTTAACCTCCAATCAAAAACAACCTGCAAATATTAACAAAATGTCATAAATTCACTTCTCGTACATATTCTATTGAATGTGAAAATCAAACAGCATGGCTTTGCAGTAAAAACCACAAAAATAAGCAAGTAATTAGGTCCCTAATTACCAATTGCAAAGTAGCCAACAATTGGAATTTAAGGTTTATAAACTGACCCAAATACTCAATATCAATTGTCTTCACCTAAAAAATGCAATGGCTAACTACTGTGTAAAACATATGTCATGGGTTTGCAAATATGAAGTTCGTACTATGCACATATGGCCATTGAAAGAAAACAGAATAAGCCAACCAAGTAAATCATCCCTGAATTAGTACTTGAGAAAAGGATATCATTGTCATAACATCAAACCATAGGGAAGCACTCATTAACTAAAAAGGATAAAAATATCTTAGTTAAAATTTTATTGCATCAAGAAAGCAATGAAGATCACCCCTACTAAGGTATTGTATAACACATTTGAACTAGGAAGGCACTTATGCAGTCAGGATATGGCACATACCTTCATTTACATAATACTCAATAAGGCAATCCCTCAATATGGTAACTCCTAAATAAAAATTACATTGCCTAACTAATGTGCAAAAAAAAAAAAAAACCAACATGGGTTGGCATATTTAGAGTATTAAGTGTTTACAAATGTGCATTTACTATGGTGAAAATGACACACAATGGGTTTGAAGTTCTGGACTCCCAACTTAGCACATCAATAAAATAGGTCCTTCATTTCATTCATTATGTACATAAATTGAAGTAGTTGGTCAATAACACACATTGAATGAATATAGCATTATATTTACACAAATGTCAAAAACATAACAAACCTGGTTGCGTCAAAGCACTTCGTAATATTCTCTCACCTCATCTTGACAATCGGGCAAGACAAAAATCGGGGTAAAACTAGTTCACTGCTAATTTCTCCCAACGAAAGCCACCTTGTAGCCCAAACCTTCACACATTAAACAATAATTAATATAAGTCAAAACCAAAACATAATAACTATAATTCTAATTAAAACACATTTACCTGAACCACAGCCACTAAACCATATACAAATATGGTGTGGTCGTTTACCTTTTCACTAAAAACCTTGGATGACCGATTCAAAGAAGATATGAGAAAAATGTGTACAAATTTCTACCAACTATATTGTTGAAGGTTATAAAGGTTGTCTAATAACCTAAAGGGCATGTTGGTTACACTCCTAGAGGTGCTAGGGAAATAAAGTACAACAAAACATAAAAGCACACAAAGACGAAAACGTTGTCAACATGCTTGTCTTCAATACTAAGAATGGTGTTAAATGTCTAAAAAGTTAAAAAAAGAAAAACAATTGAAGTAGGAGACTTCATTGAATTTCCTTCTTTGACTTCTCGATAACCTTTTGCAATATTCATGTTAGCTTAACCAAATCTGAATAAATAGACTATTTCAAAAGGACAATCATACTATGGCTTCAATTCTGTGACTCTCACCCTTTACTTTCTGATGTGACTTAGTGTGGACCATTCATTAATATGTCACTATCTTTTTCTTTGAAATAATCAATGACTCATACTAAGTCGCTAGAAAGTAAATGATGAGAGTCAAAAAATGGAAGTCATATTATAATTTTCATTTCAATATCTGAAATTATTAATTATAAATATACAAAGTAAGCAATAAAAAAAATTAATTATCTAAACTTTCAATAGAGACCTTAGAGATTTCAAAGTGTTTATTTAGTATCAAAGTTATTACTTAAAAATTTCAAAGGTTAATTTGTCGTTATAAAGCGTGTGATATGCATTTATATTATTTTAATTAATGGACTTAATTATTCCAGTTTTCGATGTAAGAATGGTAAGACCAATGCGTATTAATGATTCCTTAACGGGTACCTTAAAGTTACTGGTTAGCATTCTTCATAAAATATTAAACATTTACTACACTCAGACATTTTAGTACTTTAGATAAAATAAAATTATATTAATGACCATTAGTTATATTTCCTTTAATATTACAATTAATTATGAATTTTTACGAGATTCAATGCGTATTAATTATCCTTAACTAGTACCTTTAAGGCACCGGTTAGCAAGACTCTAAAAAATGTTACTGTGATATTAAATATTTATTTATTTATAGAAATTTAGATGTATAATAAATTATAAATGGCAACAAATGAATAGTATATGAGATCCTTAGTGTAAATTTTATATATATATATATATATATATATATATATATATATATATATATATATTGAGTGGTTTAAACAATCTTGTTTGGTTAAGATCCAAAAAATTATTTTGTTGATTTATGTAGTCCAGTTGTTTGCTTAAATTGAAAATGCTTATTCTATTTTTAAAATTGTAATTATAAAAATGCATTTGAAAAATATATTGATAGTATTAGTAATAAACAGCAACAACGTTTTAGTACGTACTTTACTATTTGTTTTGGGCTGATTTTTTTTTTTCATTCAATCAAATTTGATTATCTTAAAAATTTTTTTGTTAGAAATATTTTATTATAATTTAAAAAATAAATAATTAAAATAAAAATTTTATTGTTACTTATATTTTTATAGATATTTAATTTATGGGTTAATGTTTTTAATGGCAAACGGCTATATTCTTATTACTATTTACTTCTTTGTATCCCTTTTCTATCTATAAATACCACCTAAGTGTATGGGGAAAGACACAACAGAGACAACAAACACTAGAGTTTTTCTTAAAAGTGTTATTCTTTATTCTTTATATTATCTTTAAGACAGTGGTGTTCATAAGGTTCGGAGATCCTTCGCTGCACTCGATCGATCTGGTGGGTTGTTGTATCTTGGGAGAGAAATGCATTTGATTTGAAACACATATGATTGTGTATTTGTTTAGCCCTGTGCAGTAGGGGCGTTTTCTCTCTAAGGATAGCGCTATGGGTGCCTCAACCTAGGATATTTCTACTCCTTACCTTTTATCTTTTATTTATTATTATTATTATTATTATTATTATTATTATAATTGTTGATCTCTGATTAATATTCATTGTTTTATATATTGTCTTTATATTATTATTGATTTAATAATTATTATTATATTATTTCATATTTATATTATTATTAGTATTATTTGAGTAATCATTTTCTAATAATTAACTAACAAGGACTCATGATTGTGATCGTACCAATCACTACTCTAATTTTAACACACTTCATATTTAAATTTTCGCTATTATGATAGCTCTTTATATTTAATTTAGTTGAAAGTTCCTAACCTTTGAAACATATGAAGTAGCTAATATACATGTTATATTTAATTATAATTTTATTGACGGTGTGGAAAGCATAAAAATTTGTGACAATATGTTGAATAACTATTTTGATGCTAATTACAATTAGATCCATATTGAAAATTTAAAAGATTATATTAAAGTTAATTTTCTATCTCGGTGTATGCTTAAATTCGTATGGAAAATTTGGAAATACGTATTAATACATACCCACTTATTTTTTTTCGAAAATAATAGTAAATTATAATAACAAATATTTTAATAATATGCCCAAGGTATAATTAACTATCTTGTTCCTAAAAACATAGTATATCCATGTCTATAAATAAACAGTTAAATGAATAGCTACATTATAAAAACATAAAAATATAACTCATGGAATACGATGCACATAATTATATTTATTTTAAAATTTTTTTGAATAAGCACATAGTGAAATTATGTTAGGAAAAAGTCCAAGTGTAAGTCAAAAGTCCCACACTGAATAAAATAAACAAAGTTAAATACTATATAAGAGTAAAGACCCATAACACCATTATCTTAAGGTTTTGGAGTTAAAGTGATGTCAAATGTTTTATATGTGTAAGACTAATGTCATATACCATATGAAACCACAATTTCTCAATGACTATAATCATAACCCATGCCTTAAGGTTTTAGAGTTAAAGTGGTATATAATCATATGGAACCACAATCTGCCCACAAGTATAATCATAACCCATGTATACTACATATATATAAACTTATCAAATTCAAAACGGACAACATTACGTTATGCCAGATATTAACAAAATATTTTCTCATATTCACCATATTCATTGTTTTTTCCATAGTTTCTAAACCTGATCAAGCAGCAACAGTTTTTCTAGAAAGGTGTACAAAGAGACCTGTTAAGACAATTGATTTGTATATTGTAGACAAGGGAATCCTATATTTTCCTGTCTCAAATAATCCCCTCAGAAATGGCCAATAACAAATAATCAAATAAACACTACAAAAAATCTCACCAATTCCACACTCGTTCTTGCTTTGAATTGCCACCACTGGTCGCGTTCCTAATAACCTGATAGTTATTGATGACAAATGCAACAGCAAAATGGTAGTGCCTGGCAAGAAAACTAGGGATTCATCGAAGGTGTACCTGCCACCATCCTTGTCATCTCCAACATCATTTGTTGGAGGTAAATCTTTCTTTGTTACGTCAAACACAGTTTCAGACATTCTTAAAATCTTAAGTAGGACACTCAGAAAAGCACAGAAACCAGCATTCATGGGTGTTATTCTTGACATCCTTTGATTATTCCACCATGCTTTTATTGATAACCCTTCTGCTAAATACACTGATACAGTGTATACCTTGTAAATTACAAGAATAGCAACTGGAATACACATTCCAAGGCCTTGAATTAAACACAATCCGAAGTTAATCTTCATATTATAAACCCTAAACCCTAAACAAAGATATAAGCATAGTACAATGTTGACCTTTGGAATTGAATAAAAAACAAAATATAATTATGTGCAACAAATTTAGGACTCTACTAATAAACTACACTTGGATTTGTGTTTTGTTTAAAGGTTGTTGTTGTTTGATTTGTTTACCTGTGGCAATAAATTGGAATTGGTGATGATGCAGTGTGCAAGAAGACATGCATAACATACTTCAAACGCTGGTAGCAGTCCCCAATTGTGAATCCACATATATGCTATGCACTGTCTCAAAGTAAGCTTATGAAAAAGGGTGCCAAAAATAGGACAGTGCTTGCTTACAAAGATCTCCAGCACCCCTGTGGCCCATCTCTTCTGTTGGGCCATCGTAGTTGGGCCACCTCCTGGAGCAAAGCCCGTGAAGGCAATTGGGTTTGGTGTACACATTTCTGATCTCCAACCTCTTTCATGGATTGTCAGTCCAGTAAGCACGTCCTCTGTTAGGGATCCATATATCCAACCCACCTATAATTTCCGATCAACCAATTTCACCTTCAATTTCATTAATATATATGTATTTTTATATGAAAAAAATATCAAATTATTTTAGTGTTAAAAAGTATATTTTAAACATAATTTTTTAAAATTTGTAAGATGAAGTTTACACTCACTTCTATACTATAAATTGAATTTATCTCTAATCGATGTGAAACTTTGGACTGAAGAGAAGTAAACTTTATACAGTTATTTCTCATCCTTATTTGAATACCTGTTTGCCCCATCCTGTGCCATATTCATATCCACAACCAGCAACTTGGCTTGCTGCCTCAATAACGTTTACAATATTAACAGCATTTGGTGAATATGTCCTTCCTTCCAATGCACAAGCAACTGACTTCATAAGCTCTTTTGAAGCTCCAAATTTTTGTTTTAATTCCTTTTCTGATATGCTGTTTCCTGAAAAAATTGCTGGAATGCGTAAGATAAACCATGGAAGCCATGGAAAATGTTCTTAATATAGTTTTTACAGGAACATCACACTTGAATTTTTACTTTTATATATACAGGATTAAAACACAAACTATACACTGAACATGCTACTAAATTACAATAGTATCATGAAAACATGAAAGTATGAATGTAACATGTACCCTTGTCAAGGTCATCTGGAGAAAGACCATATATAACTTTTCTTCTATGGAAGCAGTTTGTTCCTGCGTAGAAAGGCCCTTGCAGCCCAGCTAATCCAGCTGCCAAGTACTGCATTATATAGAAAGAGATTTTCTTAGAAGTAATAAATTGACCTAACTTATATACATACATATATATATATATATATATATATATTGAAAAGGGTTTTTTCTTTTCTTCTGTAAAGATTAGTATTTAATTCCAATCACCTTAATCAAAATTGTCATCTGGTTTCCAAAAGGATCGTCCTTCAATGTAGCGTAGAATTGTTGGGGAAATTGAGCAAATGCAACTTCTTTTTGTCCTTTGGGATCAAGTAAAATGCACAATGCATGATGAACAATCTTTGGATTATTAACAATCATGTCACAGTCCACGTTCAGCATAAAGGGAGCATTGGTTATCAACCCAGAGACTCTTGTCTGAAATATAATTTTGTTGGACGTTGAATTACCAAAAAGATTATGAGTTTGTGATTAAAAGCATGGCAAAGAGATGAAGTGAGAGATTCACCATTGAGATATATCAGAAAAACAAAAAAAAGACAAGTTTCTCACCAATACATTCATGGCACCAGCTTTGAAATGATGAGAATGTTTTGGCCTCTTCTCTCTAGATATATAGATCAAATGAGGTAACCCATCTTCAAGGTCTTCTTTGTTCTCCCATATAACCTTACAAATTCTTAGTATAAGTAAGCAGTGGTATTTTGTTTTAAACTAAAGTTAAATATAACATGCCAGGGTTTTGTTCATATATCTCATTGAGTAATAAAAATGTTATCTTAAAATTATAAAATATGAAAATTAATATATATAAAATAGAATTGATTTAAAAACAATTACATGACAAAAGAGAAGATATATAATAACAATTATATGACAGAGAAGATAAACATATATGATGCAGATGAATATAGAAACTATGAAATTTGTTTGATATTGTTGAATAGTTCAAGAAATGGCGTAAATAATTAATTCTATATATATATACCTTGATTATGGATGGATGATTTGTCCTCTCAGTGTTTGAAAAAACAGCAAAGTTTCCATGACTTGGATTTGATTTTTGGGATGCTTCCAATTCTATTTTTTGGCTAAGATCATCATACATATTCTGCCAACACACAACAAGACAACCATTTTGAATCTTTGTGGTCAGAGACACCATAACTTAGTTACTATTTTATTGATTTTAGTCTGTTGTTTGTCTTTAATTAATTATATACTCTCTATTTGGATTTTTTTTTTCAATAAAAATCAGATTAAAAGTTTAGAGAAAATGTAATCTACTAAGATTTTAAAATTAACGTAAATACGTTTTACTGTATTTGATAGAATTACCGAGTTTCGGAACATAACAAAAAACTTGTGATATGGTATTTAACTATATTTTAACATATTACAGTTTTTTTTTAAGATTAATTAATTACGATGAATATTTTCTAATGTTTTAGTATAAGATATATAAATATCACACTATACCCACAGTTTCATTCAAACCGGTGAGATTTTTTTTAACCTCTCATTCTCTTTTATATTAGTAGCCAAAAACTTGTATTTTTGGCATTACATATAATCTTTTCTTTATTTGTCGAATAATATAAATATTAGTAAAATAATTTATCCTATTTATCTTCCAATCTTACGTAGCTTCTCTAAGATTAACTTAGTAGACCAATCTTATCTTTATCAATTAAGATTTCGGATTTAATATTATTAGTTAGCAAAAATCATATTTTTAAGTCTATTGTTTGATCTAAACAAATGTGATACAAGATGATGCTAATGCATCTTAGTATAATGTAGATATATGAAAAGAATTTGACGATAAAATCCTTTAAGTAGTAAAATATTGAAAACCATATTGATTTTAATTTCCATTACTAAATTTTAGAATTTCTTTTGTTATCTCTTACAGTTTCAAACTTTTTCTAGAAAATCAGAGTTTTCAATATTATAATTGCATAAAGTTCTTTCAAATATTTTAATTCTCATCATAGATATTCATTAAAATAAAAAACAACAAATCTAATCTTTAAAAGAAATGTTATAAGTTATTACATTCCTATATATTTATTAAAATCTACAAAAAAAAATGGTATGCTAAAATAATCTTCTAAAATCTAGTAGCTGAATTCTTTTTTATGAGAAATTGAGAATGTCTTCAATGTTAATTATTTATTTGACAAAAATATTTTTTGTTACGACTCATTTTTTTCCCAGTAAAATATAAATAAAATACATTTATATTCTAGACTTTTTCTAAGTCTAACTTTATTTTGTATACGGAAAACTTTAAGAATTTTTACTTTGATCATTGACATGAATATTAAATAAAAGTTAAATTAATGATGAGATAATTTGAAGCGCTTAAAATAATTGAAAAAAAAGTGTCTCATAAATGTTAGCAATAATTTAACAAATATATACAATTTAAAAACAATATTAATATTGAAATATTAAGTATTTTCTTAATCTTGAAAATTAATTAATTGATTCTTATATAAAATATTGGATAGAACAGTTCCTTTTATAAAGTCTTTATAAAATAATACTTGATATGGATAATAATTATATGCTAAATATATTCGAAATCTTTCTCATAAAGCTTAAAATATAATTTTAATGTAACTTTTACAGGAAAAAAAAAGATCAAAATAATGTATAAATTATGGAATACTTACCTTCATCTGTAACCATTCATGTATGAACTCTGGTGTGTTGCTGGCTGTGGAGACTTCTGGTTTGGCAGAGAAGTATCTGAACGGAGTTCTAACTTGCACATTGTGTTTCTTGCAGAATGGTACCCAAAACTTTGCAAATTTGGAGGCTTCTTGAAGAGCGTAGAAGGTAAGAGGGGAACAACCATCGTCAGAGACATAACATGCAAGCTTGTGAGGTGGGTAATCAAGTGCCAACAGAGACAACACAGTGTTCACTGTGATAATAGGTGGTTCAAGCACAGGATCCGCTGTTGTCACAAACATATCCACTCGTGGAAGCTCCTGCACACTGCTCACAAAATTCACTAATACCAACAATGCATCACCAAAGACAAAAACATGCAGTCTATACATTAAAACATTTTGAAAAATCATATATTTTGGTTGTCCTCACCAGTACTTTTAGACTGTATTAATGTAAATATGATTTGTTAACGTTAGTGCAAGGAATCTTATACTATATTATAATATATAACAAAAATTAACAAACACACTGTAATATATACCTTTGTAAGAGACGTTCTGGGTAGGTTTTGATTAGTGCTGGACTCCACTGAGTGGAGAGGGTGAAAAACCAAGAGATGGTGAACCATGATTCGCAGACAAAAGCAACAAACCAAGGGAATGAGTAGTTGTTGACAGAGATAACGCGGTAACCAAGCAGCAACAAGAGAAGGATCAAAAGCAAGCTCTCCGTTACCCTTTTATAAGTGTACTTGTACCGGTGTTTCTCATAGAGAGGGAAAGAGTTTTTGTTGGCCATTGATATGAGCCAAGGTGCTAAGAGAGCTCTGAGTGTGTGTGTGAATACGATGATGACTACGAAGGAACGTGTATTTAAAATAAACAAATGAGTGTCGTAAAAAAATTGTAATTGGTCACGTGCTAGGTAACAGACAAAGAATTGACAGTTAAAACTTAACAGTTACCGGCCGGCCCTAGATTCTTCTTTGTTGTTATTGTGGCAGCAGACAGCTCAATTATTGGATGGTTATTTTGTACCTCGTTTTCTAGTAACTTGTTTCATTGGCCATCTGGGTAACGTTTTAGCACCCCATATATTCGTCTGAAAGAGAAGAAGCGAGATATAGAGAGATAGATACATGTCAGAGAAAAAGTTGTGATCCATCGCATTACGTAAATTACTAGGGCACTATCTGTAACACAAGATACTGGTCCATGTGGTTGTGTTACATACAGAAAACCATACCGTACACAGGAATCGGTGTTGGGAGAGGACCACCAGAGGAGAAGGACAAGATAAAAATTACATGTGATGTGAAGGTGATCGTTAATGATCAGTGTTTTTCTGCATTACGGTCCCATCTCAGTCTTCCAAAGCATTTTCGACCACACGGGTCACAAATTGCTGCAAGATTTGTAATTCAAGATGTTGGTTTTCATGGATGGAACATTTAAGGAAAACATGGGATGTCTACTATTTTACCACTTTTTTTACTATCTAACGTGCCAGTACGTTTTTATTTTATTTTTTTTTTCAATGTACCTTTTAGTGGTACAGTATCGTAAAGGAAATGTAAAATTGTCGTAAACAAAATGTAAAATTGTCGGACACACGTGGTGGGAAAAATTCACATTTACTTACCTCCATTCTTTCAAACAAAATTATTGTTCCTTTTCATGTGAAAATTTTTCATTGTTGTTTTCTTGAACTTTTCATTTTTGGACTCAAAATTATCCAAGCTCTATCCCGTTTGTTGAAGCTCCCATTTTGGATCTCAATCCTTTGCTGTCATTTTGGAACCCTAATCCCATTCCATTGTACCCACGAAGACACCCACCAAATGTGTGTGTTTAGGGAGGTTTTATTTTTCTTTCCCCCTAACTTTTCGTTGACAACCTATGAAGTTCCCTTCTCATTTGAACTCTACAACCCATACTACTTGTGCACACCACTACTAGACCCCATCCTACTTGGGTCCATAAGGTTTGGTGCATTTGGGGAAAGATTTGCGTGGTACAATTTTAAATTTAACTTGCAACTAAAGAACAATTAACTTGTAACCCACGAAGGAGTTTTTGAACAACATAAAATTTCCAGATTTCCAGACTGCATCAGGAAACACAATTCCATCACTAACTATAGTGGTGGATCCCACCTGTGCACACCATTACCGGACCCCATGCCACTTGGGTCCACAAGGTGTAGGTGCACTTCGGAGAAAAACTTGGCTGTCACATTTTTAAATTTAACTTGCAATTGAAGAGCAATTAACTTGTAACCCACGGAGGAGTTTTTGCACAAAGATAAAAATTGACATACTTGGAAAGTGCAGGAGGAAACTCAATTCCCTCCCTAATAGATATCTGAAATTAATTCTATCACAATGACAATTAACTACTTACGAAATAAGGACTTTGTGCAAAAGACAATTTTAGAATTATTTAGTCTGGAGATGTCAAGTTAACATGCAACTAAAGAAATAGCCACATATATACTTTTTGCACCCATACAATACTTTTTGCACCATTAATTTGTCACCCATACAATACTTTTTGCATACATATATTAGCAGTGTTTGGACACTACATTAGTGAATACAACTAACTTCCTAACATGTTTCACAACACATGTTAGTGGGATAGGCTCTGGTAGTGGTGTTCCTAGGTGGCATCCACCACTTTAGTTAAGAAGGGAATTGTGTTTTCTAGTGCAATATGGAAATCTGACAATTTTATTTTGTGCAAAATTTCCTTTGTGGGTTACAAGTTAATTATTCTTCAGCTGCAAGTTAAGTTTAAAAATATATCAGCCAAAATTTTCCCCAAATGCACCTATATCTTGTGGACCCAAGTGGGATGAGCTCTAGTAGTGGTGTGCACAGGTGGGGTCTACCACTTTAGTTAGGGAGGGAATTGTGTTTCAGAATGCAATATGAAAATCTGACAATTTTATTTTGTGCAAAAATTACTTTGTGGGTTACAAATTAATTGTTGTTCAGTTGGAAGTTAAGTTCAAAAGTGTGTCAGCCAAGTTTTTCCCAAATGCACCTATACCTTGTGGACCCAAGTGGGATAGGCTCTAGTAATGGTGTGCACAGGTGGAGTCCACCACTTTAGTTAGGAAGGGAATTGTGTTTCCTGATACAATATGGAAAACTGACAATTTTATTTTGTACAAAAACTCCTTCATAAGTTACAAGTTAATTGCTCTTCAGTTGCAAGTTAAGTTTAAAAATGTGGCAGCCAAGTTTTTTCCCAAATCTCTGACCAGGAACCATGAAAAAACATGAATAGCTAAAGCCTTCGGTTAGCGATTGCAAACTTGACACCAATATGAAGGGATTGTTTTCAAAATTTTAAGGTTATGGGTTGCAGAGTTCAGACGAGAGGGAAATTTCATGGGTTGTTGACGAAAAGTTGGGAGGAATGCAAAATAAAACCTCCCCAAATGCACACATCTGATAGGTCCCTTCATGGGTGCAATGAAATGAGATTAGGGTTCGAAAATGACAGTAAAGGATTAGGTTCGAAAATGGGAACCTCCACAAACGGGGTAGAGATTGGGTAATTTTTAGTCCAAAAATGGAACTTCAGGTTCACATGAAAATGAAACAACACTTCTGTTTGGAAGAATGAGATAAGTGAATGTGAATTTTCCCCACGCATGTTTGACAGTTTTACATTTTCTCTACAAGACTGTACTACTAGAAGGTACATTGAGAAAAAAATGTAAAATAAAAAACGTAATACCACGTTAAGTAGTCAGAAAAGTGGTAAAAAAAGTAGTTATCCAATTGTTTTCCAACATTTAATTCTCAGTCAAGGAAAAGTTGCCCTAAAAATGTGTGACCAAAAGCTAATATTTTTTTTTGATCAGCAAAGAATATTAATATATATACAGAGACACTTTAGGGGTGCCTCAACCCTTATACAGATCCTGATTTTACATTGAGGTTCTTAGATAAACAAAACAACCTAATTGATGTGTCTAGCAAAAAGATCAAAGACAAATAGAGGACCTACATATTCAAAGTACAACTAAAAAGTACCATCTTAAGAATATCCACTCGTAGGAACTTATTCAAGTTGGTACACATTGACAATTATTGGATTCATTCCTTTAGTCCAGTGCTAGATTCAATACGTTCATGATCTATTTGAGTGCTTCCTGATCAGTAAACAGCAAAGTATTGTGCGTCCAGTAAATCATTACACCTTTGAAGACTTCCCCTGTGAAATATTCTGCATAAAGCAAAAGAAACCTCTAGACTGAATAGTCTGAGTGGGTTATAACACATGTTTCCTCCATATCATATTTTGATTAGAGGATTCTACGTTATTGATTTGATGCACTCAATTGGGCACAAATTCCAATCATTATAAGAGAAATGGACATGTGAAACTTTGTATTTCATCCATGTCCAAGCATTTAATTGTGCCAAAGTAAATATTTCCTCTGGATCCACTTTCCCTTGTTTAAACACAATAATATATTACTTTTTGTCTATACTATATGTACAAAGAATTGATATATTTTACAGACAAGAAGGAAAACAACTATTGATAATCAATATATTAATATTATATATGAGGATGTTTTAACACTCAGTCGTAATAATATAATAATATATATTGATGTTTAATATTAAAAAAAATAACAAAGTTTAATTAAAATATGTTAATTTTTTAAGTTGTGAACTTCTTAACTTTAATGTAAAAGGATCACTCCTCTTTCGCTACAATGCTTAAATAGTTTTAACAGTAAATATTATGTTGAATCACGGATTACATAAGACAATTGCACCTATAAGAATTTTATTAGGACTTTAATATATTATATTTTATCATAGTACGTTAATTGATAATTTTATTTATATTTTAATCTTTTAAAACTCAACAAGTTAATTTAGTTATATACTTAAATGTGTTTTTTTTTTCTTCTCGAGAATCACCATCTTATGTAAGATGAGATTTTTTGAGTTTTAAATTTAAGACACATATTATGATTTTTCTTATTTGTAAAATTTAAGTTATAAATTTAAGACCAAGACTCTCTTATATTAAAAATGTTTGTATACGGTTCTTGATCCTTTTTCTTTTTTATGTCCATACTTCTCTTTGTTAAAAATACTTAAAAAGACATTCAATGATATAACTTACTATTTCATTACTTTAGGGAGAAACTAGTCTCTAAACCGTGCTGCACGGGTCTTTTATTTTTTATTTTTTTATAGAATAATAATAATAATAATATTATATTTATTTAGATAAATTTAAAAGTTTTATATTTAAACACTAAAAATAAAAATAATTATTATAAATTTTTTAAGAAATTAAAAAACTATTTAGCAAAAATTATTTAGAGTAACATTTTTTTATAATTAAAAAAACACTTATAATAATAACAACACTATCATTTGATATATTAACATTTATTTAAATAATTCTTAAATAATATTTATTTTGAAATAAATATTGATTACTGAGGTTAGGAATGTTAAAGCGGTTCTTACCTGCCGGACCAGCTCGCCAAAAAAAGGGCGAGTTGGGTTAATGTAAGGCTCACTTACTTTACTACCTTTATTTTAAAGGACTGCCCCAAATAAGTTGGGCCTAGGGCTGGCCCATAAGGAACCAAAGCCCCTAAACCAGCTGAAACACTTTCATTCTTCTCACTTTCAGAAAAATAGTCTCCTTTCTCTTTGAACAGTAACGTTCCTCTGCTAGGGTTTGGGGTTCATCCAAGTTCAACTGAGTTCAACCCATTTATTTCACTCACGTAAGTTACTTCTGATGCATACTCTTCTCTTTTAGTTTAATCTTCATGCTTGTCGTTAGGGTTCCTCGTAATAATCTCGTGCTTCCTCTGTATTGAGATTTTCAGCTCTTAAATATGCTCTTGGAGCTATCTTGCTAATTCGCTTAAGGGTCGAGGTCGTTTTGACTAGCTCTTTTCAGGTAAGGGAAGATAGGGTTTATGTTTTTAAAGTTATTTTGTCGATTTTTGGTCTGTTGTATGGTTGTGATGCTTGAATGAGGTTGTTGGTCGAATAAAAATGTATGGTGTGTAAGTATGTTTGATTGATGTGACGCTACTCTTTTTCTACACTGCACACTTTTCGTAAAATGAAGATTTCTACTACGTTAACCGTTGGATCGCGCTAAAATTTTAACAGCTGATTCTTAACACATAATTCTTTACTTTGACCGGTCGGATCTTTAATCGGAGCTCTGTAGTGAGAGCAATTTTTATCGCAAGGTCAATGAATTTGTGTTGTTGACAAAACTGCACACTTTTCGTAAAATGAAAGTTACTACTTCGTTAACCGTTGGATCGAGCTGATATTTTAACAGCTGATCCTTAACACATAGATTTTGACTTTGACCGGTCCGATCTTGAATCAGATCTCTTTAGTGAGAGCAGTTTTTATCGCAATATCGCTGTAGTTTGGTTGTTTCTCTAATCTTGAATGGTTATTACTGGCTTGAATCTAATTGTTATATTAAAAGCATGTGATAAATGATTATGCATGAATGATGTGATTCATGGATTGTCGATGATGGGTTTCGTATAAACTTGGCATGCGATTTAAATGAGATGGTTGGTATCAAGGAGACATGGTATTGATATGAAATACAAATATATATTCACTGTTTGTGAAGGATGAGTTGGTATGGATTCAACATTTTGTTATGAATGAGAATGGGTTGTAAGGGTTAGCATGAGATATTGTGTATGGTAAACATTACTTGATTGATTGAACATGATTGGTCTGTGGTCAATGCGTAATTCCTTGAAATCTGTAGATGGGATTTCAGGGTCGTGCTTCAGTGGTCGGGACGTAATTCCATGGCCCCTATTAGTGGGTGTCCATGGTGGTGCCCCATCTATATAATTTGGTAAGGATTTAAGGTAATCCTGACACTCTAAGGAGTCAATTAGTCTCACTTAGAGCAGACTGACTCCTGTGTTAAGAGTAGTAGGAGGCCTGAAATTCATTAAGGGTTAACCTTGTGTGTGAGGGAATTGATTCATTGTAACACTTGTAACACTTGTAACACATAGCTCGGGGGTGAGCAGAGATATCCACCACAAGTGCGAGCATCCGCTGAATTCGACCAGATTATATGTATCCGGATGAGTCGAGTCGAGTCTTAGTATATTGATTGGGAGGTCATAACATGCTTGGATGATGTATGTATATTGGGCTGTGAATGTATATAGTTATTTTTATCTTTAGATGACAAGGAACTTACTTGGCTTGATGAGGATGATTCATATTCGGCCATGAGACATAGATTTGCTTCCTCACTTCCTTATTGAGATGAAGTACTTGTTGAATCATCATTGTCCTCCCAAGCAATGTAGGCATGTCTTTCCTTGGCCTTTATCTCTTTTCTCCTGTCACCAAGCTTCTCCTTCTCTTTGTTAACATTAGGATATTCAATCTTCATATGTCCTTGCTTCCCACAATTATAACATGAGAATTTATAAGTATTGCTTGAATCATTTTGTTTAGAAATATACCTCATTTGATTACCTTTTGTTGCCTTTCCTCTTGAGATACTTCCCAAACCTCTTGACTAGTAGATTCAAGTTCTCATTATCACTTGATTCAACAGCCTCTTCCTCGGTTTCATCACTCTTCTTGGAGCTAGCCTTTAAGGCTATGGTTTTTACATTCTTCTCACTTGACTCAAGCTCACTTAGCCTTTGCATTTCAATCTCATGCTCTCTTAGTTTGCCAAACAGTACAACTATGGTGGTGATGATGGATAAATCCTTGGATTCAGATATGGCAGTCACCTTTGGTTGCCAATTTCTATAAATACACACTATCACTTTTATGTTTAGCTCCTCTTTGTCAAATTCTTTGCCTAGACCCATGAGATGGTTGACTATGTGAGTGAACCTTTTTTGAACTTTAGCTATGGACTCTCCTTTTTGCATCTTGAAAAGCTCATACTCTTGAATCAATGCATGCTTCCTTGCTCTATTCACTTCATTCGTTCCCTCATGTGTAACTTCTAGGACATCCCACATTTCCTTTGCACTCTTACATTGGGAGACCCTAAAAAATTCATCCATACTCAAAGATGAAGTGATGATATTCTTGGCATTGCAATCATAATGAGCTCTTCTCCTTCCTTCATCCCTGTCCATTCCGTCCAAGGCTTGTCCACCTGCTTATTTTCAACAAGACATTTAGGAGTATATGGTCCATTAATTATTGCATCCCAAATCCCTTTGTCTATAGATTCAATGAAAATTTGCATCCTTATTTTCCAAAACTGATAGTTTAGGCCACAAACATAGGTGGTCTATGAATAGAGGCACCTTCAACAAAAGGGAGTTTATATTTAGGCATTTCAAAAGATTTTTTTTATCAAACTTGAATATCTTTCAAGAACCTTGCTCTAGATACTAATTGTTAGTTTTAAAATGGTGATTTAAGCTAAGAAGGGGAGGGGGCGGGGGGTTGAATTGGCTATTTGAAAACTTTTCGAAAGCTTAAACTTTTTTTCAATTAATCAACTAGACTAGAAAGTTAGAATGTAAAAGTAGCAGACCAGTACACTTTTGATCAGTTAAAAAAGAAAACAGTAGACTAATTTGTTCTTGAGGTATGAAACAGTTGATTAAAAAGACAAATCAATCGGCTAAAAGACTAGAAATTTATGCAGAATACAAAATTCGCATATTTAACTCAAACATGAATCTTTTACATGCAAGACCTTTTTCAATCAATGTTTCTAACTATTATACAACCTCAGATTGCACAAGAATGCATTGAAACACAGCAAGAAGTGGATTACTTAATTTTCTTGAGATTTTAAAGTGATTCAAAGTGAGTGAGATGAGAGAAAGAGAATTGCAAGTTGTTTTTATACTGGTTCACTTAATCACATAACTACATCCAGTTTACTAGGACAACCTGAGCCTGGTTTCCACTAAATTCAAAAGTTTTACAAATCAAACACCAAGATTAGACTTTTGAACAAAGAAACTTACAAAATTTTTGACTCACAAAAATCTAGACAACTACCCTACAAGAATCACAGTTACAGACCTGAAATCACATCAGGCAAACAACCAAAGGCACAAGAACATCCAAACATGATGGTGGTTCTCCCTAGCCAACCATATGATCTTCATGCACATGGCTTTATCAATTTTTTGCTTCAAACTTGCTTGTGCCAACAAATATAGGGTTAGGAAAGTCCTTTATTTCACCAGTAATGAAAGGTTCATCAACACCTTTGTGGTCAGACTCTAACGGTACTTCCTCAATAGACAAATCAACATAGCCATTGTGCTTCCCCTCAAAATTGATTTGTGTTTCATGCACGTCAGTAATGGGAGAATCACGCCCTATGGTTCACCACTTTCATCTCTTGCATCATCAACGGCCTTCTACTCCTCATCACATCCTTCTTCTAGAGACGTGCTTTAAAAATATCTTTACATCTTCTGCATTTGGTCTTTCATCTCCCATAGCAGCCTTACATTATCAAGCAACCTCTCTATCAATTCGTTTTTGTTATTGTTTTCAGCACGACCTGACTCCTCAGATAGAATGGGATTGTTTACTTCCTCCAACGTTAACCTCCAATCAAAAACAACCTGCAAATATTAACAAAATTCCATAAATTCACTTCCCGTACAAATTCTATTGAATGTGAAAATCAAACAGCATGGCTTTGTAGTAAAAACCACAAAAATAAGCAAGTAATTAGGTCCCTCATTACCAATTGCAAAGTAGCCAACAATTGGAATTTAAGGTTTATAGACTGACCCAAATACTCAATATCAATTGTTTTCACCTAAAAAATACTGTGTAAAACATATGTCATGGGTTTGCAAATATGAAGTTCGTACTATGCACATATGGCCATTGAAAGAAAACAGAATAAGCCAACCAAGTAAATCATCCCTGAATTAGTACTTGAGAAAAGGATATCATTGTCATAACATCAAACCATAG
This sequence comes from Vigna unguiculata, assembly GCF_037176805.1. Taxonomy (NCBI): domain Eukaryota; kingdom Viridiplantae; phylum Streptophyta; class Magnoliopsida; order Fabales; family Fabaceae; genus Vigna; species Vigna unguiculata. Next base: position 29,584,445 of record NC_140802.1, read on the forward strand.
GGAAGCACTCATTAACTAAAAAGGATAAAAATATCTTAGTTAAAATTTTATTGCATCAAGAAAGCAATGAAGATCACCCCTACTAAGGTATTGTGCAACACATTTGAACTAGGAAGGCACTTATGCAGTCAAGACATGGCACATACCTTCATTTACATAATACTCAATAAGGTAATCCCTTAATATGGTAACTCCTAAATAAAAATTACATTGCCTAACTAATGTGCAAAAAAAAAAAACCAACATGGGTTGGCATATTTAGAGTATTAAGTGTTGACAAATGTGCATTTACTATGGTGAAAATGACACACAATGGGTTCGCAGTTCTAGACTCCCAACTTAGCACATCAATAATATAGGTCCTTCATTTCATTCATTAATGTACATTAATTGAAGTAGTTGGTCAATAACACACATTGAATGAATATAGCACTATATTTAGATAACCAAAAGTTACACAAATGTCAAAAACATGACAAACCTGGTTGTGTTCAAAGCACTTCGTAATATTCTCTCACCTCATCTTGACAACCGGCCAAGACAAAAATCGGGGTAAAACTACTTCACCGCTAATTTCTCCCAACGAAAGCCACCTTGCAGCCCAAACCTTCACACATTAAACAATAATTAATATAAGTCAAAACAAAAACATAATAACTATAATTCTAATTAAAACACATTTACCTGAACCACAGCCACTGAACCATATACAAATATGGTGTAGTCGTTTACCTTTTCACTAAAAACCTTGGATGACCGATTCAAAGAAGATATGAGAAAAATGTGTACAAATTTCTACCAACTATATTGTTGAAGGTTATAAAGGTTCTCTAATAACCTAAAGGGCATGTTGGTTACACTCCTAGAGGTGCTAGGGAAATAAAGTACAACAAAACATAAAACCACACAAAGACGGAAACGTTGTCAACATGCTTGTCTTCAATAACCAATGTCCTTATCCTTTCAATGATGTCCTTAATCTTGATTTCCTTATAAGGGAACAACAAACCAACTTCACCACACACATCAATATCAAAAATGACATCTTCATTTGATACATTCAACCCCAAACATATCAAGACATCTAAAGAACTTTATTGACCAAGTGTTGCCTCATAACCTCTCTTATCAGTGCACAATCTATACTTAACTCCTTTTATAGCCTCAAGCACCATGATAACGGTGTCAATTCAATTCATGAACGATGGGTACTTCTCAATACACCGTTGACTTCAACGGTGTACTTTGTTTGACATTTTTGTTCAATACGTACCTACTATAAATGAAAACAATTAAAAATTAAAACACAATAATCAACAACACTTGAAGATATAACTATTTCATGCAGCTACACAATATTTGACTCACATCCTTATCCACTACTACTTTCACATTACTCACTAATGATTTCCCTTTACTCATTAAAGCTTTCCTTTTATTGAATGATGCTTTCCCTGTACTCACTAAAGCTTTTCCTTTACTCACTGATGATCTCACTTTTTTCACTTCCTTTTCCACCTTTTGTACTGATGAATTCCTTTTTTGTTTAGTAGCCATTTAAGGGAACACCAATAAAGTACACTATGCACCTTCAAGCAAACACCAAAATGACAATGGAATTAGAATTTCTATACTCATTCAGTTAATCTCTTACAACACCTAACCACATAAGATGAAAACAATTACACAAATACATGACTGCAATATCTAACGTCACAAACTTAACCCAAGAACAAAGCTAAGAATTGAGAATGGAAGCACAATTTCTATACTCATTCAATTAATTTGCTATAACAACCAAGCACACAACACACAAATGATTACACAAATACATTACTGCAATAACTAACCTCAATAACATAATCTTATAACAAAGCTAAGTAGAAGAAATTCATAAACAACCATAAAAATAAACCCTAACCGATAAAAAGAAATTCCCAACACAAAACCATTCTTTGACCCACCTTTAAACAGAACTAGTAATCTAAACAAAAACGAACAAATTAATTGTACTTACCACAAACAAAGTTTCCAATAAGCAAACTCGATTTCTTTCGACGACGAAATCTAAACTCATGACCTAATGCCATCACACACATCACGCCACTACAAAATACAACAAAAATGGGTCATTTCCGCCAAATTTGATAACAACGATGAACCACAAACCTTTCGAACGCTAGGTAAAAGAAAAACCTTTCCACTAACACCAACAAAGGGGAAACGGACAAGCAAAGGGGTTTTCAGAGAAACACATGTTCAATATTTTGTGGACAGGTTGAAGAAGACTTGAGGTTGAAGAAGAAAAAGGCAGTTGAACACTTCAAAGGTTTGTAGACACCTGCTTCGTTCGGACATTTTTTTGTTTGAAACCATTTCCTTGTCAACATGGACGAACTTTCGCTAAAAATTAAATAAAATATAAAAACCACTGCCATATAACATTGTAAGATAAGTTGTCAACTTTTTTATTTCAACATATCATTTTCCATTCCTTTTAAGTTTATTTCTTCTTCTTATTCCTTTACGTGGTGCGGTGGTTTCAAGAATTTGAATTGTATAATCTTTTAACTGTTCTTGAGTGATTTGAGAAAATATGAGACTTGGCTCGTATATGTATTGCTTATTTGAATAAATCTTGATAAGTCTTTTAAGTTATTATTGAGTTAAGCTACAAATTCGTAATTCTGTAGAATTCCCAATATTTCATTCGACGGTTTTGATATTTTGATCCGTTGAATTACATTGCATTATTAATTATTTAATGAAATCAACATGTTATCCCTTATTTTAGTCGATTGAAAGTGTACAATCCAGTAGCAGTTGCATTCTAATCTTGTGGTTTTATTCAATTTAAAGGTGTTTTAAGTTTTCCAAAGTAACCAAAGTTTTTACAAAGCCAGTTCAACCCCCCTCATCTCCTTTTCTTGAAAATGAGCAAACAATGCTCTTTAAATAGAAACACAAAGGTGACGCTTCATATCCCATCCTTTCATCATTAACCATCAGATCTCCTCATATCCAATAATCAAGGATTTGCAACCTTTGATCTTCTCGAGGTAATTGGCTGACACATTGACAAAACCATAACCAATTGTCTTCATTCTTCAAGGATACATGTTAGTCAACCTCTTATTCTTTTCATTCCTCGAGGCTTGGGGCTACTATACCTATAGGCCAAAAACATGAAATTTTCTTTACATTCATGCATCCGATATCATCTTAGTCTGTCATGGCCTAGATCATCTTGGCTAGTAATGGTCTAGATCATCTTGGCTAGTAATGGCCTAGATCATCTCGGTTCATCAAGACTTTGAATCACAATGAGTTTGGGGGCTAGTGTCTTGTGTGAACCTGACACCATTTTGGCCCATTATAACAGAGTCATCTCAGCTTAAGATTGCCTAGATCATCTCAACCTCTAATAGCCCAGATCATCTCGGGCTATGATGCCTTAGATCTTCTCGGCCTATGATGGGCTAGATCATATTGGCCTTGTTACATAAATGTGACATAGGCTTAAGAGGAATTACACAAGTCATTAATCAAGATTAATTAAGGTAATCATTTGTGTGGTCTAGGTCCAATCAAGTAAGGGCCCATAAACTCAGTATAAATAGCACTATTCACGATGTAATTAATTACGTATTCATTATAATATTAAAGTTTTTAACGAAAACACTTACTTGATTAAGCTTTTGTGTGTCTTTTGCAAGCACACTTCCAATCGATTTGGGACAAGTATGAGATCTTGAAACAAGTTTAGTAGGAATTTGAGGAGTGAAGTCAAGGCTAAGAGAGCTTTTCAAGGAGTCTTTGCAAAGTATATAATATGTTTTGATTATATTATGTCTGTCTTATTTTTTATTAAAAAATATGTTATTGTAAAAATAATAATTTTCTCAATAAATACATGAAAGATTAAGAATGAATTTCATGAGAAAAAATATTTTTATATACATTTATAACCGGAGCAAAAGAACGAGAGGAGTGTTGAAATAAAAATTGATTTAGTATGTAAGTTATGTTGATAAAATATTAATAAATAGTTGGTTTAAGTTTTTGAAATACAAAGATAAATCAAAGCAACAATATTTTGTCTTTAGTGTCCTACTTATGTATGTAATTCAGTTGTTGTTTAAAGAAAATAAAAGTTCTAGTAATCTGTGTGAAATCTTTGAATATTTGAAAATGAAAAATTCATCAAATAATACGAATATAATATTTGAACCATCTTTCGCCCCCATGCCTCTGAAACAAAAAACAAATTTTAAAATTTTATCTAAAATATGCTAAGCAACATGTGTTTTCAATTTCAATGGCTTATATTTATAAAACAACACTTTTGTGAAAGTATTAACATGTTCTCACGTTTTCTCGAGTCAATTCATTAAGGAAGTAAATATATACACAAGTTATAAAACAAGCTATTAATTAGTTTATCTATTTAAAATTTCATAAATTTAATATTGTTGCATTGTTTAATATAATTTAATGTTGAATTTAATTTATTGTAATATAAAAAAATAATTAATTTAATTTTTAATGAAAAATAATTATATATCTATATATTTATTTTAAATTTGTCACAAAATCATAAGAATTGGACTCATGAAGAAGGAGAAAGAAAAAAAGTAGGAATGAGGGAGTTTTTCAGGTGAAAAATAATAAGAATAGTATATAAAATATAATTTGTTATAAAATAAATGAGAGAAAGAGAATAGAGAGTAGAAACTGATTTTCTGTGTGTCCTTTATCAATGGGAGAAGTCCCTATTTATATATACAAAAGGCAACCCAAGGGATACAACTCAATGGTTACAATACTAATGATAACATCAATAGAAATCAAATCATAGGTAATTGTTAGTTTATGAAAGCATAAATATAATGAACCCTAAGATAAATATACAGTTCTCAAATTCTCAAAAGACTAGAAGCGGAAGCGTACCTTATTATTAGGAATAGTAGATAAAAAAATGGTACCTGGTCCAATTGTAGAGCATCTAAGGGTTCCTCTAGATTTTCTCTCTTGATGGGGAGGGAGAGAAAAAGCAGGAATGATGTATATCGTGCTCACAGATGGGGACCATAACCCCTAATGTAACTACTATCACCTACTTGCTTAATTTCAATAATCCTAATTTTCCAACTTCATCAAATTAGAATATTGCTAGCATCTACACATTTAATATATCATGACATATATATATATATGCTCTTAGCCATAGATTTAATTAATTAGATCACTTAAATACTTTGGCTAATAATATAATGTCTCTAACACATTTAATTTTATATATATATATATATATATATATATATGTGTGTGTGTGTGTGTGTGTGTGTGTATGACCCAAATTGCTAACAATCTCCCACTAGTCACAAATATATATATATATATATATATATATATATATATATATGTATGTATATATGTATATATATATATATATATATATATATATATATATATATATATATATATATATATATATATATATATCCTTATAAATCCTTATAAATGTGTTAGACTTTATGAGCTCAAAATTGTCATTATATGCCTTGAGTATACTCAAAAGATTCTATCCGTTGATTACATCCGCATATAGAACCAAAATAGTTTTAATTGCATTAATCGCAACTAAACCTGACAATGATCATTAATGCTGACAAAACCAATGACATGGATTCATCATGACATGTGTAGCATGAAAATTACGTGAAGGTGATCAGTACACGTCTATTTTCAATTGGTCCTTAATTTATCTCAATGAGATTAATATAGTAACCTTAATATACATAGTGTAGTTTCTGAATAATATCCAAAGTTTCTCCAAAGACATTGCAGGCATGCATAAAACAAACATAGAACACTAAACACATAAAAGTGACTAACTCCGACTAAACCAAAGATTCCTCAAACAATAAAACACCCATATGAGCAATATGCTCATGAAAGACCATGATTGGAAGTACCTTAGTAAGAGGATTTTTCATCATGGAGTTTGTCCCTTATTGTTCTATATTGAAAATTGTCCACTTTGTACCTTATTGTTGTTAGAATACAACGCAATTGATTTATTGTCACAGTATAACTTATGTGGGCTTTCAATTACTTCATAATGTGCAGCCTTGCGACAAAATCCCTTAGTCATATTCCTTATTTGATGACTCATAACATCCTGCAAAATCTAAGTCAGAATACCTAATGATCTCTTATTGATCTGACTCCCTGTATGTGAGCATATAAACTTTTATTCTCTGAAAATACCTCATAACACCTTTGGCTACTTTCCAAATGATACTGCTTAAATATCTGCCTAATAGCCCAACTATGTATGCTACATCCAGATGAGTACATATTTGGATATATATCAAACTCTCTATGACTACATATTTGAACTTTCTCCCACTAAATTTGTGATACATACAATCATCAACAACATTCATCTCGAAACCAAATGAGAGAATCACTTGATGAAATTTGTGGTACCATTGATGAGATGCCTATTTTAGCCCATAAATGGATTCTATCAAATTGCAAACCATACTCTTTGAGTCTCCTAATTCAAAGTTTTCTGATTGCACCATATAATTCATCTCATCAATGTTGCCATTGAGAAACACCGTCTTGACATCCATTTGATGAAGCTCCTAATCATAATGTGCAACAAGAGCCATGATTGTCATAAAAGAGTCTTTCAGAGAAACTGGAGAGAAAGTCTCTTTAAAGTCAATCCCTTCCTTATGAGTATAACCCTTTGCCACAAGATAAGCTTTATACCTCTCCACATTACCTTTGGAATCCCTCTTAGTCTTAAAAAACCACTTACAACCAATGGGTTTCACACCTTATGGTAATGGGATAAGTTCTCAAACCTTATTGTCTTGCATGTACTTATACTCCTCATTCATTGCTTCAATCCGTTTTTTCGAATTAGGATCTTGCAATGATCTCCACAAAGATACTGGCTCATGAAGCATATGTTCTTGAGGATCTTGAGTTTGTTCTTGAGGATTTGAACTTGCTTCATCAAAAGCAACTGTATGAATCAGACCTGGAATTGTCACCGATTTTTCCTCAAAGACGAAGTCGCTAACCTTATTCTTTAATTTGGGATTATATAACGCATAGCCTCTAATCTCGTTGATTTGGTCTGTTTACCTTTAATGCATTCAACACAAACATTAATGTTTGTGATGTCAATGGAATCAAAGATCCCATTTGACACAACTCGTTCAACTCTATTCTTAGAGGTGTGACCTAGACGCCTGTGCCATAATGCTCTCTGGATCAATATTTTCAATTTTATGCTTAGTACCACACTATTCTATATCGAAGGATTCACTACAAGGACATCACCTATAAAGCATATATAGATTATCATTACCTAAAAGTGAAATGGTTCCAATTATATTTGAATTTAAAGACCACTTGAATTCATTGTTTCCAAACGAACACAAATAACCTAATTTATCCATACAGGAAATTGAAACCAAATTTTGTCTAAATGACGACACAACAAAAGTGTCTTTAAAATACAAATAAAAATCGATCCACAATAATAATCTAAATGCCCCATATAGCTTTCACCTTCACCGATTTGTCGTGTCCAACATAATCCATCTTTCAGAATCAATTAACTTTCGATAGCTTATGTAACCCTTCATTGAAACACTGATGTTAGTTGTTACACCAAAGTCTAACCACTAACTATTTCTTAGTACTAAAGCTAAATTTACCTCAAAACATACAACGAAAGACTCACACGATTTAAGCGATCTCACTTCTCATATCCTTTTATCTCTTTAGAGATACCAGAGTCCGTAGAAGAAGTGAATTTCTCAATCCTTAGTGTAAGGTCAAGATTGCAGCTAAGAACAATATACATGTTCTCACCCGAGTTCTTAAAACTTGTTCCACTAAGAACTGGAACTGGGTTCAGGTTGACAAATATAAAAGGAATTGTAGCTGAATTTAGAACAAGAGAATATAATTAAGCTCACATTCTAAAAAGAATAAATAAATTCAAATAATTGTTTAACCCATCTCAAGACACCTAATGCACCATTAATATCAAGTCTTTGAATAGTAATATTAACTGTTAGTGATATCTTGTTTAATGATCAAACATTGATAATAAAGCATGTCCAACAACAAACTCATATTTGGATTGATTTATCATCGACAAAGTCAAACCTTATAATTATCACATGTTTATCATTACATGTGTGTATACAATCTAGCCAAATATTAATCTTCCTTTGGGCCAACCAATACTTGCATAGATATACATAAACACAAACATTTAACATCTCTTACAAACTATCTCCTCAAGAGAGTTCATTTTGGTGACATCTTAATTCAATTTGCTCATAAAAAATGTTAAACTAAACCAAAATTTGAATATTTAATTATTCCAAAACCAAATATATTTATATTTATATTCACCTAAACCAAAATTATTTATTTATTTATTTAAAATAAATAAATAAACGTGATGAAGCTTTGATTGCTTTAATGCACTTATATATGTTGCATGCCTTGCATCAATGGTGTGCGTTCCTCTCGCTAATCCAGTAAATTGCACTTTTAATCATGCCCATCAAACTTCATACAACCTACGGTGCTTCCAAATGCACACTTTTCCAATCACAGAATAGTTATAAACGGCATACGAGAGGGTTTTTGATTTTCAAAACAATTCCAATTGATAGGATAGGATACTCATTTGGGTCGCCTTAATCATTTTGGGCAACACCACAAAGTCATCTTATGTGAAACCAAAATTCTTCATTATGTCAAACGGATTCACAGGCGTAAAATAACCGAGAGACGAACTTAATTCTGTAGCTTGACTTGTTGATCCAGGAGTTCAAATCAACAAAGGAAGAAAAAAGCCCATCCTTAATCCATTATTGCAATAAGTGAGACCAATCATTGTGCCCTTGGGGTTTTTGATAGCACTAATGCGAACCCAAAACGCGAGCCTATCCTGCGACTGGCACCACGAGCCAACACAAACCAAATGCCACCGCCGCTTTCACTGGCGACGAACCAGCACCGCGAGGCTGTCGCGAACCAAATCTTCACCTAAATCGCGAGGCTATTGCAAACCAGGACGACGCTCGCGAAGCCACCCTCACGAGAGAGCAAGTCCTCCCCAGCAGTTCCACCGCCGTGACGCACCATCACCGGACCTGCAAAAGAAACCATAACCAGAACCACATATCTGCAAGCCACCCTAACACTGTTGGTATACGAAACGCAGGCCACCGCGATAAAGACCCAAAACCAGATCGGGCAACTGGCACCACCACCTTTGTGAGCACAGGGAAACGGCTGCAGCGGGCACATCAACCCCGTCGGAGACGCGAACACAACCGTAAAACACGAACTCCACGTGAGCCTCCGTTGCAGGAAGAGAGACCACCGCTGCCACTATCGCTGCGCCTCTGCCAAGGAAGAAGAAAGGAGCAGCGCGCCTCCCACCGCCATTAGCAAGCAGCACCACCACCGTTGCAGCGAACGTACCAAACTTCTGACGCCAACGCTGCTACTGAAAAGCAGGAAACCCATAACCAGAACCTACAGGAAACCCAGAACCAGTGGAGGAAAAGGGGTTGTCGGCGTCGCAAAACCAGGCCGCCACGATGAACCATCACCACGTCGCAAAACCAGTGTCCACGCGGTCACCATTCTCGCCGGAGATAGAAGCCGCGAACACCAGAATTATGGGATGGAGGAATTTGGGGTTTTGTTCCCAAATGTGAAAAATAGGGTTTGAAACCCACAATCGAGAAACGAGAGAGAAAAAACCATAATTGGGGATTTTGATTGATTAGGGTTCAATTTCACATAATTGAGATTTCACGTAATTTGGGTTCCATGGCCTTAATCATAAATTAATTTCGTTTTGATGTCAGATTGTTATTTTATGAAAGCATAAATATAATGAACTTTAATATAAACATTCAGTTTCCAAATTCTCAAAAGACTAGTAGCGTATTTTATTATTGGGAATAGTAGATAAAAAGTGGTACCTTGTTTTCCAAAGCACGAGGGTTCCTCTAGATTTTCTCTTTTGAAAAAGCAGAAATGATGAATATCATGCTCGCGTACAAGGATCATAATCATTTATGTAACTACTCTTAGTTACTTAATTTCAATATTTTTAAATTGATTTCTTCATCAAATTAGAATATAGTTGGCATTTATACATTTAATATATCATGATATATATATATATATATATATATATATATATATATATATATATATATATATATATATATATATATATATATATATATATATATAATAGTTAAATGTGTTAAAGTGATTTAATTAAATAAATCTATGGCTAAGAGAATATATATATATATATATATATATATATATATATATATGACCTAAATTGTTAGTACTAACAATTTAATGGACATTCATAAATTTCATAACATTCCTCTTTGGGTGTCTATTGATCAGAAAACGTGTCTCGTTAAAACCTTACTAAGAAAAATCCCAAATAAAAACTTAGTCAAGGAAAAAAGGCACATCATTCTTCATTCTTCGATATAATATTATTCATCACATCTTCTATTTCTCCCCCTCATGTAAACTTACATCTTTAATACATCCTTCTTTCAATTGAGCAATACATGAACTGTTGTTTTTATATATGGTTGTTGATTCCATTTTTCCTCATGTAATGCTAAAAGTTGCATGATTTGACGATGTTGCTATTATAGTTTGTTTCACTGATCGCCATGAAATCATTGTGCCACCACATGTGAAGAAATATCATGTTTGTGATCAACCGTTGTGAGGACCAGATAAATAACTTGCATCTGCATAACTCATTTGATTTTGAATTAGTTGGGTAAAATAAGCTTATATTCAAAGTACCCTTAAGGTAACGAAATGTATGTTTTACACTAATTCAATGTCTTCTTGTAGGTGAAGAATTATATGTTGCTTAATAAATTTACAGTAAATACTATATCAAGTCGAGTACAATAAGCAAAATACATTAGTGCTCTTATAACATTAAAAATATGATATTTCTTAACCAAGAAGTTCTTCATCATTGTGAGGTCTAAAAGGACATTTATCAACATCTAACAACCTCACAATTGAAGTGAAAAAATGATATAACTTGTCCATATAGAACCTTTTAAGAACTTTCATTATATAAATCTCTTGATGTACAAAAACACTTGTATTTAAATACTCAATTTTTAATCTTAAACAAAACTTTGTACTTCCAAGATCTTTCATCTCAAGTTCTTTCTTTAAGCAATCAATTGCCTTTGTGAACTCATTAGGAGTTTCAACGATGTTTATGTTATATGCATAAACAACAATTATGAAAAATTCATTTTTCGATATTTTCACATAAATACAATGATAAGTACCTTTCTTTTAACAAGTACTTACAAGGACAACTATACATCTTGATTGCTTTAATCCATAAAAGAGACTTCTTCAATTTTATTGAATAATCCACTTTAGAATTTGCATTGTTGGTTAAATTAAATCGTTTAGAGATTTTCATATAATTATCATTCTTTATAATATTGTTTTGCACAAAAATCCATTTGTACTCAATGAGTTTTACACCTTCAGGTGTACGGACTACAGGTCCCAAAACCTTTTGTTTAACAAGCAAATTTAATTTTGCTTCTATTTCATCTTTCCATTTGACCAATCATTTCTTTTTCAACAATCTTGATCCTCATTGTCACTCATAACATTCATCATTATATTATATGCTAAAAACATCGTCAACGTTGACTTTGATTCCATATTATCTTATTCATGACATAATTTATTGAGATCTCATCATTTTCAACAATTTCAGGTACATGTGGTTCTTTTGGAACCAAATTATTAATTATGTGAAATGAATCTTTTGTGATTTACACCTCCTGAATTATGTCATCTTGTCTTTTTAGTTCCTTTTCTCATTCGAGGATTTTTATCTTTGAAACCAATAGGCTTACCACGCTTCAATTGTGTTATGAATTAATATCAATTATATTTGGAGCATTTAGCAGTTGGTATATGTTAATTACCCTATTTGTGTCAGTAAAAACATCTGATAATTGATTGACTAATTTGTGAATGAATTATCATTTGAATTTCGAGTTCACATTCTTTTGTATGAGGATCAAGAGAGATAATGATAATTCATTCTAGCCAATATCCTTATCCAATTGTTTTCTGTCTCCCCCTAATGTTGGAAAAACTTATTCATCAAAAATGAAAATTGACAAATCAAACTGTAAATATGTCTCATATTCAACATATATTCTCAATCGTCTCTAAAGACTTATCATAGTCTTTTTGGTGGAGAAATTCGATCATATACAAAATTTCTTAAATGAGACAATTAGGTTACTAACCAAAAACCAACTGCATAATAGAATAATTATGATAACTTGATGGCTTGATGCGAATCAATCCTATATCATGTAAAATTGCATATCTCCAAGTAGTCATTGGAAGATTAGCTCTCATAAGTAATGGTCTTGCAACCAACTTTAGACGTTTTATTCATAATTCTACAAGTCCATTTTGAGCATGAACATATGTTCTACTAGATGTTCAACTTCAATTCCCATTGACATACAATACTTATGAAAAGCATAAGATGTAAATTCACCAGCATTATCAAGACAAATTTTCTTAAACGGGTAATCTGGGAAGTGATTTCTTAACTTAACTAATTTTGCTAATACTTTGCAAATGTTTGATTACAAGTTGATAATAAACAAACATGTGACCATTTAGTTACTGCATCAATTAAACCATGAAATATCTAAATGATCCACATGATGGGTGCATTGGACCACAAAATCACCTTGTGTTCATTCCAAAAGATGAGATTGACTCATTTCTAAAGTTTTCTAGTGATGGTCTTCTTATCAACTTTTCTTGTAAACATGTATTACGTGAGAAATCATTGGATTGAAGAACTTTTTTACTCTTAAGTGGGTGTCCATAAGAGTTTTCAACTATTTTTTTGCATCATGATAGATCTAGGATGACCCAACTGATCATGTCAAACAAGGAATTCCTTTTTGATTCGTAAACTTCTGGTTTACAATGACATGCATTTTATGTGTCATTTGTAAAAATAAATTTTATATAACTTTCATAAAATACAAAAACAAAATAAATATATTTAATTTAAGGGAAAAAATTAAAAATAATTTAGTGATGCAAAATATTGAATATAAATAATTTATAAATTAATGAATTTTGTTATATTTAAGCTTGTTCTCTTTGGAAATCCTTATTTATATAGATTATATACATACAACTAGTATAACATGTATTTTTTAGAGGTACAATAAAGACTAAAAGTTTTCAACATAAATTATTTATTAATATAGATAGGTAATCTCATCCCCAAATACACATGTTTATATATGACAAGGGCATACACATTTGTAAGTTTTCATATTACAATAAGCCATAACACATGATGGAGGACAAATTGACCAGCAATCGCGGTTTGAATCACATTGCTTCTTTGATTTAACACATTTGCAAGATTCATTTTCACAAACCACTCTTGATTTGTAGTGAGGTAAACTCAAATTGCATTCATTACTCTCTTTACATTCACCATCAACCTGCAAATAAATATAACAATTTCATATATGTGTTTTCTTAAAATCAAACAATATTTTGAAGGAAAATACCATTGCAAGCTATTAAAGCAAGAACGATTGTTGCAAAAGCTATTTTGACCAAATTCATATCCTTTTTTTAGTGTGGGTGCTTGCTAGGAATAGTTTTAAGCAATGGTTTTATTGTTGTGGATTTAGTTGATGTCTTAAAAAAAGGAAAATTATATTATGAATGGGTTTTTGTTTGTGTTTATTTTAAAACAATAGTACTTGTTTTAATAAAATATGTTAAATTTAGTTTCTTACTTGTTTGTTTAGTTTTACTTAGTTTGAAATAGTCTCTACTTATTTTAATAGTGGATCATTACTTTTTTTTTTCTCATCAAAACGAGGGTACTCATAAGAATGTAAATAAATATTCAATTAATTAAGACTATTTTTATTTAACTAAAATACATTAATAAACAGTTAAAATTATCTAAATCATTAGCTGAACTTAAAGGTTAATCTAAGTATATCTTTTATTTAAATATAATATTAATTTGATTAGTTAAATATTAATTTAAGTAAATATTTAATAAAAATAACAAACTATAATTAGTGTGCTCTAATGACTTTTATTCAATCGTTAATTACGATTCAAATGTAATTACGATACTTCAACGTTCCTAAATTATATCCTGTTTTAGAATTTTTTTTCTCTTTTTATAAGCTTTTTTTTTTTATTAATTATCTCTTGTATTAGTTATTTTTCACCATAACAACTTTTATTATATTGTTCATTAATAATTAATGTTATACGAAAGGTCTCTTTTCCCTCTTACGAAATTTGGAGAATTTCAAATTTTGGTTTTCTAAATTAAAATCTCTCTACGTACTATTCTCTTGCCGTACATAAACTTTTGATACATAACAATACGCGCTATATTTTAAGTAACAAATTCAATTACTAAATAAATCAAATTAAAGATGAAATTAGTTGTCGATAATTCATATATTTTGGAAGTGACAGTATAACATTAAACTCAATATGTTATTCAAATTTAAAATCATTCAGCAGATAACGCCTAATTAAACACTGTAACGGATAATCTAAAAGTTTTGTGCCACGTTACTTTTAGTTTTAATATTTTATTTTTTATTTTAAATTAATCCAAAATTAAAATGTAAAAACTTTATATATATATATATATATATATATATATATATATATATATATATATATATATATATATATATATATATATATATATATATATATATATATATATATATACACACACGCTCTATGTTAAGAAAATATATTTTCTTTAAGAAAATATTGATTTATAAAATGGATAAAGAGGAGTAGATATAGTTTTTAAACGATGATACTCAATTATTTTATTAATAAAAAGCTTAATTATAAATCGTTTTTTAATAATTGAGTTTTATTTTATAAAAATATTTTATATTTCTAAAAACTATCTTTAGAATCTCTTCTATTTTCTTTTAGGTTTTTGATTAATCTGATTAACGATCAGTCACTATTAGTGGAGTCATGTAGAGAACTCTACCTTTCTCCTTGATTATAAATGAAATTATGGTAAGTTCATTTTTGCTCTATTTTTATATGTATTTTAGCGTTTTGAGGTACAACTAGCATGTTTGTACCTCAAATCAACTTAAAGTGAATCTTTATTTAGTTGTCATCTTGGTGGTATGCTTAGTTCTTTGATCCAAAATCTATGTAGGTAGTTAGAGTATTCTATGTGATATAGAACTTTAGGAATATCTCTAAGAGAATGGTGTTTTTTACAACAGATAAGGAAAGTTAGTTTTATATTTAAATATATTATTGTGTGATGATGTATTATGATGAACTCTTGTGTGAAATTTTAATTCAAATGATGCCTATATATGAAGTGAATTATTGAATTGATGTGTGATATGTGAGTTGAGTTGTCTGCACTAATGGTACCTCTGATTGGTTGTGTGAACTAACTGGACTTGTCTAAGGACTCAACTTGTCTAAGGTTGTGATATAATTATAATTGTTGTGTGTTTTAACTGAAAATGAGTGAAAAGCCTACATAGGTTGGTCAAAGGCACAACCATATCAGAATTCGACTATAGAATTATGCAGACTCGTTGGGTGAATATATGGTTTTCTGAATGAGAATGCAAAATTTGCAAGTTAGAGAGCTCTAGTGCGTTGACTTGCTGGGCGAGCTTGTAAAAAGCAGTACCAGGATGAATACTCGATAAGCGAGAAAAACATTGTTGAGCGAGCGAAAAACTGCTAAAAAATTGAGAACAAGATGTGTGCTTTACTCATTGGGAAAGAGAGACTGACTCACTTGGCAAATTTTTAAGGAATTTGGTCCTAGGGCTCTTTGCGTGAATATATGGCTTTTTAAGCGAGAATGCAAAATTTGCAAGTTAGAGAGCTCTAGTGCTTTGACTCGTTGGACGAGCTTGTAAAAAGTAGTAGCAGGATGAATACTCGATAAACGAGTAAAACATAGCTAAGTGAGCGAAAATTGCTAAAAGTTTGAGAACAAGGTGTGTGCTTTACTCATTGGAAAAGAGAGACTCACTTGAAAAAATTTTAAGGAATTTGGCCCTAGTGCTCTTTCGTTGAGCGAGCCTACATATTGACAAGCGAGAAGGTTTAACGCAAAGTGAGAGAGCATCAAAGTTATGTTCTCACTGTGCAAGTATTAGGTTTGTTGGGAGAGTCTCCTTTTAGTGGACACTCACTGAGTGAATAATTATTGACTGAGCGAGACAATTGTTCGCTAACAAGAATATACCAACATAATATGGTGAATTTAGTTTAAATCTTGCAAATTGTATTATGAACTGATATGATTGATATGGAATGAGAATGTAGGGATTTCTAGGGTAGTAATACTATTGTTTGTGGTTATGTGTGAAGTGTAGTGATGTTAAAGTTGAAATGAGATTATCTTAGCTCTAGTAATAATGGACTCATATAAAGAAAGATACATAGTTGTATGAGTTGAAAGAGGTTTTTAACTGTAGATTTGGTAAGAAATCGAATTTACTAGATATGAATTTACTTTGTCATACTCTTAGAAGAGGTGTTGCCCAACCATTTTATAAATATAGCTCTTGAAAGGTAGTGGTGAGTTATGACATGTGGCTTGTGAAGTGGTGTATGCATATTAAGAATGAATTTTTGCTTATCATCAAAACCTTATTTATTGTTGGGGCTCGTCTACTTTAACAGTGTTGTCTGAAGAATCTTCCTTGATCTCCACTGCTCCATAAGGGAATACTTATGTAATAATGAGTGGCCCTTCACATTTAAAGTGTTACTTATCACTTAGCCTGGATTTATACAATAACACCTCATGACCAACGTTGAATTCATTCTATTTGTAGAACTTTGAGATTTCATTGGTTGTGAGTCTAATCTCCTATAGTTCTTGCTACTGAAGTTTCCACTCTTTTCCTACTTCTTCCAAGTCAAGGTTACATGCTTTAATGATCCAATAGGCTCGATGCTCAATCTCCATAAGTAAATGATGGGCCTTACCAAAAACAACCCTAAAAGGTGACATACCTATAAGTGCTTTGTAAGTCATCTTGTGAGCTTAAAGTGCATCATCCAATCGTATGGCCCAATTCTTCCTACTAGGTCTCATCAGTTTCTCTAGGATCTTGTTAATTTCCATGTTACAAATCTCGACTTGTCCATTAGTCTAAAGATGATATGGTATAGCAATGCGAAGTGTAACCCCATATTGCTTCAACATGTTCTCTAACATCTTATTGCAAAAGTGGTTCCCCTAATCACTAATAATGGCTCAGGGTATCCCTAATATATAGAAAATGTTAGATCTGATCATCATTAGTTCTTGTAGTTATGGCCTCCACCCACTTGGATACATAGTCTACAACAAGTAGAATATAAGAAAATCTATAAGAAAGGAAAAGACCCATAAAGTCAATACCCTAAATATCAAATACCTCACATAATAACATGGGTTGTTGAAGCATCTCATGTCTATTGATAATGGATCTAGTTGTTCTATAACATTACTCACAATTTTCATACACTTCCTTGCATCCTTAAAAATGATAGGCCAATAAAAACATAAATCCAACACCATCTTAAATGTTTTTTGTGGGCCATAGTGTCCACCATAAGGCAAAGAATGATAAAACTCAAACACACAAGGTATCTTAATGAACGCGCCCCCTTATGACTTGGTTACTACCAATGCACCACAAGAAAGGTTTGTCCCACATATAATACTTTGCCTCACTTTTCAACTTGGCTTTCTCATATTTTGAGAGGGGTGAGAAATAATAGAAATAGTTCAATAATTAATAATATCAGTAAACCAGGGTTTTGGAGACATACCTTTCACAGTAATTAAAACTAGCATGTGTCAACACCCAATTTCGTCCGGGTAAAAAACAATAATAATAATTTTTTTACTTTGATAATAATTAAGAGAAGGGAAAAATAGGAAAAAATGAGCATTAATTTGAGTGTAGATATATTCCTACTTTTACTTTTGTCTCATATCAACTTTAATGTAATTTAATTTTGTTTTATTTTATTTGATCTTGTTTATTTTATTTATTTATTTATTATTATTCTTCTTTTAATTTTGATTTTGATTTTAATTTTAATTTTAATTTTAATCTTATTTTATTTATTTTTATTTCGTTTTATCCTTTTTTTTAAATAATAATAATAATAATAATAATAATAATAATAATAATAATGATAATAAATAAATGAAAACAAATGAAGACAGAAGTCAACTGCACGTCCCTTCTCTTCCTCTCTCATGCAAGGATATTTGGTCAGCCTTCATACTTTGCCTTTTTTACGGGTTTTGACACAAAAATGGAATTACTGTGAAGCTTGCGTCACCCTGCATCATCGCTGTCTTGGCACGATAGACAAGCGATCTTAGCATGGTAGTCATATGTTAGTAGGGTGGCTGGAAGGTAATCTGCTCAGGTTTTTTACTAATGGAAAAGAATTCAAACCGAATAAACGTGAAATGGGAAACTGGCATGATAATAACAATAGTAGAGAGCCGTTTGAAAAAAAGAAAAAAAAGAACTTCCTAGCACAAAGGAGCTCAAACATATTTTCATCACAGAAGAGGAAGAGAAAACAAGAGAATAGCTCTTGGAAAATAGAGGAGAAACAAGTGAGCCAAGGAGGAAAGAATCGTGAGACGTGAAGCCAGCCACCAACTGATAGAGATCGCAAGGTAGGTACTTCATTTGAATACTTGAGTGCTTGAATGTTTAAAATGAACCCGCAGTTGTGTGCTTGAGAATGTGATTGTATATTGGATTTTGCGTGCCATTTATTTGGCTTATTGAATTTGTTGGGTGCGTTACTACGTTACTGTTGCTTGAATCCTCCATTATCACCCTCGTCATCCTCATACCCTCATCGTACCTTCAGCATTTAACAAAGTTTTATCACCACCGTCATTTCCCTTCCTTCATTCATTCACCTTTGTCGAAACCATGTTACTCCTCCTCCTGTAGCCTGCACTTGGAACATAACCTTTAACCATCATTCATCCACCACCTTCACGCTCTCACAACAAATATTCACTCACTTCCACATGCACAGATACAAACATACATCAAGCCTCTCTAAGAACCACCAACCATAAACTTGACTTTCCACTCCCATTCGTAAAACCATCAACATCTTCATTCTGCTTCATCACCCAATAAACGAAATCATCGTCACTGTCACACACCCTTTCATCACCGCAATCCAACATCAAAACAAAGAAACCGAAGGATAAAGAAAGTATGTCGCCAGCGAGTCGGAGCTTCACCGCGTCATTGTGAGTCGAGTGCAAACTAGTGCTAGGGTTCAGCCACGTTGACGTGAGGAAGGAGAGAGTTGTACTAGAGTCTTCGGTAGTGTTCCCTGTTCACGACAGCGACGTTGTGATGACGGTCTTGGTTGCGGGGGAAGCGGAAGCCGCTCGAATCGCGCCTGGGAAGAGTGAACGAAGGTCGAGCATCCATGGTTTCTTGACGTCGACGTCGTTGGAAGCTCGTGTCGCCGATGGTGCCTTCGGCAAGCTACGACGAGGGCGGCAAACTCTTGGTCTTGGTTGGTCACAGAGATGCGACGAAGAAGCCCTGACCGAGAAGGGAAAGCGAAGTCGAAACGACATTGCCGATGTTGGTCTTGGCCGGCCATGGGGGGCAACGACGCCGGTGATTACAGTTCGAAGGTGCGGCTAGGTGGAGGTTCGACGGAAGCGGTGGCTACTCGAGAGAAGGGATCTGATGTTGGATGAGGGGTTTACGAATCACGGACCATTAGGGTTAGATTAACTCAATTCCTTTCCCTTGGGCCGGCCAACCTTTATGTACCCCCGTTTTTAATCTATGCACCTCTATTTATTTATTTTGGGTTGTTTGTGTATTTTTTTTGCGCACCCCTTGTATTTGCTAGCATTACACCCATTTTTGTTTTGGTCCGGTTTACTATTACTGTATGCAACCTATGTTCCACTTCACACCCCTCTAGTAACTACCTGCTGCACCCCCAGGTTTACTAACTCCACCTTTCAGTTGTGTTTTATTCTTATTTTGGGTTTCTTTTATATTTTACTCGCCGCACCACCACCTTTAATAAACACACCTCATTTACTTCATGCACCTCCCACATTATTCACGCACCCTCATATTTTCGTTTTCCACTTTTATTTCTCTTAAATAATTTCATCATTTTATAAATTTATTTATTTATTTTTATTTATTAAAAAAAACAAATATATTTGAAAATTATAAAATTAAAAATATGGAAAAAAAATAAAAAAACATTCTCTTTCATTTTTATTGTGTCTGTCCGGCCGCTCGCGTCGTGTGCCACTTTCTTCCAAATAATTTAAACAATATTAAATTGTTTTCTTTCCCTTTTAGTGTCTGTCCGGTCGCTCGCATCGTGTGACACTTATTTTCTAAAAATACCAAAAATATTTTCTTTTCTTTTGGTGTCTGTCCGTTCGTTCGCGTCGTGTGACACCATTTTTCAAGTAATTCAAAAATACCAAAATATATAAATTTTCAAAATATAAAAACATCAACATTTTCAAACAAACCAGCTTTTAAGAACTACGTGATCCTTGATTCTCCATTGTGAGATACGTAGGCGTAAGGCCAATCCTTGTTAGGTTCACCTAAAAAAAAATCAAATCATTTTTTCAATTATTTTCCAAATATCTTTTAAAGAACTACGTAACCCTGATTTCTCATTTTGAATGAGACTACGTAGGACCAAGTTCAATCCTTGTCGGACCCAAAAAATTAAAAAAAAAAATATTTATGTTTCATTTTAGCATTTTTGTCTTATTGTTTTTGGGGAAAATTAACATTTTGAAAATCACATTGACTTTGCATTTTTAATTAAAGGTAACGCCCTCGGGCGGGCGCTATAGGGTGCTAACACCTTCCCTACACGTAACCAACTCCCAGATCTAAAATCTGGTTTTTTGCAGACTTGTTTTATTTTCATGGTTTTCCATAGTTTTCCAGAATAACTATGGTGGCGACTCCTAAATCTCTTGTTAAACTCATTTTCTTTTTTGGTTCGTCGTCCCGTCGCGATTTCGGTTGTGACAACAGGACTTCATCAAGGAGGTCATCATGGATATGGCTGTCCTCTTTTACCCTTTCAATCCTAATAAGATGGTCAACTACTAAGTTGTGTGCTATACTTTTCTCTTGAATCTTAATATCAAAGCCTTGGAGTAGTAACATCCATCCAATCAACCTCGGCTTGAAATTTGCTTTCTTCATAAGGAATTTCCATGCAGCATGATCAGTATAAACAATTACCTTGGAACTGAGTATCTACAGTTTGAATTTGTCCAACGCAAACATAACAGCAATTAACTATTATTCAATAGTGGTGTAGTTAGCCTGAGTCGTGTCCAATTTGTTAGAAGCGTAATATATCACATGTGGTAGTTTCCTATCTCTATGTGCAAGCACCACTTCCATTGCAAAGTTTGATGCATCATACATGAACTCAAATGATATTGTCCATTTAGGTGGCTAGATAATGTGAATGGTGGTGAATCCGTTTTTGAAGGTGTCAAAAGCATCTTTGCATTTATCTCCAAACTCATAGGGTACATACTTTTGCATCAAGTTGAAGAGAGGATTAATTATCTTGCTAAAGTCCTGGATGAACCTCTTGTAAAACCCTATGATGACCCTCGCCTCACGGTGAATCGCCAGATTTGCGTTCTAAGTAGTGGAAATCCACTATGAAGTCTCCAATCATTGATTTATCGGTGAAGATCGATGAATCTTATAGCAAAAGACTTGAAACGAGGGTAGGTTGTTCCCATGCTTCTTCATTGAAATCAAAACATGTCGAACTAGACAACCATAGGTTTAATCTCTCGAGAAGAAGATGAACTCTGAAGAAAATACATAGACACTATTTACATTTAATCATCAAAGTTACTCTTAGAAACAATGGCCTGCCTTTTTGTAAGTAGAAGAAAGGCAACTGTGAAAAGAGAAGAACAAGTGCTACTCTAATAGTCATACGAAGGATAGTCATCCTACATAAGGGAAAAACCCTAGCATCTAAAGGATGAGGGGAAGAGAAAACCCTAGAACTCAAATGGGGAGAAGAAAGAATAAAGGAACCCTAGCTGGGAAAAGGTTTAAGCGCCTAGTGAATAAAATAAAACCCTAATGTTGGGGAACTTAACCCACTCGTGAAATGTTTTGAAAGGACCGTTGTTGGTTAGGCTACTCCAGAACACGTGTGGAAGGAATCAAGCCAAGCTTGATTGGCAACATTGTTGGTCACATGCGTGCTTTTGTGGAGCTTGGCCCAAGATTGATGATGTATGCGGATTGCTCCATACCAATTTGGTGAGATTGGCTTTGAGGGAATGGTCGAGGTTACAAACCCAATATGTTGGATGAAAGACTTGGCTTGGCCCAAAGAGTGGTTGGCACTGAAGGAATAGTTGAGCTGGTGGCAAATTGAAGATGTGAGGCTGACTCCACATGCGTTGGTCTTTGGTCCATGCAGCCACTCATCATACTCTCTTTGATCCTTGGCCCAAACATTTTACAAAGATAAATTGAAAGTAACAAAAAGAACTTCGACCTAAAATACAAGCCCACAAACTTGCTAATTACACCAAACAAAACATTAATCATATATAATGCTAATTATTTAAAAACAAACATATAAATGTTGGCCTAATCCTTGGCCCATGAGGTAGACTCTTGGGGTGAAAGTCATCACCCTACATCTCCAAGAAAAGATCGAACCTCTCATACAAAAGAGGTTAAGTAACTATTAAATAATATCAATTTTAGCAGGATCAACATATATATCATTCCTTGAAACAATGTGACATAAAACTATACCTTGATCAACCATCAAATGATATTTTTCAAAATTCAAAACAAGGTTAGTGTCCTCACATCTCTTAAAAACTCTCACAAGATTAGCCAAGCAATGATTAAAATATGAACCATACACGCTAAAGTCATCCATAAAAACGTCAACACAATGCTCCAACAAAAATACTCAACATACATCATTGAAAGTGGAAGTTTCCTATACGCGTAGCTACCAAAAGAACAAGTAAAGGTAGTCTTATATTAATCCTTCGAGACTAAAGATTAAAAAAAATGAAAAAAAAAAGTTTTAAAAAATTTTAAAAATTTAAAAAAAAAAAAAACTACAAACTGACACTTGGCACGGTCTTAACGTCGTTAATAATTTTTTTCTGAAAAGGACCAAATTGAAGCACTTTTTAAAAAGTTGGGATGTAATTGACACTTTTTTAAAAGCGGGACCAAATTGAAACATCCGAACAAAAATGAGTACCATCCAACTAATTAAGCCTAAAAGAAATTTAAATTGAATTTTGTAAAACTTGTTTCCTTAGGGCCAACACGATCGAATTTGGTAGAGTTTTAGTTGAGGCCAACTGACTGAAATTCAACATGAAACTAACTCGATTGACTTTTGGTCATGGCCGACTCGGCCAAATTTTGGTCGGGGCTGACTTGGTCGAATTCGACATAATTTTGGCTAGGGTCGACTTAGCCAAATTTGAAGAATTTTAGTCGGGGACAACTCAGCCAAATGTGTCCAAATTTTGGTCAAGTCTGACTCAGTAAAATTATGTCTGGATCAACTTGACTAGATTCAATCGAATTTCGACCAAAGCCGACTCGGTCAAATATGGCTAAATTTGGTCTAGGACTAACTCAGCCGAATACAACTAAATTTAGGCCAGGATCGACTCGACCAAATTTTGGTCGGGGCCAACTCAACTTAATTTCAATTGGGTCGACACGGCTGAATATGTCCAAATTTTGGTCATAGCTAACTTAGACGAATATGACCAAATTTCGATTAGGATCGACTCAACTGAATTTTGGTCGAGACCAACTCGATTAAATACTGCTAAATTTCGATCGTGACCATCTCCACCAAAATGGCCAAATTTTGTCAAGAAACAAATCGACCTAATATTGCCAAATTTGGGCAAGGTAAATTCGATTGAATTCGACCAAATTTCAGACAGAGCCGACTAGGATGAATACGACCAAATTTTGGCTGCAGCTGAACTGGTCGAAAATGGCCAAATTTCATTCGGGACTGACTTAGCCTAATGCGATCAAATTTTGGTCAGAATTAACTCGGTTAAATATAGGCAAATTTGATCTAGGTCCGACTGGACTAAATTTCGACCTACGATGACTCAACCTAATTCGGCCAAATACGACCAAATTTCATACCATGCCAACTCCATCAAATACAATCAAATTTGGACTAATCCATCTCAACCTTCAACCTAATCTAACTAAAAATTTAAATTAAAAATTTGAATGAAATTTTTTAAATTCCATATTTAAAAATCTAGATTTAGAGAATAGATATTCAATCCATAAAATATATAAAATTAGTCATATTTAATTGACGATGAAGAAAATTATTTTTTTCCCACGACAATTATAATTGGAGCAGAAACAACTGTAATTGGAGTGAGACAAAAAATATATATATATATATATATATATATATATATATATGGGATTGCTACCTTAACTCTAAATAGCATGTTAAAATAGTAAAAACTAAACATAAGATTATTTTTTTCTTGTGTAGAAAATACAATATGACAATATATTTATAATGAAAAATAATAAAAGAAAATACGGATTAAAACCCAAATACAAGTAATATGGTAACCAACTCAAGATATTATAACTAAAAATATCTTATAAATATCTAACAAGATGGTTGTATAATGGAAGTTGATTATCTGTCAAAAGAAATGAAAAACAATCATTATAACACTATGTTGTCACTAAAATATACTAAGGTGTGTTCGTTTCCGCCGATTGTACTGTTTAGACGGATTAGAAGAGACAGATTATTTATAAAATCGTGTTCCTATCGGTGAATAAGAATGGAAGAGCACGGATTCAAAAAAATACTTCACAAATAAATCTTCTCACAAATGTAAGAATTTAAATCGATACATCAACTTTTACCTTTTTAACCTTATATTATATCATCATAATACAATTATAAATAATAATTATTAAATTAATTATTATATATATATATATATATATGTATATTATTTATTGTTATAATTTATTATATATATATATAATAAATTATAATAATAAATAATATATAATCAGTAATATATAATAATCATTAATAATTAAAATATTATTTAAAATATAATAATTGATATATTAATATATAATAATTAATAATATATATAAAATGATTATTATTAGTAATTAATAAAAGTGTATAATAATTAATAATAATTATAATATTATTAAAATTAATAATACATGTAGTTATTATTATTAATATATATATATATATATATATATATATATATATATATATATATGTATATAATTAATATATAAAAATAAATTAAAATATTTTTAAATTTTAATTTTTTTAATTCAATAAATTGTAATTTTATTAAATTTTTATTATGAAGGGTATTTTAGAAAATTTAAAATTTTATCTATCCCAAATCTATCTTATCATACGAACACAGCCTAAGTCTTCACTTGAAATTTCACATGATTATGGAAACAAGCAACATTCATTGCGATTCCACCTATGAATGGGTGGTTTAACTGTGTTAAGTGGACAATAATTATAGGTCAATCAAATCCGACCACCTGTGTCATTGGAAGCAATCCAGACTTTTTAAATATCTTTTCAGACTGCATAAGAATGATTCCATTGTACCACTTCAAAATAATATCACACTCCACATATGTCCATAGGAAAAGAGCACCTTCCGATGAGAACTACCCAAGTAGAAGAATCAATAAATCAATTCATTTAAGGTCCAATTCATGTCCTTTGCTGCTGTCAGAGTACCCTATCCCCGATCAAAAAGAGGGTAATAGCTGAATTTTCAGCACTAAATTTGGTGATGTTAATGGTACAAGTTGCCAATATGATGTCAACCTTTCTGGATTTCCGTATTCAAAAATCATATTTGGTTCTTCCACTTCCCAAAATGAGACATAACATGTCGGAAATATCTTGAGACGAGGAATAAAAATTCCAAGATTCGAGCATTAGACGTTTTCTTGATCCTTTAAAATGAACAACCTGCATCCAAAAAAGGAAAGAGAAGTATATTATCACTACAATATTTCCTAAAATATTTCTCCAAGCATTTATTGTGGATCAAACAGAATACTTGCTGATGTAAGTATAACATAAAGGTTCAAAAGCTAAACCTATAATATATCTATATATAATTTCCAGAGATATAACTCAAGTATTCAGCTGATGATCAAACAGGAATACTTCTGTTGTAAATCTTCATTACCTTAACATCCAATGGCATGCCATGAAATTGACCAGCACCCTCAGGCGGAGTCCAATTGTACAGAGAACAAGGTAAGAACAATACTGAAGTAGCCCCAATATCTTCTGAGAAAGAAAGCCCTTTGGAAAACCTTCTGGCGTCAAAATGAGGTTTTGACATCACAACCAAAGCAAGAGCTAACTGATCACCCAGCATGCGAGAAGCATTTCTATATTTCGTGCTGTAAACTTTCAAGACCTCTTGTAGGAAAAGCTTTGCCCTGATTGATTATCAAATTAAATTAAAAAATTATTTATCAAAAAATACGTGGGATAAATCAAGAAAATAGGTAAAACCAAGCTTGCAAATGACCAAAGAAGCACATAAAAGGCATTTGCAAGGTATATATGTAGGATGGCGTTACAATCATATAATTTGCATTTTCTATTTGCAGGTTTTAAATGGCGTTACATTAGTTTTTAATTTTTTGTTGCATATCACAACTGCAACAGTTAAACCAAACTACAGATAGTACAGATCATCACCTTAACATTGCTTCCTGGGTACCCTTAACTGCAATGAATCCTGAATTCAAAGGTTGAGCCTTATTGTTCCTAAAGGTCAGAGCCAGATGAAAATTAGGATGGTCACGAAAAACTTGCCCTAAATCATCAACCACTGCTATATCAGAATCAGTGAAGATGTAATGAATGACATCCCTCGGCTTCTGAGAAAGTTGCTGTAGCCTTGTTTCTAAAAAGGTCTGTAAAGAAGGAAAACGTAGGGTCATTTAGTTTAAAGAACAAAATTTTAAAGTTCAAAATATATAATGCTTAAACAACACTACTAGCTCAATAGAGGAGACATAATAACAGATAAAGAATAAAAAAGATAAAACTAGCAAAAACCTCTGATCTACTATGGTCCAAATTATTGGGTGGAGGAAAAGAAAGCTATACTATAATTAAACAGAGAACATGTGAGCAGGAAAAAAGTTCAGCTAAATGTAGTCCCCGATTAGTGATGAGATTATTTTTTAGCAACAAATGTTCTATCTACTGTGGATGCAATGTGATCTTACAATGTAAGACCTGATCCTTTGGAGCATCAACTTGTCTCGTGAATATTCACCTTGTATAGGATACAGAGAGACCCTGTTTCTTTGCACTGAGAGGTCAGACATAGGATCTGTTAGAATAATCACTTTGCTCTGGGGCATTGCCACCTGCACACAGCACAATGTTGAATGAACGATGTCTGTCTGGTTAATTGACAGAAAACAAGCTCTGGGTCAAAACAATATGAATCCTTGTAATATTGGGTAAATGTACATCTAGAACCAAACACACACAGCTCTATTTATATTTACATTAAGTTGATACAAAAAAATCAATGATAATGAAATCAGATCCCTAACAAAGTTGCTACTAGCTTTGCAGCCCAGATACAGAATTCCTTTGCCCAGATTCTGCAAACTCTAACTCCTTTTCTTAACCCTTCAACTTCATTGCCTTAAACATCAACGACCACCACCACAGCAATGATGCTATCTTATTCTTTTTACCTTTTGTTGCTGACAAAAAAGGGGAGAAGTATATATGTTTTTGTTGTTTTTGCTTTATTATGTTCTTTTGCTACTCTGTTTCTATATTTTTGTGTTTTTGCTCTGTGTAGTTAATATCTTGCATACACTATGATAATATACTGCATTAATTCAAAGAAACAATTTAATTTCAAATAATATAGACTTCATACTAAGGTGTACAATACATGCTTATGGTCTTTCTATTTTTCCCAATGGTGAGGAATTTATTGTAAGGCCTCCGAGAATGAATGATGCAAATTCAGCGCCGTTTGTACTATGTAATACAGACAGTACCAAAATAGAATTTTTTCGGTAGCCAAATGTCGACAAGGATGTATGACATTTGAATGTGATAGGTAAATTCAATATTAACAGACCAAAGGAATAGAAATCGAGCTATCTATTCAGAGTTTCTGGAATTACAATAAGCAGAACAAAACCACCCAGAGAGAAACAAATGTCTATCAGCCCTCACCAATTCCCAACCTCCCTCACCCTCCTCATCACTATATTCTCTCTCCTCTAACGAAACCCACGATCCCTCCTTCCACCTCAGCCCTTCTGTTATTACAGAATCAAGGATGTGTGCTCGTGGGCCCCCATGTGATGGGTTTCAACTTATTCCTCTCATAGACCTGGTGTATTGTCTTATTCTGCCCTCCCACTCCTTCATTCGTATCAGAATGTGTCTGAGAAAAACTAGTGCCAAGGTAGGAAAAACAAGAATATTCCACTATTTGATGTTGATAAACACCAAAAATATAAAATCATTGACAAATACAACAACACACTTTTAACTAAACATCTACAAAGTAAAGAAATAGTATACAAAAGAGCGCCGGAATAAAACTGTCAACTATTAATTAAAATTTACTGAAAAACAAAAAATCATGAAAAAAGAGCTCATTAAATACAAAGCAGGAGCCACAAGGTTATAATAAATTTCAAACCGATAAAAAGTGTTCTGCTAGCAGTTTCCATATACACAATCAAAGGGAATATGCTCTTTCCAATGGGACAAACCCACAACTTTTATTCAGTGTTTACCTGAATGAAATTAATGAAGACATTCAACAAAGCCATAGACCTGTCAACGTTATTATATGAAGCATTGCCAACCACTGTGTTTGATCTGTCGTCTACATCATTGAGAGAAGTATTATAAATGGTAAAGACAGTGACAAATGTGATACTTCCATCTACACCTGATCTGCTTTCAGAAGAATGGGTCCTATTAAGAGCTTTTGTCCCTGTGAATTGAGAAATTTTAAATGCAGTTAATCAAAGGAAAAAAAAATGGACGTCAAAATTTCAAGGAAATACAAAACCTCCAATACATATATAATGGTCCTTGTAAGAGCTTTTGTTCATGTTCATTAAGAATTTTTTTTAATGCATTTAATCAATCGAGACATCAACATTGCAAGGAAACGCAAAGCCTTCACTTTTGTCCTTGTAAATTCAGAAGTTTTAAATACATTAATCATATGAAAAAAATGGAAATCAAAAGTTGAAGGAAATGCAAAACTTTATGTGTATATATACATACATACACTATACACTAAGATTAACTCTGAATGAAGTAACTACACTTGATTATCTCAATGACTATGTACTACTAATTTTAAATAAATTGGATATTCATGTTTGACATCTTATTTCTAAAAAGGTATATTTACTTAACAGTTAGATAATAGAGACTACATATTACTGTTGAAATGTAATGTTTTTTATTTATTATTTTTCATGTATGAGAACCCAACTTTGAGGTTAGGGGTTTTAGGCACGTGCCTTGCCCTTTCCTTGTATCCTATAAATACATCAATAAAAGTCTAACAAAAGTCTAATAGTGTAAGAGAAACATATATTGTTTTTCTTAATTTCATTTATTCAAGTTGGTTTCAAGAGCCATGATCATCTCCATGGTCTGATTGTCAGCGGCGCCACTGCCGTCTTTTGCTGTCACTTACACCCTCGATGTCCACCGTTGCGTTCACCATCTTTGCCATATCTCTTCCAGCGAAGTCAGGGTTAAGTGTGCCCCAAAAAGTGCAACCCATCTCTAATGGTCGCCGCCACAGAAACGGACTGATCTTTCTTACTCAGAGGGAGATGTGAGTCAATTTATGCCAAATCCCCACATTGGTCACTAGATTGATGTGATTCACATTCTCAAATATGTAAAAAGGAACCCAGGACAAGGATTGTTTTATGAGAATAAGGGAAGCACTCAAGTCGTAGGGTATAGTCATGCAAATTGGGCTGGTTGTCCAATTGATAGAAGATCTACCACAAGATACTAGCATCTTATATTATGTGTAAGATTGTATACAAGGCTTTTGAGAAGAAAAAGAACTATTATCTATTAACATTTGTGAATTCTAAATGACCTACCTCTGGAATACAATTGATTTATAAAAACTACTAAAAATTTGAAGGTAGATACAGCCAAAGATTCTAAGACAACCTCTTAGGTTCCTTTCTTCAGAAAAGGAATTAATTCTTTTGAAGAACCAATAAATGAACAAATTGACAGATAAAAGATAGAAAGAATTATTTATAACAACTAATTGTCGAAACCTAGCCCACTAAACTCGCCTCTTATCTTTCTTCTAAAATATACTTGTAAAGTCTAATTCGTTTGTTTGGGTAGGTCTCCTATCTAATAGCACAACCCTAATCAGAATCATAATATTATGAGCAAAAAAAAATTTCAAGAATCATGAGAATAAACCAAATAACTTTCATAAAGGGATAAAAAGAACCTTGGCATTGCAAACGATTTGACAAGCCTTGTCCAGCCATATGACCAAGAACTAGATGATCAAATTTCTTGTTTAGTTGTTTGTGCCGTTCTTCCATTTTTGAGTTTTTGTGTAATTCCATGACTGATTAAAAGCAACTATGTTAACTTGTTATGCCGTAATCAAACAAATAAATTTAAACTTCTGAAGACAAAAGAGATTACCAACCAAAAACCAGATGAGCAAAGAGGAAAAACAAGGGAAGACCAAAAACAAAACGTTGCCATCCACTGAATATTTTCATCCCTGATAAACGTTCACTTGAACACAAAAAGACCAAGCAAAAGATGAAGAAACTAATGTCCCGCAATCACATGCACTTCAGCTGCACACACAATACAAAACCAACTTAGATAGGTGCTTTAGCAAAAGTAAAGCCATATATGGTTAAGAAAAAGACAAAAGAAATCAGGCAAAAAAGTTACATTCACAAATCATATAGATAGAACACCAAAAAGAAACTTAGGTCAAAAGACTTCTGAGAATTTGATAGGTTCCTTACGCGAAAAGACAGAGAAAAGAGAGAGAAGTACATAAAATACACCAACTCACGGTTGGTGAACCACAATGCAATATAGAATTCTCGAAAGTTTACAAAGGAGTATATTTCCTCCTTTCTCACAGTGAACCCAACCCACTGTCCCCCTCTACTAAACACCAAAAAAGATGCCCCACTCGGTGAGGTTGGTCGAAATAAATAGACCCCTCAATCGACAAACAAAAGGCACCTACACATACCCAGATCACTTCTTATCTAAATTCTTCCTATAATATACCTTCCAAACTCGTTCCTTCTCCATAGGTCTAACAGAATCATGCAAATTTCAGACAAATTACAAAATCAAACTTACGTAGATCTGAAAATAAATACTTATAATTTAGCATCTCACAAAAAAAAAAGACTGGCCCAAACCAGCCCACTGATCATCACAGATCACACACCACCCTTTAATGGATAGGATCAGGCTGGTTGATGATTAATCCTAAGTCCTAGCCCAATCCAAAATAATTCTTTAGTTTAATTATTTATTTTGTAATATGTGACAACAAAGAATTCACGTTTTGCTAGCTTCAAAATGGCAAACTTAAAATCATATGACAACACAAGAAGAAATTAATAGTAATTGAGTTAAGATCCCAAAAGTTGCATAAAATACTCGTTGAAGAACCCACATAGACTAAAGATGAAATCAAATAATAGTATATAAATTGGTACAACCTTATCTTACAAGCCAGTTTTGTGAAATTGAGTTAGGTTTAAATTTTACTTTCTTAAGATGGAATCAAAGCCATCAAGAGTTTATCCTAATGGATTTTGTTGGGTCTCATGCCACCTACTATCGGGTTTCTCCCTAGTTCCACACTCGAGATGTCCAATACTCACATGAGGTGCATTGAAAAATTCACATTGACTAGAGATAAGTGAGTGCAAAACTCACCCTATAAGTTAGTTTTGTGAGGTTGAGTTAAACATAAATTCCACTATTTTAAGAACATTTAATATCATCTATTCTAAATTCCAACAAAAGTCAATGCCTACACCCACGACATTAAGTTTCTTTGTCACTACTGTAGCATTTATAGTAGTGAATCACATAATACTTTCATGCTTGATAAACTTTCTCTTGAATACAAAGTAGTGGTGTAGCAGATTAGGCGGCATAGTAGGGGGAGAAACCTTTCCAAACAATGGCTGGATGGAGAATCTCACTAAACAGGAAATTCAACTCAGCTTCGAACAGAAAGTGTGATGAATTGACTATAGTTGGAAATATCTCACATACGGTGGCTGAATTTTAGTTGTTCACGATTAGGATGTAATATCTATATCTTCTCATTTGTTTTCCAGTTTTCTTGATTATATGAAATTAATTGAGGATTTCCCCAACCAAGTCAGAAATCTTTTGTTACCTTTTATGTCTGGTAAAAGCAAGGGCTGCCAAATTTCTCCTAGCAATAGGTGGATTGAGGAATAAAAATGTGGGAAGGAACAGCACATATTTGTGTGCAGTAAAATGCAAGGTACTAAACATAACATGCTTCAGATGTATGCTATGGGAGAAGAAAACAAATAAGCTTCCCCAATCAACCATATAGAATCCAAATTCAGCAAGGGAAAAACAAAGATTATGTCCCTGTCAAAAATTATAGCCCCAACAACCTCAATGAGCCATCACTGTGTTTGCAACTCGCATAAAACTTTAGCCAGTCAAGGAATGGCAAACATACGCTCCACCCTGATGTGATTATTAACAACTACAATAGCATAAGTACCACTGCCAACTAATATAAATTTAGAAGACATTACGTAATAAAAAAAATTCATTTATACTACAGAAATTAAGTTCATATATTAGCACTTGCGCCCATATTTTTTGAAGTAAACATTTTAACACTCAATATTGTGAAAATCAGACTTCATTGATGTGTTATATAGCTTGAATGGAAACTACTTCATGTTCAACAGCTAAGCTTCAACTTCAGGATCATCCAGCTTGTTAACATCATGACCATCCACCAAATCAGCTTGCTCATTGTGCTCCTATGTTTTGTGCATAAGATTAATGTACCAATATCTCATACCCACTAATGGATGTTTCTTAACCAAAAAATCCTTACTATAAGCCTCTCTAAGTACAACAGTCTGAGTCCTAATCTTATTGGAAATGTAAAATATACCAGGATGATGAACCAAAGCCTTTTTAAATCTCAAGGCCAACCCCAAACACTCTCCAAAACAAAGCAAATTTTCTCTTTCTGTCTTCTTTGACACCAGAAGAGAAAGCAACTCATGCATTATTGCCACAGTCCATTTCTCCGCTTGGTCACTGTTTGAGTCGAGATGAAATGCATCTTCATATGGAGAAATGTAAGGCAACCTTTGCCAATTATCAACCCAAGTCTTCACCCTCTTTACTAAATCAAAACCTTTAGGAAAAAATAAGGGAAATGCTATATCATGACTTCTTTTATCTCCACTAATGCCTAAGCTCCTTGCCCTCATTTCTAACTCAGACACAGAAAGCTCTTTTCTCCATGAAACAAGTTCTAAAGCAAGCACCTCTTTTCTAGATGACGGATCTTCCACAATGCAAACATTAAAATAATCAGGGTAATCAGCCAAAAGGGTTGTCACATAATCATGAGGAAGACCCATATCCCACTTTAGCTTCTCAATAACATAAAGAGGCAATTTTGCCATGCCAGCAAGCATTAGAAGCCTTGAGAGCCTCTGAACAGTGTCTTCACGATTAGTAGGAGAGTTATGAACAGCCATTTCTTCTCTATGGATGGAAAAGGCTTGAGGTGTGAGTTTGACAATCGGAGGAAGACCAGGACCAGGTTGAAATTGTGTAAAGACACAATGGTATTTGTCAATGAATTTGGAAGTCGTAGTGGGAAGGTTGAGGGAAGCTTTCAGTTGAGAAGCAGTATACATGGAGAGGGATTTGGAAGGAGATGAAATGATTTGATTCTTGAGAGAAATTATTTGCTTGAGATCTTTCTCTTTCAGGACTGCATTATCAAGATATGGGTCTCGAACCCATTTGACCCTTGCATTTACAAAAGTCCTGATATGGTTGAACAGATGTGAATGTTTGGAGGAAAGAGCCATGAACAACCAGCTCCCTGTAAAGTGGAAACAATGTTATAGGGTAAAAAGTGTTCTGTAGGCTTACACACTCTAACTTGTGCTAAGCTAATAAAATATAGATTATAAAGGTCATCAAATAAAAAAAAGAAAAATCTGCATAAAATTAATGCAGACTGCAACTGTTTTATTACATTTAAAAAAATAATGATGTGTTAGACTCTCAGTCTCAGTCGCTTAGTCTATACTCTGAACCAGTTAGAATCATACGAATGGTCCAATTCAAATCGCAATTCGTTACAAAAGTCTTTTCATGAATAGATTCGTATTCTGATTCATAACATGAATTGGTTAATCAGATGTGAATCATGTCATTAGCGATTCGGTTTAGTTACATACTATTCGAGACGAATCGAAACTGAAAAAATTAGAAAGAAACACATATAGGAAAAGAAACTCAGCTGAGCCCAAACTTCAGCTGAAGAGATGAACGGCGGAAAACACATCATCATGCTTCTATCAATCCTACTCATTTTCTACACATCCACAATCATAGTCGCACCGTCACAAAGCAATAACTCTAGGTCATCGAAACCGGATTTCACAATCAAAACAAATTATCAACAAATCAAACAAATTACACAGTTGCTTAAGTTCAGGAACCAAACGTTGGTTCCAGACACCACAAACATCAACCCTCACCACTGGAACCTCATCATCAAATAACGCTCTAACCGAAGGCTTGTCACTATCACTCAACACAGGGTTCGTTCGATTTCGCATGAAAGAGAAACTCAGAGAACACACAAAAACAGGTCCAATGTAAAATCGCTTCTTCAAAATTAGAAAATATCAGGTTCCAGAACACCTCATATTCAAACCATCACCAATCAGAAACCTAAAATGGTGAAACTAAAGGCAAGTCTGATCTCGCTTGAAACTTTGAATCTATCAGAAACCAAACCGGAAAAACAAAGGAACCAAAACAGAGAGCGAGAGAAAAGGGAACGAAGCGAACTGCGCTTACCTTTAACAGGGAACAGGTCCGAGGCTCACCGAAGTTTCACCTGAGGCAGGCTGACAACAAGAGGAAGACGCGAACGCAGAGTAACGCGGAAGAGAGGATTGAGATGGTGTGGTTGGGTCTCACTGGAAATGGCAGCAACGACCCAGGGCTGACAGATGCAGAATCTGGTGGTGGCGTGACAGCGAGGCGCTCGCGGTGGAGGCCAGTGGCCACGGTGAAGCTGTTGCCTTTTGTTGGACGAGGCTCACCGGAATCTGCCAGAAACGATGACGACGGTGTGAGCTTCGATGCCGGAGGATGTGCAGCGAGCTCGAATGGGGGAGCGCGGGGAAGCTTTAATCGTTGTCGTTGAAGCTCATCGGAACCCCACGGGAACCTGACCGGAATGTGGAGGTTGTGGATTGTACCGAGTGAGGGGTAGAGGAATTGCAGAGAAAGGGGAATGGGGAATGTAGGAGAAGAGGGCTCGAATCCCCCTCTGGTGTGTTCTCCACGCGTGCGATGATGGAGGGAGATGTGTTCTCCACTAGAAGAAGATGGAAGATGCAGATGATATGTTGTAGATCCTGTGATTTGTGTAGGTAAAGAATCAGTGGAAAAAATGAGAAGAAGAAGACCATGGAATTTTCTTACGGTTTTGGAGAAGGTGCTTTAGGAGTCCCCGAGACAGAATGAAAAATGGGGTTTTCTTGGAAGCTGAAGGTGCTGCCCTGCCTTTCTTCTTTCTTTTCTCCCTTTCTGAAACATTCACTGTTACCTGTACCTGTGTAATGGGGTTTTTTAAAAATATTATTGCAAATAAATTTTATTTATTTTAATTAATTTGTGTAATTTTAATTAAAAAAATATGCAGTAAATAAATAAATTATTAAATTTGAAAGAATTGATAATGAACTTTCATACAATGCATGACAACTAGTTTACCAAATCTCAGTGTGAAATTTATGGATTGTGATTGAGTTGATGTCACTTATTCAACATTATTATTAAAAATATTTATATTATTTACACTGGTGTTGTGTTTGTATGTTCGTATTTTTTAATTTTTATAAAAATTTAAGTTAAAATTAATAAAATATATATAATTAATTTTTAAAATAATTGTTAAATATAAAATTACAAAAGTAAAATATGTTAACAGAAAAGTTTTTAAAATATTGATTGAAGATAGAAGAGGTTTTTAGAATAATGGTTAAAAAAAATTATTTATAAAATAATTAATTTTTAAAATAATTAAGGATAAAACAAGAATAATGAAATATGGACACAAAAGAGGATATCTCTTTATATATTATTATAGATTAAATATGTATTATACCCTTTGAGTTGTCTTATGTACTTATAAATATGGACTTTTCTCCCTTGATAATGATACAGAGAAAACTAGTATTCGATGCTCTATTCTTTCTCTTTATTCTTCCCTCTATTATTAACTTTATTTTATAATTTTATAACACAATACGAAGGCTATCCAATTGAGTTAGTGAAAACGATTTCTCTAAGGATAGTGTTCTACGTACCTCAATCCAAGCTCTTTCTAATCTTTTCCTTGTTGACAATTTTATCTTATATTCTTCTTTTTTGCGATAAAATCTACTTGACTTTATCAATTTTCATATTTGACTTATTATTATTATTATTTACTATGATGATGATTATTATTATAATTATTGTTTATATTAATTTTATAGTTTCATAAATAAAATTTGATTATTATCAATATTTTATGAGCTAGCTTTAAACAAGTCAAACCTTCCAAAATTTAAATTTGTGACTCTTGATATTACAAGGAATAATTACTCCTCTTTTTTAGTATTTCACAAATATTCTCAAATTATTTCATGTCATCTTATGGCTAAACAAAAACAATGAGTTTTTATGAAAAAAATCATGAGATCAAATTGGTTATGCTTCATCCCTACAAGTGAATATAACAACATCCATGAGACTAAATTAGTTAGGCTTCATTCCCAAAAGTGAATGGAGCAACATCAATTCATATTTTCATGGTCATAAAGGAAAATTTAAAGAGATATTTTGTCATCAGAAGTAGAACAATAGTGTGAATAAGAGAAAAGAAAAAGACGAAAACAATGACAAATAATGAAAATATAATTTATCCTTGTGGTGGTAAATGTCATTTGGGTCGTACTTGTCATACATCAAGCATCCTAAAAAATAGGGATAAGAACATAGAAACACACATGATTATAAAGATGATGATTTTGATTTTGGCCATATGGATATCACTCATCTTGATACTATTTTTCTTAGCTAAACTAAATGGAATGCCATATGAAAACATTGATCATCTCATTGGTGATGGAAGTATTAAGATTTTTTTTTTATATAAAATGGCAGAAGAAGTTTTTATGTGATAGTATAAAATATATTTTTATATATTAAATTATTTTTATTATAATTTAATTTAATGTGAATTCTTTATGGCATTATTACTATATAAATATGTATGTTTGATGTTGGTTATGTATACATAAGAATCAATTTTTCTTTTGTATTATGAAATGTATATGGGAGATGAGTATATAATAAACATTTATTATATATATATATATATATATATATATATATATATATATGTGTGTGTGTGTGTGTGTGTGTGTGTGTATGTATGTGTGTGTGTTATATAGTAAATGTGGTCCAATGAAAACTTTAGAAACGAGTCAATCTCATCTTTTGGAATGAATACAAAATGGTCACATGTTGTTTATTATTAACTTGTAATCAGGCATTTGCAAAGTTATTAGCACAATTAGTTAAGTTAAGATATCACTTCCAAGATTACTTATGAAAGCTAATATTCCAATGACTAATTGGAGATATACAATTTTACATGCTACAATATTGATTCGTATCGAGCCAACAAGTTATCATAATTACTTTAACATCCCGGTCGAATATTACTAATTTAAATAAAAAGAAATCAATATTGAAATATAAACCAAATTTATTATAACATCTTTCCCAAAACGCAGGAAAAATTTTAAAATACGCATTAAGTGTCAAAATAATAACTGTAAATTAAATTCCAAGTTTTTACATTTCCAAAACTGATAAATTAAATATGATTACAATATGAACAAAATCAAAGATAAAATTAAATCCCCAAGCAGCCCCGCTCCATCGCTATGCCTTATCAGCACCACCTACAACATCATTTGTTCCCGTGTAACGAATTACACGATCATCGCCAAACACAAGCAGATAGAGTGAAGTAATATATAAACATATATACAATTCAAAAATATATGCATACACTCATCAAAGGAACTATATCCTTTGATTCCACACCACATGGCCACCACCATGTTATCCATGTTCTACGTCTTTAGATGATACCCTCAAGATACCTTTTGATGCCTCCACCTACAAGCCACAACTTGCAGAACATGTGCGAGAATCCTGCTATGGACCACACTCCATAATGTCAGGTAGAGTTCCCAATACAAACCATAGTTCGTATTTGTCCCAAGACTACCAAACTCGCCGGCTAACGCTGAAGAGGGAAATCTTCTTGGACTTATTCGTACGAGCCACAACTTGCACACTCACATTGGCAACACTCGCCAATCCAAGCCACAACTCAAGGAACGTCACATGTTTCCGCCCAGCGAAAATACACTAGAGACCTAGCGCTTGGCGGTAGGAAACCACCGCCCGACGATCCCTGCTGCGCAAAAAACATGAGAAACAAGTTTTTTTTCATGAAAAATCCCTATTCCACACATCCATGCATCGCCTGGCGGCAATTCATCATCGTTAGGCGATTTAAGGCATAAACCCAAAAACTGGGTTTGTTTCACATGAGTCGCCTGGTGACTTGGAAGGCCCGATAGACGATTTTTGTTAAATTTCCAAAAACACAATATAGTCCAGAAAAAGCATAACTAGACATCCAGACTTATCATACAATGCACAGTTATGTAAATAAATATTAAGTACCAGGTACAACTCCCCTTCTTTACTCCTTTTACTGCTCTAACGTCAATAGGCTTCCAAATTTCCTCTTAGCTCTCTTTTTTCAATGCAGATTGATTAAGAATATCTAAAAGAACTATGCCTCACCCTTAACTCATTGTTATTCTTACTAACAACTCTAATTTTAATGGTCTTAATGGCTAAAACGAAAATTCCATTAAAATGTGTTTAATGGTTAATCAATGGCCATTCTAAAGTGGTTTTCCAACCCCTTTCAGCTGCCCTCTTAGATGGCTACGGTTTCTGCTTCATCACATTCATGCCAAAAACAGATTTGGCAAAAAGAAACCTATTTTGCTTTAGTCAAGGTTTGAACACACAACTACACAATTACCAAGCTAATGCACAACCAATAAACTAAGTCATATTTCATGATAATTCCTATACTTCTAGGATTATATTATCACTCCACATGATCCCGCATATTATTAAAATAATAAAACAGTTAAATTCACACACTAATGACATCCACAAGACTCAAACCCAAGTCTCCTCATAATAGCCAAGTACTCTCAACTACTTGAGCTAGTACTATTCATTATTTTCTCTCTCCACATTAATTAACTTAGGGATTCCCGCCCTCAAATTTATTAAATAAATATCTATTTATTTATTTATTTAATTTTATCGGGTCTTACAATTACTCTATTATGCAGTTGGTTTTTGGTTAGTAACCTAATTGTCTCATTTAAGATTTTTTTTTGTATATGATCGAATTTCCCTACCAAAAGGGACTATGATGAGTCTTTAGAGACGATTGAGAA
The DNA here is from genome assembly GCF_037176805.1 of Vigna unguiculata. Taxonomy (NCBI): domain Eukaryota; kingdom Viridiplantae; phylum Streptophyta; class Magnoliopsida; order Fabales; family Fabaceae; genus Vigna; species Vigna unguiculata. The sequence continues at coordinate 29,624,725 of NC_140802.1, forward strand.
TATATGTTGAATATGATTCTCAATCAATAATAAAATATATTGATATGTTAAGAGGAGACATTTATAGTTTGATTTGTCAATTATCATTTTTGATGAATAAATTTTTCCAACATTAGGGGGAGAAAGAAAACAATTGGAAAATGATATTGGTTAGAATAAATTATTACTATCTCATCTTGATCCTCGTACAAAAGAATGTGAACTCGAAGTTCAAATGATAATTCATTTACAAATTAGTCAATCAATTATCATATGTTTTTACTAACACAAATAGGGTAATTAAATCACATATACCAACTGCTAATGCTCTAAATAAAATTGATATTAGTTCATAACACGATTGAAGTGTGGTAAGCCTATTGGTTCCAAAGATAAAAATCCTCAAATTAAAAAAGGAGCTAAAAAGACAACATGACCTAATCGAGGAGGTGTAAATCACAAAATATTCTTTTGACATAATTAATAATTTGGTTTCAGAAGAACCTCAAGTACCTGAAATTGTTGAAAATGATGAGATCTCAATAAATTATGTCATAAATAAGATAATATGGAACCAAAGTGAAGTCAATGTTGATGATGCTTTAGCATATAATATAACGATGAATGTTATGAGTGACAATGAGGATCAAGATTGTCGACAAAGAAATGATTGGCCAAATGGAAAGACGAAATAGAAGCAAAATTAGATTTGTTTGTTAAACAAGGTTTTTGGGCCTGTAATCCACACACCTGAAGGTTTAAAAACTCATTGAGTACAAATAGATTTTTGCACAAAACAATATTATAAAGAATGATAATTATATGAAAATCCCTGAAGGATTTAATTTACCCAACAATGCAAATTCTAAAGTGGATTATTCAATAAAATTGAACAAGTCCCTTGTATGGATTAAAGCAATCAAGACGTATAATTTTCCTTATAAGTACTTGTTAAAAGAAAAGTACTTATCCTTGTATTTATATGAAAATATCAGAAAATGAATTTGTTATAATTGTTGTTTATGCATATAACATAAACATTGTTGGAACTCCTAATGAGTTCACAAAGGCAATTGATTGCTTAAAGAAAGAATTTGAGATGAAAGATCTTGGAAGTACAAAGTTTTATTTGAGATTACAAATTGAGTATTTAAATACAAATGCTTTTGTACATCAAGAGGTTATATAATCAAGGTACTTAAAAGGTTCTATATGGATAAGTTATATCATTTTTGCACTTCAATTGTGAGGCCGTTAGCTAATCGTGCACAAGATGTTACCACAGAGGCCTTGCTTGATTGTTTTATCGAGGGCTTAAAAACTAAAATCCATTGAGATGTTGTGGCTCAAATTCCCACTACCTTAATGTGAGTTGTGTCGTTGGCAAAGGTTTATGAAGAACATTGTTCCTCCAAACCTAAATTCTATACTACTGCAATTGCGTCTAAAATACCCACCACAAATACATACCCTCCTCCTCCTAAACTATGAAGTCCACAAGCATTCCACCACTCCTTTCGACACCAAATCGTTCTACCTTCAAACCCACTAACGTTAAGAAATTGTCCCTTGTTGAGGTGCAACTAAGAAGGGAGAAGGGACTGTGTTTCACTTGTGATGAGAAATAATCTCCCACTCACAAATGTCCCAACAAACATTACATATTCTTGAAAATTGTCGACAATGAGAATGCAAATGTTGAAGAGGAGAATATATTGGTCGAACCTGAACCGCCCGATAACAATCAACAGCCGAATCCCATCAATTCTCTAGAGCACCATTTATCTTTTAATGCTCTCAGAGGATCTTCTATTGTGGGCACCATGTGATTTAAAGGATCTATTAATGGTACTATTATCCAAGTACTGCTTGATAGTGGAAGCTTTGACAATTTTTTACAACCACAATTAGCTTCTTACCTTAAATTACCTATTGAGCCAGTCCTTAATTTTCACGTTTTGGTTGGCAATGAACACTATTTAATTGTTTAAGGGTTAGTCAACATGTTGGAAGTTGTGATTCAAGGATATTCCCTCCAATTGTCAGCTTATTTATTGCTTGTGACTAGTGCTAGTTTAGTCCTTGGGGTTGGTTGGCTAGCCATTCTAGTCCCCCCATCTTTGACTATAGTACTTAACACTAAAATTTTATTTGGACAAGCAATTTGTGACTCTCCATGGTGAAAGATTTGTAAGTATTGAAATAATCAGTTTAGCCAAGAACGGGGGTTGAATTAGCTTTATAAAACTTTTTGAAAACTTAAAACCCTTTTCCGTTGAATCAAGCTGTCCACGAAATTAGAAAACAAGTATTATAGGACAATACACATTCAACTTATTAAAATAAAAAACAACAGATTAATTTGTTCAGACCATATGATTCAATAGATTAAAATATGAAATCAATCGGCTAATATTTTTGGAAATTATGCAAAAACGCAAAACTCGCTCAAACAACATGCTTTCTCAATCAAGATATGTTCCAATCAATATGTTCAACTTAGTTACATTACTAGATAACATAAAAACACATGCACACTTACTTAAGATTGATTTAATTGATTTTCTTGAGATTTAAATGATGAACAAGATAAGGGAAAAAAGATCACACAAACAATTTTATACTGGTTCACTCAATAATTGAGCTACATTCAGTTTATTAGGACAACCTGAGCCTAATCATGCATTAAATCAAAAGTTTATACAATCCCTTAAAGATTACACTTTTGATTAAAGAAAAAAACACCAAGATTCTTGAATCCCACAATAATATTATCCCTAACACTGTAAGAATCCTACTTACAAATATGGAATCACACAAGGAACAACATAGAAGCACAAGAAAAACCAAACTTGATGGAGGCTCTCCCTAGCCAACCAAACACGTGTTCTTCAAACTCCAACTAAGCCAAAAAGCTTCCAAGATCAACAATGATCTTAAAGGAACATCTGCTATTGTGTAATACAGATATAGAGTTTTCCAAATATGTATGATTGTTTTTCGTGCATAGAAAACGCAATTCGTTTCTCATCTCTCTGAAAACTATCCTATATAACTTGGTCATAAGTGAATTCAATAGGTTGATTTGTCCCTACAATTTGTTGATTTCATTTGACTTAGGTGAAATCAGTCGATTGAATAACAAATCAATTGTTTCAATACATTCGTACCAAAATTATGTGCAGCAAGCCTTTTAACTTGTTAAAAACCTTTTTGACAGATTGAAAATGGCACACCAAGACCAAAACAACATCTAATTTATGTCATATAGTATATACTAATACAATACAACATTCAAACTTGATCTTCACGTCATTTCCAGATTCAACACACCAGAAGCTTGAACATCAATGCATCTTCATCAATTCTTCATCAACCTCATATGATCTCATGCACTTGTTTCATCAAACCCATGCACCAAGGTCACCTGTGCTAACAAAATCCACAACAGCCAACCTTGCACAATTCAATCATTTAAGAAAAATGTCCCATACTAATGCCATTGTTAAGCTTTACATTACAGGTTGCACCTCAAGTTTGTCCTCACGATAATTGGTTTGAGATACCTCAAAACATGGCACCGGATTTAGCCATATTATTACAGAAATACAAACAAGTTTGTGTTGCCCTAAAAGGGTTACCTCCGAGTAGATATCAAAACCATGATATTCCCTTTATGTAGGGCACCAGACCGATCAAAGTCAGGCCTTTTATAGATACCCTCATAGTTAGAAGTTGTAGATAGAAAAAATGATTTAGGATATGTTGTAGGAGGGCCTGATTGTTCCCAACACCAACCCACTTTCTTCTCCAATAGTTTTTGTTAAGAAGAAAGATATCATATAGGTTTTGCATTGATTATAGGGCTCTAAATACCATCACTGTTAAGGATAATTTTCTTATTCCTATAATGGACAAGTTAATTGTTAACATGAGAAGCCAAGGTGGTATGCTTCTTGAAGATTTGATGAAGATTTAATGAAGCCCTTTGGAACTATCTTGAAGCCATTACCATTGGAATGAAGATTTCATAGTGTAGACCTTGTAGCATTAATTAGATGTATTTGGTCTTTGTTATGTTTTTTAATCTGTTGAATAGTTTTTCAACAGGTTAAAATGTGTCTTTTAATCTGTTGAATGGTTTTTCAACAGATTAAAAGGTTTGTTGTAGTAGTCTTAAACTGCAACAAATTCAATCAGTTGATTTATTTTTTAATCGATTGATTTCACTTAAGTCAAGTGAAATCAACCGATTGATTTGGAAATCAACCTGTTGAATTTCGTAACGGTTTGACTATAAAAACTGTGATTTTCGAAAGAGAGGTGAGTTGATCATGTTTTAGCACAAAATTGTTCAGGAAACTTGTGGAAACTCTCTTTTTCGTGATCATACAGTTTACAGCAGTTGAAGATTGATCTTGGATCAATTCTTGGAGCCTTTGACTTGGTTTGAAGCTTGGAGAAAGTGGTTTGTGGTAGGTTGGGTTGTGCTACCACTCAGGTTTGATCTTTCTTAGGCTTTGTGTGTGTGCTTGGTGGTTTTCTAGGTCTGCAAGAGGGTTCTTGTTGTGCTGGTGTGACTCTTGTGTGATTCAAGAGTCTTTTGTGTGGTTTTTGCATATTGTGAAAGTGTAAGGGTGAAAACTTTGTAAATCATTTGAAATAGTTCAAAGTCAAGCTCAAGTTACCTTGACAAACTGGATGTAGCTCAGGTTTGAGTGAACCAGTATAAAAATCTTGTGGTCTCATCTTTTCTCTAACCTTTCTCTCTTGCATAATCATTTAGAACCTGTCTTGATCATTCTTGTGCATTGTTCCTGGTTTAAAACTCGAATTTGCATTTCTGCAGTTTTTCCAGTATTTTAGTCGACTGTTTTTCTGTTTCAATCGGTTGATTATACCAAAACAGAATCTGTTTAATTAAATCAATATGTTAACTTTGTTTTTGATCGATTGAAAGTATATTGTCTAGCACCTTTTGCATCCTAACTTGGTGATCTAATTGATTCAATTAAAGGAGGTTTTTAGCTTTCAAAGTTAGCCTAAATTTTTAATTAGCCAATTCAACCCCCCTCCCTTCTTGGCATTTCAACCATTTCAAAACTAACATCAATTGATGAATTACATGGAGCACAATTTTTCTCTAAATTGGACCTTAGATCAGGATATCATCAAATCTTGATGAAAGAGGAAAACATAAATAAAACAACATTTAGAACTCACCAAGGCCACAACGAATGGCTCATAATACCATTTGGCTTGTGTCGCAACCGGAATCGCGACGGGACGACAAACAAAAAAGAAAACGGGTTTAAAAAGAGATTTGGAGTCGCCACCATAGTTATTCTGGAAAACTATGGAAAACCATAAAGATAAGACAAGTCTGCGAAAAACCAGATTTTTGGATCCGGGAGTCGGTTACGCGTAGGGAAGGTATTATCACCCTACAACGCCCGCTCGAGGGCAGTACCTTTAATTAAAAATGCAAAGTTGATGTAATTTTCAAAATGTTAATTTTCCCCAAAAATAATAAGAAAAAAAATGCTAAAAAGAAAAAAAAATATTTTTTTAATTTTTTGGGCCCGACAAGGATTGACCTTGGTCCTACGTATTCTCATTAAAAATGAGAAATCAGGGTGACGTAGTTCTTTGGAAGATATTTGAGAAACAATTGAGAAAATAATTTGATTTGTTTGGAGGTGAACCTGACAAGGACTGACCTTGCTCCTACGTATCTCACGGTGGAGAATCAAGGATCACGTAGTTCTAAATAGATGTGCTTGTTTGAAAATATTGATATTTTTATATTTTTGAAATTTTATATTTTTTTTGAATTACTTGAAAATATGTGTCACACGACGCGGGCGGTCGGACAGACACTAAAAGAGAAAGAAAACTATTTTTGGTATTTTTTGAAAATTATTTGGAAGAAAGTGTCACACGACGCGAGCGGCCGAATAGACACAATAAAAATGAAAGAGAACTTTTTTATATATTTTTTAATTTTTTATAATTTTTAAATATATTTTTTTTTCTAAAATAATAATAAAATAAATAAATAAATAAAGGATGAAATTATTTAAAAAGGATAAAAGTGGCAAACAAAATATGGGGGTATAAGAGTGATTAGTGGGGGTGCACAAAGTAAACACAACAACAAGCCCAAAAACAATAGACAAAGAAATGGGGGTGCAGGAGCATGACATGTGGGAGGTGCAAGAATAAGTAAACAAACTCAACAAAAATAACACACAATGACATAGGGGTGCATGTAAGTAAAATGGGAGTGTATGAAGAATAGTGAAATAGGCCCAATTGAAACACAAGGAAGGGGTGCATGCAATATGGGCAGGGGTGCGCAGAAAAATACACAAATAGTCCAACTCAAATGAATGGAGGTGCAGAGATAAAAAAAGAGGGTGCGCTGTGTAAATCCTAATAAATCCAAAACATAAACTAGGAGGGGTGCGAAGACCGAAAGAGTGGGGTGCGCGGAACAAAAGTGTTCAACCCCAATTTCCACTCGAACTAAACCTAATAAAAAAAAGCTTATTCTCTCCACTGTGCGACAACTCCTTCTTCTCAACACCACCACAACGCAAACCTCTGTCACCGTTCACTTTTTAGCCACCATCGACGACCTCCGCCGGAGACTTCACAGGCGTTACCATTACCCTTCACTCCATCTCGCGCGAAATGATGTTGCACCTGCGTCTCCTCCTCCTTCTCTAGCGCGTTCAAGATAGGGGTTGCATCAATCATCTTCACGGTTGAGAGGTCCCGCTTGCCGGATACCGTTATCAGCGATTTCAACCGCCTTAGGGTCGTCGCCAGCCATCACCGTCGAGGGAGTCACCGACGCCGCTGGTGCGCGAGGACTCTGTAAGACCCGTGAAATTTATTAATTAAACAATTAATTAATTAATAAATGTGAGTAGAAAGAGCCTTTATGACATTAATTATTGTTTGATGGGATGTGGAAAAGTGCTAGCTCATGTGGTTGAGAGTACTTGGTTTGTGTTAGAGGACTTGAGTTTGAGTCCTATGTATGTCAATTATGTGTTGTATGGTTTATTATTATTTTGTTTTGGTAATGTAATTGTGAATGGTGAGTGATAATATAATCATAAGATTATAATGGTTATCACCAAATGTGATTTGGCATAGTGGTTATGCTTTGTTCTTATGAGTGGAAGGTCACGGGTTCAAACCTTGATGGGCATAGAGTAAACTTTATTTTTGCTAACTATTAGTTGTGGTTTGAATGTGAAGAGGCAAAGAAAACCTAGCAGAAGGGTAACTATTAGGTGCTGGAAAATCATCCAACTAAGGAACTTGAATAGCCATTAAGCCCACACTAAAGCCAGTCTCGTTTTTTTTTTTTTGCATTAAACCACCTTAAGGCACTTATAAAAGGAAGAATTTAAGGGGGAATAGGGTTTCTGCAATTTGGTTAGTTCACCTATAGAGAGGAGCACTAAATTAAGGCTGTGAGGTGAGGTTTTGGGTGTGTAAGGGGCTGAATTGAGAGAGACTCTGTGGCAAGTCATTGGCAAACCAAGGAATTCCACTTTTCTTCCCAATTTCAATCAAACATTCAGGTTAGAGGTGCTGAAATTATGTGTATTTTTATATGGTTTGTGTTCCTGCGTTTTGTTCTCAAATTGGAATTTTATGTGTTGTGGTTTCTGGTATAATATACACTGCAATTAAGAATTTGGGAAGAGAATGTGGACTGTCAAGTCTTTTGGGTATGAAACAAGAATGTGATGAGGGTTTCGGGTACTGTTATTTGATTCATGGTCAATTTATGCGTTTTGAGGATTCAAACATGTTTACAATGTGTTTTAGAGTTTGATTGATGATATAGATTGAATGAACATGATTGTATTGTAAATTGACATTGGTTTGGTGTCTTTAGTGCACGAGTAGTGGTGAAACTCTACAAGTTTCGCCCAAGCGACTCCTTCTCGCCTAGGCGAGAGTTGTAGGAGTCCTTTTAGTGTTCATACTCGAGCAATTCGCTCAGGCAACCAAGGTTGGGTTTGAGCGAAATACAGTCTCGCTTAGGCGAGATTGGCTCGCCTAAGTGAGGTCACGAGGAAACCTGGTTGGTTTCGAGCGCGAAAACTCGTCTAGGCGAGGAGTTTTGTGGGTTTGAGCGAACTAGGGTCTCGCCTAAGCGAGATGTCGCGATCAAGTTGGAGGTGTGCTTGCATTATAGCTCAGGGGAGACTGAATTGGGTGTTTAGGCGAGAGATGATCTCGCCTAGGCGAGAGGATCTTGCCTAAGCGAGATAACGTGATGAGGTTGTTGTTTTAAGCTCGCTCATGCGAGGTAAATTAGCCTCAGCGAGGCTGAGGGCTTAGCTTGGGTGAGAGTCCCTAGATTAAGCGAGTTATGCGAAATTCCATGTTTGTGTGTGATTTGGCTGCTTTATCCTAAGTATAGGATGTTTGGGCTTGAAGGACTAAGTCCAATAGGGGTCTGGGATGTGCTTGGTGGTTGGACACATGATGGGCATGGAACTGGTTGAGTTCCCGTCGGCTACTATTGGGCGAGGAGTTCTTAGTTTGGTGATTGTATATGTCGGGCGCACGATGGGCAAGGAACTGTTATGTTCTCGTCGGCTACTATTGGGCGAGGAGTCCATAGTATGGTGATTGCGTGCGTGCCAGGGTCCAAGTTGAGATGACTTGGATGTTTTACTACAGACGAGGAGTTTGTAGGGCAGGACTATGAGCGGGATAAGCTCATAGGGTTGGACCACGAATGAGTTAGTTTCGTGGAAGCACAGTGAAGTCCCAAGACCTAGTACATGTATATGACTCATGAAGGACTATGAGGTCATTGTTGGGTTATTTGAAAAGCATGAAATATTATTTATGTTATTTTGGGATGGGTGGCATATTTATTTCTTTTATCTATTTCTATATATTGTGCACAACTCACCCTTTCTATGTGTGTGTGGCGATGATCGGATAACTTGTTATCCGAGAGCAGATGATTTGACAGGTGGGCCAGGAGATGCATAGACTCAGAGCGAGGGTTAGCTGGGGATTTGTTTATATGTTGTTATTTTACTTTGAGATAAATATGTAATCTTTTGGGAGCCATTTGAACATTATTTCAGTTTTATAATTATGGACTCCTGGTTTTATGACATGTATATTAAAAGTTTAAATTCCCCGCGTCTTTGGGAAATGATTATGTTTTAAATGCGGTATTTATTTTATTTCAGAATTTATTTATTAAATATTAGTAATATTCCTTAGGGATGTTACAGGCTCCGCGGCTCGTCACCACGTGACCATCACTCCTCCGTTTACGCGACCATACGCAACCACACTCCAATTCAGAGGTTCGAATCACCGACGACGAGGGTTTCTTTCCTCTTGGTTTTTTGCTTCTGATTTGTATTGGGTTGTTATGGTGAATTTGAGTGTGTGATAATGATGATGATGAATGAATGTGATTCTGGTTTGTTTGTGGTGTTCTGTGTTTGGGTTCTGGCTTGGCAGCTTCTTGCAAGTGAGCGAGGATGAGAGGGGTTTAGGTTCAATACAGGAAGATGAGAAATGGGAATTGCGTAGCAGTGATGATGGTTTCTTGGTGACCGTGTGGGATGGGTTGGTTTGTGGTAAAAGGTTGGGTTGTAGTGCGAAAGAGATGATTGAAGGTGAGATGAGGGATAATGGGTTTAGTGATGGTGTTGTTATGCAGGGGAATGGTGTTGTGTAGGCATGATGACGAAGAGTTTTGGTGAATAATAAAAGAAGCTTATTGGTAAAGGAGTTGTTAGTGGTTTAGGGGCGTGTAGTGATGGTTGAGGAAATAGGTTCTGGAGGTTGTAGGTTGAGCTGTTTTCCTCTATTTAGATTTATTTGGATGCAAGGTACAAGCACATGCAAATGGAGGTGACAACAACTCTCACAGAATCAAGAATCATCAAACAATAGAGCATAACACAACAACACCTCATATTCGACATCATACACGTTCAAGCGCACAACAAGCCATATATACTTTATATCACATCTACGCAAGCACTCAAGGACTCTCAAGTCAAGTAACGGACTTACCTCTTGGTGCCTCTTCCTCTTGTTCTCACCCACCTCCTTCTTTACCTTCTTTTTTCATTCTCCTTTGTGCCCTCCCTTCCACCTTGTTCCTCTCTCCCCTTTGTGATGGTCTTTTTCTCTCTTCCTGCTGTGAAAACTTATCCCCCAGTCCACCCGTATTTTTTCGTTCCTCCCTTTAATCTTTTTTTTCCTCCTTTTTTTTCATGATCTGAAAGATGTAAAAAGGTGTGAAGTGGCGGTTGCTTCTTCGCCTGTTCTGTCTGCAACAGAGTCCATTTTCCCTATTCAATCAATCCATTCATCTTCCTTCAGTCACCATGCAGTTTCCTTTTTTGTGTGATGAGCAGCAGTAGTGGGACGTTCCAGGGTAACAAATGAGGAACGGGCTAGCCTCCTCTATGCAGAAAATTGAATGTTGCACACCCCTTTTTCTTCTTTACTTTTTTTTCAAATATGTTTTTTTTCTTTTTCTTTTCTTTTCTCTTTTTTAATCTGTTTTCCTTTTTCCTTCTTTTTTTCTTTTTTTTAAATAATAAATAAAAAACAAAGAAGAATAAAATAAAATAAATAGGAATAAAATTGAAAACAAAGGAAAAAAGAAATAAAAAAGAAAGATAAAGAGACATGATAAAATTGAAGTAAAATATGATAATAATAATAATAAGGTAATAAAATAAAAAAAGAAAATACAATCCGGACGAAATTGGGTGTTGACAGCTTGTGCAATGCACCTGCCACATTTCAATGTTTGATGAATGATGTGTTTAGTGGATTATTGAGGAAGTTTGTGCTATTTTTTTTATGATATCCTCGTATACAACCTTTCTTGGAATTCTCATTTACAACACATGGAAATTATACTACAAATATTGCTTCAACATAAACTATATGCTCGACTCTCTAACTATTCATTTGGGTTGCAAAATGTTGATTACTTGGGCCATTCGGTTTCGGGATCTGGGGTGTCCATGGAGAAAGAGAAGGTTAAAGCCGTGTTGGAGTGGCCAGTCCCAACTATTATCAAACAACTTTGAGGGTTTTTGGGCCTCACTAGTAACTATAGAATATTTATTCACAATTATGCATTTATCATTACACCCTTGACTGATATGTTAAAAAATGATAACTTTCGGTGGAGCAATGAGGCCTTAACAACATTTGATTCACTCAAATTAGCCATGACACAAGCTCCGGTTTTATCATTACCGGATTTTGATAAACCTTTCACATTGGAGACCGATGCTTCTAGTTTGGGCATAGGAGTTGTATTAGAACAAGATAATCACTCCATTGCCTTTTTCTCTAAGAAATTAACTCTTAGTTTGTAGAAGAAGTCAACATACACTAGAGAATTTTACTCAATCACTAAGGCCATTGCCAAATTTCGACATTGTTTGCTGGGACATAAATTTGTGATTAAAACAGATAAAAAAAGTTTGAGAAGTTTAATTGACAAAGCCTTACAAACCCTTGAGCAACAAACCTAGCTTCATAAATTACTTGGCTATGATTTTACTATTGAGTATAAATTTGGTGAAGACAACATTCTTGTTGATTCTTTATCCTGGTCTTTTCACATGGCATGGTCTCAACCACACTTTCATATTATCACCAAAATCAAACAACACTTGTAGACTTATGATAAATTGCAAAAAGCCATAGAGTTATGTTTGACAAATTAGCCCCATGATCCTCATTACATGGTGTATAATGGTCTTTTATACTGGAAGGGTAGATTGGTTCTTTTTAATGACACCTCTCTCAAACGACAAATAGTATACGAATGTCACAATTCTTTAATGGGTGGCCATGTAGGTTATACCAGGATTTTAGCTCGAGTTACAACCCAGTTTCATTGGAAAGGCTTACATAAGTTCGTGAAGGATTATGTTCAACTTTGCTTAGTCTATCAATAGGTCAAAATTGCCACCACGACTCTTGCAAGGCTGTTGCAGCCACTTCCTATTCCAAATCAAGTTTGGGAAAATGTTGCTATGGACTTCATTAAAGCGTTGCCCTTATCCCATGGTTAAATAGTCATTATGGTTGTCGTCAATCGACTCTCCAAGTATGCTCATTTTTCTGGTTTGAAGGCTGACTATTTCAGCAAGGTTGTAGCAAAAATTTCATGAATATGGTGGTTAGATTACATGGAATACCGAAGACAATTGTTTCGGATTGAGACAAAGTCTTCACTAGTCAATTTTGGCAACAATTGTTAAATTGAGTGGCACATCGCTACACATGTCTATGGTTTACCATCCCTAGTCCGATGGTCAATTAGAAGTTATTAATAAATGCCTTGAAATGTATCTGCAATGCTTTACTTTTGATAGTCCTAATGAGTGGTATAAGTTGTTGCCATTGGCCAAATATTGGTGCAACATAGCTTACCATACTAGTATTGGTATGACTCCCTTTTAAGTATTTTGTGGGCGATACCCCTTGAAACTGCTACGATATATTCCTAATGTTCAAGATTCTATAGCGGTGCAAGATTAGCTCATGTTTAAGGATCATACCCTATCCAAGTTGAAGAGTGATTTACAAAGAGCTCAATAGGTGATGAAGAAATATGCTGATGTGAAGAGACTTCATAAATAGTTTGTTGTGGGTAATATGGTTCCGATGAAACTTCAACCATATAGGTAACACACAATTGCTTTGAGACAAAATCAGAAGCTAAGTATGAGGTACATTTAGGCCTTTTTCCTGTAACGGAGAGAATCGGTGTTGATGCATATAAGTTATTGTCTCCCTCAATCAAGATCCACTTTGTGTTTCATGTGTCACAATTCAAACTTTGCTATGGGGATCATGCTCAACCTTATTTTCCTTTACCCTTCTCTTTTAATGCACAAGCTCCAATCATTCAGCTAAACACTATCTTGCAAGATCGTGTTATCCTCCAGAGCCAGAAACAAGTCCAACAATTGTTAATTCAATGGGAAGGTTTTGATGAGTTTGAGGCCACATTGGAAGATAAGGAAGCATTTGTTAGAGCATATACATCGTTCAAACTTGAGGACAAATTTGTTCATTATAGCTTCTTCAAAAACTATAATACGATTTTCTCTTAAATATTGAAAGTGTAAAAATAAATTCATAACAAAGATGATATTAAAGAGAAGTTTTAAAAAATATACGTAAATATTTAAAAAGAAAAAACCTTTAAACAAAATCTGTATATCATTTTCAGATTAAATGGTGGAAGCAAACAAAAAATTATGGCTAAAATGTAAAATAATGCATGAAAGATCATAGTCAACTAAAGATGTTGAAAAAATGGATACCTTTAACAAAAAAATGTTCATCTAGTAGTTATATAAAAGGATAGTGAATGCCTACAACAGAAGACTATAGTGAACAATTGTATCTCTGATTTCAAACTCTTTTGAACCAACGTTTTCACTTTGAAACTTTAATTGTTTTTATATTGTTCTTATTTAATCGTGTTTTTCTCATATAAGTATGAAAATGCATACAATCATTGGTGAGACTATCTAAACCCTAAACTCTAATACCTACGAAAACATGTTAATCTCCAATTAATCCTTAGCAAACTAGTTGTACCAAATCCTTAGCTAAATACTAGCAAATTAGTTGTAGTAAATACATAGCTGATCTGCAACAAACTAGTTATAGAAAATCCCTAGTTGATCCATAAAACTGGTTGTAGCAAATCCCTTGTTGATCTGTCACAAACTTATCCCTAGCTAATCCCTAGCCAATCCCTTGCTAATTATAATAACTTATCTTTAGTTAATCCTTAGCTTTTATTATTTGTACCTTATAAAATGCATTTAATATAAATATAGCATTATGTAAAAGTATAATAAATCTTACCAAACAATTTATATGAATCATGTCAAATTTTACTACATTCAAACTAATCCCCCAATCACAGGCTCACAAACTCAAAACTTCCAAGGTTTTGTAGGCACATAAACTCAAGGCTTATAAGGTTTTGCAAGGTCACAAACTTGGGGCTTCCAAGGATTTCGAACACTTATGGATATTTGTCAAGTGAATTGAGAATTTAGAAGTAAAGTTTTTGTACCATAGTGGCCGAACTGGCCGCTATGAACCAATGACCAAAGCTAGTTACTATGTTATAATATTCAAAATGGTCCGCTAACTTAGGAAAATTGCCAACCCTAAAGACCGCTAACTGACAAAATATTCGTCAAACTTAAAAATACCACACAGTGAAGAAACATCTACATGACGACCATGTTCATTAACTACATGGCCTTCTCGTAATCGGCAACGCCACCTACTCTAACTTGAAGGAAATTAGTTAAAGACACTGTGGGAAAGGTGTTGAACCCAAAACCTAGGCCCAACCAGACCCATACAAGCCCAACATGTGATTAGGTCACCAAGGAAGTAATCCAGGCTCAAACCATGATCTAAACAGTGGAAAAAGAGATTAAACTTTTATAAATAAGAGTGGACCCCAATAATTAGAGGTACGCATTTCATTAGTGCATAATTTGAGATTTGACTTGGAGAATTTTTCCTGACTTGATCATTGGAGTCCTTTTTACAGGTAATCCCTAAACGCCCCATCAAATGGCAAGTGGCGAAGAAATGACAAATAGGACTGTAGAGTATCCATCCGAGAAGTTCAAGAATTGTGGTAAGAAAAGACTCTGCAGGAACTCTTTTCAAAAACTTCTTCAAAATCAAAGTTTTTGAACACGACCATGTGAAATTGTTGGGTAACATAGGTTTTATGTTTTTAATTATTTACTTTTATTTCATATTCAATATTTCATTGTTTTAATAAAGATAAATAAATATTAATTATTTATAAGTGTATAATTAAATTAAGTTAAATATTTATATTTTATAAATGAAATACTAACATACATATTGTTTTTTTTATAATGTACCATAAATAATTTATTTGTCTATTTAAAAATTTAAAAAGAAATAAACATATACAAAAAATTGTGCCATAAAATATAATAAATTTGTAATAATATAAATTAATCAATAATTCTTTTATTTTAATTTTAAATAAATTAACATATGAAAAAAATGTAAGAAATTATAAATAGTTAAAGAAAATTAATTAATCATTTCATTTTAAATATAATTAATAAGAATTGCTTTAATATTTTTTATAATATTAAATAAAAAATTATTAATTAAATTTAATTTATCATTTAAACAAAATATAGGTAATAAATATAATTTATAAATAAAAGATTAATTTATGTAATAATAACCTCTATATCTTGATAATTTGCTATTAGGTTTCTAATCGGAGAATTTAGTTAGTTAATATAATAAGTTTAGTTGTAGTAATTTAGAAAAAAAAAATAGTTTGAGCACATTTAAGTTATATGCATTGAGTAACCACATATGCAACTCAAAAAGCCAAAATAACATTAAATAGGGTAAAAGATGAACTTACTATGTTATTCACTTTGATATCAGTGAAGGAAGGGAATTTGGTAGATGTTATTTTTGGCATTCTACCCTGATTCTAGAACCGAGGCATATTAGGACGAGGCCAAATGGGATCAAATTTTGGCCTTGAGTGTGAACCGAAGCAGAAGTCCCATATTCTGCCTCGATTCTTATGAGAACTGAAACCATATGGTGCTATAGAAAATCAACCCTAGATTCTTTCGCCACCTTCAAACCACCATGGAAGCCGCCATCCATCTTCGATTCACCAAAAACAACCACACCATCTAGGAACCTCCACCACTCGCACCTTCACACATCAATGAGTCCACTATCGTCTCACAACATGTCTCCGAAGACAAAACCACCAACGTTCACCACAAATCTGCACCATGAACAACAACACCATGGATTGTAGCAGCGATTAACCTTTTATTATTGAAATATTCTTTTTTCATCCTTTAAAAATTCGTCAATCACTACAAAAAGTATTGGAATTATTAACATATGTATATTCGTTGGTAAATTTGAATAACCGACAGATTTTACTGACGAACTTTGATATTTGTCGATAATATAAATTTAATTTATCGACAAAAAAATCGTCGGTACTTACATAACTTAAAATCCATCGGTAAAATCTGTCGATAATTTTAAAAAAAATTACCAACAAATCTGTTAGTAAAAAGAGTAGGAAATTTTCCAGCCAAATCTGTATTACTGATGAATTTTTGTATAGGTAAAATTCGTCGGTACGTACATAACTTAAAATTCATCGATAATTTAAAATTTTTTTACTAACGAATTTATTTGTTGAAAGTTTAGGAGGAGATGTTGCAGAGGCGCAGCGATGACGAGGTGGTGGCACAACAACGATGCGACGGTGGTGTAGAGGAGACATGGTGGTGACACAATGGGGGTGGTTAAAGAGAAAGAGAAAAGAAGGAAGAAAGATGAGTGTGGGAAACGGGGTGTCGGTGACGATGATAGTGGCAACAATGGATTTACCGAGATGGAGTGGAGGAGGTTCTGGAAGAAGAAAAAAACCCTTAAAGGAAAAAAGAAGAAAGAGGAAGGAGGAAGAAGATGAACCAGTGCGCACTATTTACCGACATATTTTTTGATCGATAATTACCTACAAATTTTTTAGTCGATAATTATTGACGAATTTTTTAATCAGTAATTATCGACGAATTTTATCGACAGAATTTTTCATGGTAATTACTAACAAAACAAAATTTCTGTCAGTAAAATTTATCGACAAGAGTTCTATTGACGAATTTTTAACCGCCGATAATTCATCAATAATTTTGCTTTATCAACATATTTTAAACATTACCGACGGATTTTAATCATCGATAATATCAAATTTTCTTGTAGTGAATGATCTTAATCTATTTTCTAGGTACTTATAAGACAAAAAAATTATAATTGAACATATTTTTATTCATTAAAAATAAAATAGAAATAAGTGTTTTTATTTAAAAAAAAAGTGAAACGTATTATTTTCAAATATTGGAAAAAAAATGTCATTATCATTTTATTGAAAACTTAAAAATGAGTATATTTTAGTATTAAAAGAGGTGTGGTGTAGTTTTATTTTAATTCAAGTAGGTACTCTTGTTACTTGTGTATATTTGGAAGAAACTTCTCATATAACTATTTGGATGACGTTGAATTCGAAGTAATAAATATTTTAATCCTTTACTTTAAATTGATGACAAAAAAATAATTTTTTGAAAAGAAAAGTTCATAATTAATTGAATATTAAACTTCGAAAATCACTTCAAGATAAGGAAGCAATGGGAACATAATAGTAATTGAGAATACAAAAATTATAAAAGAGTTTAATTTATCCAAGTTATGTTAAATCATATTTATTTATATTCACACTTGAACTACTTATTGAATCAATCTCTCTTTATTTGTATTTTCTATAAATTTTAACTAATAAAAGAATATATTGAAAGAAGTGTTACAAGATTGTCTTCCCTATTATTTATATGCTACAACAAATATTTTATATAATTTAGATAACTCAATAAATTCCATTACACATAATCTTAAGAGTTTTTTGTGACTGTAAAAGTAAGGCAGAGAGAAAATTTTACTAAAAAATTATCTTGACAGAAATTAATGATCAATAAAACCATTCAGAAAACAACTACCATGAAAAAAGCCAACAATGAATATGACAAGAACAATTGATTTCATATATTGAATATTTTTCTATCTTGGCATACTCACAAAAACACAAGACAAAAATTGTTCATCATAATAATGCGCTCTCTATGCTTGTATAAACAATGGTTTTTAGAACACTTTGTCTTGTACAAAGAGAAAATATCTTTCACGGAATAAAATTCTTAAATTCCTTTGGTCTTAAGCGATTGTGATAGCAAATAAAAGCAAAGATGAAAAACCAAATGAAAAACCCTACATAAGCAAGTGTGGGTGAAATGGTTGTCAAAAGTGTGAGACTAACAGCAGATCCGATTCCAAATAGAAGAATGAACAAGATTGATAATAAGTGATGAGAGAACAACGATGACACAAGCATCATCGCCACTGAATAAAGAAACCCCATTAAAGAAACAACCATCAGTGTTTCTTGTTGATTCACGAATTCTTGATCTTCCTCCCACTCCATTACAATGTGTTTTTGTAGTGATTGACTTCTTGTTCCCTAGAAACAAAAATTAAATTCAACGAAAGAGAATGTTATGTAAAGTTTGAATAAGAAATGTTCTGAAAAGAAAATAAAAATACTCGCATGCATGAATTATTTTCACAAAAAAAATATTTGGTGAATCACTGTAGAGAATAGTGACTTTATAAGAAGTGCATTTCAAAACAATTACTTGGATATTAGTATGGTTTCTATTTCTTTTGTGTTCAATCTTTAATGCTTAAGGAAAGATTATGGTCATAACTTTTTGAAGAACTTTTGCAAATTTGTGTTGTTTAAGTACTGTTAATTAAAGTAATACATTTTACTATAAAATTAATGTTTTTATGAAAATGTATAAACATTAATCATTTATGAAGTATTTAAACTTTTGTGTTTTAAAATAATATACATATATATATATATATACATATATATATATATATATATATACATATATATATATATATATAATCACCAAAATATTTTATAATATCTAATATCTTTATGCAATATGGAATTTTGAGATTTCAAAAAATATATATAAATGTCAAATTTAATAACGAAATAGTCTAACGGTCTATAATTTATATGCAAGTGTTTTATTTTCTTTTAATATCATTTTTTGGAAATGTAAAATATACCACGATGATGAGCCAAAGCCTTCCTAAATCTAAAGGCCAACACCAAACACTTCCCAAAACAACAGAAAATTTTCTCTCTTCTTTCACACTAGAAGGGAAAGCAACTCATGCAATATTGCTACAGTGCATTTCTCAACTTGGTCACTGTTTGACTCGAGATGAAACGTATCTTCATATGGAGAAACTGTTAGGATTAGTAATCCAATATCTCACACTAATACCATGAACTCTGCCGGTGTAACCACTAAGACAATTAAGGAACCCCACAAGATTCAACTGAGGTCTCAGCACATAAAGGAAGGCCATAGAGAGCATCACGTTTGCCTCAACGATTTTTTGATTTTGTTGTGATGTGTCCTCGCCCAGCACAAAGTGAAATTTTGTTACGAGGGAATGATGGGGAAGGAATCTTGCTTATTTGTTCTTTTGTTTTTTTCTTCCCTGTAAGACGGTTACGCTAAACGTGCGTGTTATATAGCACATTGTTAATGAAAAGACAGGGCAATTTTATGCAGAAATTACTTCTCTAAAAATTCTCTACTTTTCTTTGTACCCTTGCTAATTCTTCTCGTGACATTGTCTTTCATTGGTGCTTTCATTCGGCTTACTCACTCCATGACATCTCCTTCTTCTCACACTGAAGAACTCTCTAAAATAAACAAACATCTAGAGCAACTTCTTTTATCCCAAGCAAATTTTGCTAATGCCCTCCATGACATGTCAACACACTACTATCTAAATCCCCCCACCACAATCACACCACCCCATGACCCATCAAATTCGATCTCCCAACTTTTGATGGATTTGACGCATTAGGGTGGATATTCAAGGTGAACCAATTCTTTGAATATCACCAAACACCCCCTGAGCAGCGTATACAGGTCTCCTTCTATCTTGAAGGCCCAACCTTGGCATGGTTCCAGTGGATGTTTAACAATGATCTCCTCACTTCATGGGAGGATTTCTTGTGCGCATTGGAACTGCGATTTGCACCATCCAAGTATGAAGACCCCATAGCTGCCATATGTAAGCTTTCACAAACCCAAGGACTCCATGACTATCTCTCTGAATTTGAGACTCTTGCAAATCGTATCTCCGATTTCTCTCCTTCCTTTTACCTCAATTGTTTTATTTCTGGCCTCAAACCACATATACATCGTGAGATCACATCCTTTCAACTGACAAACCTTCCCCAAGCCATTGCTTTAGCCAAACTTCAAGATCACAAATCCAAACCCACACCAACCACACCCCCTAGATTCTTCCGTTCTCCATCCACGTCACCCACCTTATCCACCATGCCCACACCCAAACTGCTTCCACATCTTCTCCCTACACCACCCACAAAACTACCCATTCGGAGACTCACTGAAGCTGAGATGCAGGCTCGGAGGGACAAAAACCTCTGTTTCAATTGCGCGATATACTAGAGGTCATCGTTGCAAACCTCAATTCCTCTTATTTACTTGTTTCGACACTAACGACCAACCGGAGGAACAAACCATCGATGAGTCTGGTCCTGAACCACACAAACTAGAGGCAGGCCTCATTAGCCTTCATGCATTCTCAGGCTAGTGGAGTCCTCGAACTTTTCGGGTCACAAGGGCCATAAATGGGTACAATATTCAAATCTTGGTGGATAGTGGGGCTACCCATAATTTTATTCAAAACTGAGTGGCCCAATTTTTACAATTGTCTAAGGAACCAACACCAAGCCCATTACGAGTAATGGTTGGAAATGGCAATTTCTTACCTTGTTCGACTTTTTGTCCCAATGTTACCCTTTACTTAGCCCAACACCAATTCCCCATTGATCTATACCCAACACCAAATCCCACACCTATCTCAGCCCATCAACTTAAGAGACTACAAACCACCAATAGAGTAGAGGCCCTATTCCAACTTTCCCTATAACCACTTCCCCCAACACCTTTATCCCACCCCCATGACACTATTCGTGATTCCAAACCAACCCACACACACCACTGCTACCCAACGCCTCTGAACCTCAATTACAAAACCTTGTTTCCAAATATTCCTCCCTTTTCACCATCCCTACAACTCTCCCTCCTTCACGCCCCACTGACCATTCTATTAGCCTCACCCCAAATTCATCCCCCATCTCTGTTTGCCCATATCGATAACCTCATTTTCAAAAGCATGAAATCAAATCTCAGGATCAAAAGATGCTTGATTCCGGTTTTATTGTGCCTAGTACCAGCCCCTTCTCTTCCTTAATCCTCCTTGTTAAAAGGAAGGATGTCACTTGGTGCTTTTGCGTTGATTACAGAGCATTAAACTCTATTACCATAAAGGATAAATTCTCAATTCTTACTGTTGATGAGCTTCTTGACGAGTTGGGTAATACCTGTTGGTTCTCGAAATTAGACCCCTTTTCGGGTTTCCATAAGATTTTAATAGTGCCCGAGGACTCAAGGAAAAATGTTTTTTGTACTCATAATTGTCACTTTGAGTTCAGAGTTATGCCTTTCGAGCTCTATAACACCCCCTCAACCTTCCAGGCAACGATGAATGATCTCTTTCAACCTAACTTGCGTAAGTTCATCATTGTATTTTTTGATGATATTCTGGTGTATAGTCCCTCTTTGGATTCTCATATTACACATCTTGACATCACATTTGATGTACTGCATTCAAATCATTTTAAGTTGAAAGGTAACAAGTGTTTGATTGGACATCATTCCATTCAGTACTTGAGGCATATCATTTCTCATCAGCAAGTTCAGTCAGACCTTAATAAACTCGAAGCAGTTTATAATTGGCCTAAACCTACTACGATCAAATTGCTCTAAGGCTTCTTGGGCCTTACGGGATTCTACAGAAAATTCATCCAAGGATATGCCTCCATTGCTCATATGTTGACCCAGCTATTAAAAAAGAACGCATTCCTTTGGAACGAGGAGGCCCAGTCTGCTTTTGAAAAGCTCAAGCAGATACTCTTGCAAGAACCTGTACTATCGATCCCTAATTTTGAATCCACATTTGTTATTCAAACTGATGCTTCAGGTGTGGGAATGTGTGCAATTTTATCTCAGCAGGATCACCCGGTCGCTTATTTCAGCAAGCATTTTTGTCCCAAATTACGCAACTCATCCACGTATGTGAGAGAATTATGTGCAATAACATCTGCTATCCAAAAGTGGCATCAATACCTGCTTGGCCACCATTTCATAATCCAAACAGATCAGCGTTCCATCAAGGAGCTTATGCATCAGACTGTACTCACCCCAGAGCAACAAAAATATCTTTTAAATTGCTTGGCTATGACTTCGAAATCTAGTATTGTGTAGGAAAATCTAATAATGTTGTTGATGCCCTCTCACGTACTGATGTTACTGAGAGTTCCTTGTTGGTCATGACCATTCCTCAACTTAACTTCCTAGATGCCCTTAAATCCTCCCTTACTACGAATGATGAATTTCAAGATCTTAAGGGTAAAACCTCTGCTGCACAAAGTGATTTTCCTCACTACACGTTCACCAGGATTTCATCACCTTCAAGGACAAGTTATGGCTACCTTCATCCAATCCTTTTATTCCCTTACTCCTCCATGAATTCCGCTCAACACCAATGGTTGGGCATACTGGTGTTACTCACACACTTAGCAGGTTGTTAGCTCATTTCTATTGGAAGACTATTCGTAAGGATGTTCAAGATTTTATAGCCAAGTGTTCAGTTTGCCAACAGACAAAGATACCTACTCAGCGAACTCTGGGCCTTTTGCAACCAATACCACCACCTTCTCGTTGTTGGAAGGACCTCTCTTTGGATTTTATTGTGAGTCTTCCATCATATAAAGGTTTAACAACAATCTTAGTGGTGGTTAACCGCTTCTCCAAAGGGGCTCATTTTGGTATGCTTCCCCGATCCTTTACAGCCTTGTCAGTTGTTGAGCTGTTCATTAATATTGTCTGTAACATCATGGCATCCCTCATAGCCTCATTTCGGATCGCGATCCGATTTTCGAGTAAATTGCAGAAGCGATATTTTGGGCCATTCCAAATTACCAACAAGATTGGCAAAGTAGCTTATGAGTTGGCGTTGCCCACAACAACAAAAATACACAATGTATTCCATGTTTGTTTCTTACGACCTCACAAGGGACCCCTTCCTTCTTCTCCTCTCCAATTACCATCAGAGATTCATGATAACCAACCAATTCTAGAGCCCACTACCATTATTGATTGGAAACGAGTTTCATCTTCTACGGATTCGCGTATTCTGGTCCTCGTCCAATGGCAAGGCATGCCCCTAGAAGAAGCTAGTTGGGAACCGCAATTCAAAGACCAATTCCACCTTGAGGACAAGGTGTTACTCGAACTAGGGAGAGATGTTAGGATTAGTAATCCAATATACCATGAACTCTGCTGGTGTAACCATTAAGACAATTGAGGGGACCCCACAAGACTCAACTGAGGTCCCAACACATGAAGGAAGGCCACAGAGAGCATAACGTTTGCCTCAACGATTTTCTGATTGTGTTGTGACATATGTCCTAACCCCAGCACAAAGTGAAATTCTATTATGAGGGAATGATGGGGAAGGAATCTTGCTTATTTGCTCTTTTGTTTTTTTCTTCCCTATAAGACGCTTAGGCCAAAAGTGCATGTTATATATAGCACATTGTTAACGAAAAGACGGGGAGATTTTATGCAGAAATTACTTCTTCTCTAAAAATTCTCTACTTTTCTCTGTACCGTGCTAATTCTTCTCGTGACATTGCCTTTCAGAAACATAAGGCAACTTTTGCCAATTCTCAACCCAAGTCTTCACCCTGTTTACTAAATCAAAACCTTTTGGAAAATAAATAACGGAAATGCAATATCATGACCTCTTTTATCTCCGGTAATGCCAGGTTCCTTGCCCTCTTTTCTAAGTCATCAGACCCAAAAAGCTCCTTTCTCCCTAAAACAAGCTCTAAAGCAAGCACTTCTTTTCCTGATGACGGATCTTCCACAACGCTAACATCAAAATAATGAGGGTAATCTGCCAAAAGGGTCGTCACATAATCATGAGGAAGACCCATATCCCACTTTAGCTTCTCAATTAAATAAAGAGGCAATTTGTCATGCCAGCAAGCATTAGAAGCCTTGAGAGCCTCTAAACAGTGTTTTCACGATTAGTGGGAGAGTTATGAACAACCATTTCTTGTTGGTGGATGTAAAAGGATTGAGGTGTGAGTTTGACAACTGGAGGAAGACCAGGACCAGGTTGAAATTGTGTAAACCTTTTTGACATGAAGAGGGATTTGGAAGGAGATGAAATGATTAGGTTCTTGAGAAAAAATATTTGCTTGAGATCTTTCTCTTTCAGGACTGCGTTATCAAGATATGGGTCTCGAACCCATTTGACCTTTGCATTTACAAAAGTCCTGATATGGTTAAACAGACATGAACAACCAGCTCCCTGTAGGGTGGAAACAATGTTATTGGGTAAAAAGTGTTTTGTAGCTTGTGCGATGCTAATAAAATATAGAATATAAAGGTCATCATATAAAAAAAGAAAAATCTGCATAAACTAATGCAGTGTGCCATTGTTTTATTACATTCAAAAAAATAATGATGTGTTAGATTCTCAGTCTGAGTGGTTTAGTCTATACTCTGAACACCTTCTGTAACTACAGACTAACCCCAGAATTTCTTGTAATAAGGCAGGTAATAATGCGCAGCCGGGAGAATAAGATTTCTTGCTAGGCTTATATTGATATTCCTAATATTTGAGATTTGAGTTTGTGAGTTCACGACTCACAATTAGGATACACATCAGAACACAAACGGAAATCCAATCAAAAGTTTTCTTCAAATTTCCAATACAGATAAGAACACAAAATATTTGTTCGCTTCCAGAAAAGAAACAAAATTTGAAGAAGAGAATATAAATTAATACCAAGCATCTATAAGCAACATAATCATTGCTTAGTTCAATTAAAATCAAGTAGAGATATATCGTCAGCTACAAGAACACTCTAATCATCCTAAATTATAAAAAGAAATATTTAAACATAAAATAGTAAGTATCCAAACCACGATTTCATTTATTTCCTAAGTTTCTCCTGAATAAAACTTTTAAACCATCGGGGTTACATATGGATTCACCGGTTTTGAGCGCCAAAAAAGACTAATCTCCAACATATAAAATTAAAAACAGCCAAAAGGAAAGTCTGTATATAAAAATTTTATGTGAAAGCATCATATAAGACTTAGAACGGAACTTCGGTGCAATTTATAGGTAAATGAAGACGCCAGAAACACCTAAAAAAAATGCATACATTGAAAGGAGAAGTGAAGAATTGAACAGATCTCAAATAAATGAAGATGAAAAGTACCTGAATGAGGGAGATATCAAAGCATCGAAGCAAAGAAGAAGAAGAAAACGACGTCGTGTAACGAGAACCCTGAAAAATATGCTTCTTTTGTTTCCTGTTCAATCTCTAAAACGCAGAAAAAGATGGTTCATTTCGCCTCTATGGTATGCGACTCTTTCGCTCGTGAAATAACTCACCGAAAAAGAAATTGTAACAGATAATGAATACAACTAGTTATTATTATTATTATAATTAATTTAGAAGTTTATTTTCTAATTTTTATATCAAAAATAATTTATATACATTAAAAAAATAATACTGTTAACTAATAAAAATCACGACACATGAATTTTAAGCTAATAAATAAAGAAAGTCAACACAATAATACTTTTGATTAGCGAGCAAAATGAACAATATATGTAAAGCCCTCTTTTTCAGCCCCAATCTTTAAGGGCTGTCCAAGGTTTAGTGGGTATAAGGGTTGGCCCATAGGGAGCTTAATAATCCAAAACCTGCTCTAACTCACTCATTCGTCTCATTTCAGAATAATAGTTCTCCCTTACTCCCTTTTTGAGCAGCCGCGAACTTCCGCTAGGGTTCAGCCACGGTTTTTCATCAAGTGAGCTCAGATTAGTTTTCTACTTTTCGTAAGTTAACCTCCAACTCATGCTCTTGTTCCATTCTGTTCATTCTTCGTAGTTCCAACTTGGGTTTGTCTTAATGAACTCGTTTTAAGCTCGTTCCATGTCTTCCAGCTCTCGAAGCTACTGCTTGAGCTACTGTTCGTCACGGTTTGGGTGTCAAAGTCCTCTGCTAATCCCTTTTCAGGTAAAGGAAGTTAGGGTTTTGCTCTGAGTTTATGAAATGTGTTATTGCATTGTTTGGATTGGTTTTGGTCTGTTATGCGAGTGAACAGTGGGCATGGGCTGATAACCTCGC
The DNA here is from genome assembly GCF_037176805.1 of Vigna unguiculata. Lineage (NCBI taxonomy): Eukaryota > Viridiplantae > Streptophyta > Magnoliopsida > Fabales > Fabaceae > Vigna > Vigna unguiculata. The sequence goes on from NC_140802.1 coordinate 29,650,784, forward strand.
CCAAGCGAGCTTGCCTCGCCTAGGCGAGATGAGTAGAGGTTCGCCAAGGCCTTTTCGCGCGAGGGGTCACTTAGGCGACCAGCTCAGTTTTGAGTGAGCGAGCGTCTCGCTCAGGCGAAGGGAGTCTCGCTTAAGCAAGAATGCGCAGAGGCCACTGTTCCAGAATGTCGAGCTCTCGCCTAGGCGAAGGGAGCTCGCCTAAGCGAGACCCTTCAACCTGAGCGAGGAGTTGAGCGAGGATAGTGTGATTTTTGGTTGTTTCTCTGATCTAGAATGGTTAATACTTGCTTAAATCTAATTATTATATTAAAAGCATAAGATAAATGATTATGCATGAGTGATGTGATTCATGGATCGGGAATGATGGGTTTGGTATGAACTTGGCATGTGAATTAAATGAGATGGTTGGCATCAAAGAGACATGGTATTGATGTGAAATACAAAGGATGAGTTGGTATGATTCAATATTTGGATATGAATGAGGATGGTTGAAAGTGGTTGGCATGAGGTTATGTGTATACTTGATTGATTGAGCATGATTAGTCCGTGGTCAGTGCGTAATTCCTTGGTGGTATTTCAGGGTCGTGCTTCAATGGTGGGGACGTAATTCCATTGCCCTTGTTAGTGGGTGTCATGGTAGTGCCCCATCTATATAGTCTGGTAAGGATTCAATGTAAGGTTGCATCCTGACACTCTAAGGATTCAGTTAGTCTCACTTAGAGTGGACTGACTCTTGTGGTGAGAGTAGAAGGAGGCATGAAACTCATTAAAGGCTAACCTTATGTGTGGGGATTTGAAACATTGTAACACATAGCTAGGGGATGAGCATCTCGGGGGTGAGCAGAGGTATCCACCACAAGTGCAAGCATCCGCTGAATCCGACCAGGTTATATGTATCCGGATGAGTCGAGTCAGAGTCTAGTGTATTGCTTGAGAAAGTCATAACATGTTTGGATGATATATAAATACTACTTGGATTGGGTAATAGTATGTGACTGCATGATAATTTGTTTTCTACCCTAGCTTACCCTTGCTTGTATGTTGTTCTTCTACTCTTGCGATGATCATCAATTTATTGATGGGAGCAGATGCGAGAGGTACTCGAGATCAACAGAGAAGAGATGATTCCGCTACATAGTCTGCTTGGGTTGGACTTCTTGTGTTAATTGGGCTTTTCTTTTAGGGCAATGGCTCATGTACTGTCTGGCCTTTGGGCTTCATTTTGAAAACTTTGTCATTATTCCTTCATGTTTTCTTTTGGCATCATGGTGTGCCTTGGTTACTGTACGGAGTTGTATTTGTATTCCAGGACTGCGTTAATATGTTATTCTACGTGACGTTTCATTTTAATTTGGTTTATTAATAAATGGGACGTTACAATATTGACTTAATTAAATTATAAATATTTATAAGTCTTGATATTTTTAATTAAACTTTTACTAAAATATTTTATTTCATCAAATATCTATCTGTATATGTACTTTTTAATTAAATTTTGATCATATATATTTATTGACAAATTTACTAAATCGTATTATTTGGTATTATTTTTTATTAATTATTATTATTATAATTAATTTTGAAGTTTATTTTCTAATTTTTATATCAGAAATAATTTCTGTATATTTAAGAAAAATACTGTTAACTAATAAAAATCACGATTCGTGTGAATTTTAAGCTGATAAATAAAGAAAGTCGATACATGATTAGCGAGTAAAATGATGAATATTGACTTATTTAAATTATAGATATTTACAAGTTTTGATATTTTTAATTAAATTTTTATTGAAATATTTTATTTTATCAAAATATATATATATATATATATATATATATATATATATATATATATATATTAAATTTTGATCATATATTTTATTTTAATTTGGTCACTATTAATTATTAAACAAATATACCAAATCGTAAGAAAACAATAAGACTAAATTTATTCTTTTAAGGGATTTGTATTTGTTGAACTAATTATGACTATTTACTAATGGAAGCAACGAATATAAACATTTATTGATTCAAATATTTGCAAGAGATGAGATCAAGTTAAAAGCATGCAAATATTAAAGTTATAAAGTAATCAGGGCAAAACTTTCTTAGGGTCTGACTTCATCAACCTAACTCAATGCAATAATCTACAAATTATATATCTCTAACTCAAATATTCACATCATAGTCATACAAGCCCTAATTTCTTATAGGAAAGTTCTAAATCTGATAAGTCCTTAACCCCTCCAAAAGATGGAGGTATATGTTTGGGAAGAATAAACATGTTTAAAAGAGAAGTATCTAAACCTTCTTTCTCTTCGGGTTTAGTTTTAGGTTTAATTAGTCAAATAGTCCCTGATCGAGGTCGTACCTAATTAAATTAAACAAATAAATATAATACTCAGGAGTTAACCTAAGGTTGTTTCCCAATGACCATTATTTTCAACTAAAGCTTTCAAGATACAATTCAACACAAGGGGGGGGGGGGGTTGGTAGATTCAAGTACTAAAAAAAGTTCAAATTGTAATTGCAGATTAATAAAACAGTAATGAAAGCAGTATTGATTCCTTGATTCAACTGAAATTTCACCAATCACAAATTACAGAATTAATTGTTCTATCCAATTTTCTCTCATGAAACCCGAAATTAATCAACTAAGAGATAATTAACACGAGTTCAATATGTCATTAAGCAAAACATACTTATATTAGTTTGAAATAGTGATTTAAGGTAAGAAGGGGGTGGGGGGGGAGGGGGTTGAATTGGTTGTTTAAAACTTTTTCGAAAGCTTAAAACCCCTTTTGATTGAATCAAATAGACCACGAAATTCGAATGCAAAAGCTGTAGAGCAATACACTTTCAATCAGTCAAAAAATAAAACAACAGACTAATTTGTTCTTGAGCCTATGAAACAATTGATTAAAATTTCAAATGAATTGGCTTAAATCCTGGGAATTTAAACAAAATATAGAATTCGCAAATTTAACTCAAACAACAAACTTTTACACACAAGACTTGTTCCAATCAATATTTCTAACAATTATGCAACATCAGATTACACAAAAACGCATTAAAGCTCAACAAAGAATGAATTGCTTGGTTTTCTTGAGTTTTTAAAGTTATTTAATGTGAATAAGATGAAGAGAAGAGAATGGCACATTTGTTTTTATTCTGGTTCACTCAATCACAAAGCTACATCCTTTACCAAGATAACCTGAGCCTAGTTTCCACTATATTCAAAAGTTTTACAAATCACACACCAAGATTACACTTTTGAAGAAAGAAACTTACAAGATTTTTGACTCACATTGTAAGACCCGAGAAAAATTAGACAAAAGAAAACACATGAAAAAAAATTGATGACTTGATTAAGATGGTTGATTTATTTAATTTAATTAGGTTATAAATTTATTAAATGTGGAATAATTATTATTTGAGTAATTTAAGTGATTGTTGTATTTATTTTAATTGAGTGAACTAAGTTGTTGTTTATTTAATTAAAATAATTATGGTTTGTTGAAAAGAAGTGGTTTTATACCTATTGTGCACCCCATATCGTGTGATGGATGTAGTCTAGTGGTGGAAGTTGTGTGTAATGCATACAGGTGCGGGGTTTGAACTTGGGTGGCTGAATTATGCTTTGAGTGTTGGTTTTAAATTCTTTTTCTCCTTAAAGTTGTGGGGCCCACGAAACTCTTTCGAATAATTTTCTCTCTCCTCATTCACGATAATGGTGCAAGGATTGTTGCATTATAGCTTTTGGTTCATGAGAGTTTGTAGCCACTGCCACATTTTTCTGGTGATATCAAAACGTAACTCCTTCATTTTTTTTCCTCTGTTAAGATTCTTTTAAAAGAAAACATTGTTGTTATGGTTCTTTAAAATAAAAACAGTGGCTGCTATTCTTTTAACGTTGTTGCCACTTGCAATATATATATATATATATATATATATATATATATATATATATATATATATATATATATATATATATATGTTTCTATTTTTGTTTTTGAAAACTGTTGCTGCCATATAGTTTTGAAAAATATAAACAGAAAAGGCTAGGAATAATAGGAGATAAAATTTAGTTTTAAACATGAGGGTTTTGGAGAGGGGGAGAACGAGAAAGTATAGAGAAAGAGACCGAGAGAAGCCATGGAGAAGTGAAATGAGGCAGCGAAGTAGATGTTTGGAAGAACTTCACGAGGTAGGGGAAGTTAATTTTTTGTATACTGTCATTGTTGCCATGAATTCTGTGGTTGTGTTATTGTTCTAATATTGCATGAAGCTGAGTTTGCCTTCTGTTTTGGTTTAAATATTGGCCTTATGTTCTCGTTTTCTTGTGGTTTAAAGAATGAAGTTGAACTTTTGAGTTTGTTTCTTATTCTCTACGATCAATGAATGACTTCGTGATGTTTGTGGCGTGGTATTGTGCATGTTGTGTATATGATTAATGGAGCGGGTTGGCAGTGCGACAAATAAGGTTCTACATATCGTTTTATTGGGCTGATCGTAGTGGGTTTGGCATTGGTTGCATGGTTTGTTTCCCTTTCTCGGTTCATTCCGTTTAGGTGCAGCCATAAGATTTGTGTAGTAGCTTGATCTTATAATGTGTTAGTTTTTTTTTAAAGCAAAGCCTTGCAACCTAAACCTCGTGAGTGCCACGGTAATGTACCCAATGATTCATGTTATGTTGCAACCTTTCCTTCCTCTTTCTTTCTTTTCTCTCCTTCTACAAGTATTGGTTGATGCTTATAATTGGCATGTGTTTTGTGTAAAGTTTTATTTAAAACCTTAACATGCATAAAGGGGTCTTCTCTGCACGGTGCAATGCAGGGCCGTGCAGGGCCACACGTTATTAGTGGTTTACGGTGCTAGTAGTGTTAGCTTATACACGTATCTTGGTGTCATGGTGTGCATGGGGTTCGATTTCCTTTTTGTATGGTTTAAAAGTGAAATTGTTTAGAAAATTGGTGGTTGTTACGGTGCAGTGCAAGGGTTCCTTTCGGGCTTCATTATTCTTCCTCATCACTGAAGAATTGTAGGGTTTTGGTTTCGGGTTCCTTCGTTTGGTGCAGTTGTGTTTTACTCATACCACAGGTTTTCATTTGTGGGTGCAGCGCATGTAGCTGTTAGTTTTCCTAAGACTTTATTCACATTGCAGGGGTGAGAATGGGTTCCTAAATTCTTTCTCTTTCTTCCCTTTCTATTATTTTTTCACATAAAGACATGGGCTTCTTTTCATTCACGTTGCTTCTGCCATTTTCCTTCATCCTCCTAAATTCTTTCTCTTTCTTCTCTTTTTCTATTTATATCTCACGTGAATGCATGGAGATAATGGGGCCCACGTGTTTTTTTGTTTCTTTTCTTTAAACCATTCATACCACATTTAATGGTATTGTACTCTTTAGCTTTTGGTGCAGATATCACGTAGGCAATTGGGAGGGAAAGTTAAATCAATTAATTTATTCTATTTGTGGGGCCACTTTTTTGAATGTTAGTTTTCTTTTGGTGCAGCTACATTTCTTTTGTTTCTTCAAATGTGTACGTTGTTGGTGGGTGGTAATTGGTTGGTGAATGGGTGTTTCATTGGTTTAATTATTTGCTCATGTGAATTAGGTGTGGAATATGAATTTTGTTTTCATTATGGAATTTGGTTGCTATGCATGATGTGGTAATGAGTACTTTGTTGGCAATATGTAGTTCTCATGTGTTGAATGTTGGGAGTAATTTGCCTTGTTTGAAGAATCTTGTTGGAATTAAATGTTGTGTGAGGTTTTCTGTATCTAGGAACCCAGTGAAGACTCTTTCGCCTGTGTGAAGCAGTGGAAAGAGGTCCTCTTTGCCTGTGTGAAGTAGTGGTAGAGGATTGGTTCGAGTGTTGTACCCTCTCGCCTGTGTGAAGTAGTGGGGAGGGGAAAGATGTTTCACCTTATTTCAGCTCGTTGCGAGTATAGTGCCCGATGTGCGATGCATTAATGTTTTTACTTATAATTTCTTGAGGAATAAGGGAGACATCTGGCTGCGATAAGTGGGACACATCGAACCATTTATTCTAGGAAACTAGATGTTGTTGTGGGGTGAGAGGCCACGGAAAATCAAAGCTTGATTATGATCACTATGTTTGAAGATTTTAGATGAATGTGATGCTATGTTTGGATTTGGTGTTTGTGTGTTCAAACCAAGAATGGATTGTGATCATAATGTTTCCGTGTTACTTGAATGCGACGTTGAGTATTATTGAACATGTTTTATTTATGAATTTCTTTTATGAATATCATTGTTTAAGGTTAGCTTACCCCTATTTGTTTGTTTGTGTGTTTGTTTTATTTGCGATGATTGTATAACGTGTGTATTATACGAGAGCATATCATATTGTAGATAATCTTGGCATGGAGTAGATTGACGAGAGGTTAGGGTGGACTCGAGAGTTTTTTTAATTTATTTAGTTGTTTTAAATCAGATACTAAAAGCTATGTAATTTTCTTTTGTTCGAAATTGTTATTTGAATTTTTTTGACAAGCTTACATTTTGAGCTACGTAGTTTAAATTAAGTTATAAGTTTTTTTATTAGTACATTTTCAATGATAATCCTTTTCCACTGAACGAGAAAGTTTTTTAACGTTCCGTGACATCCCAAAATTGGGGTGTTACACACATAAAAATCTAGCCTAACACCCTACAAGAATCACACTCACAGACCTAAAATCACATAAAGTAAACAACCAAAGGCACAAGAACTACAAAACCTGATGGTGGCTCTCCATAGCCAACCATACACGAGTTCTTTAAGCTAATCCCAAACTAAAATGCCTCCAAGATCTTCAATCAATACGTTGCAGCTGTGTAATGTAGAGAGAGAGTTTTTCAGTAATAAATGATAAGTTTTTGTTCTCAAAAACTCAATTATTCCTCTACTCTCAAAAATAAAACTTATATAGTCTGGTTTAAGTGAAATCAATCGGTTGAATTTTGGGTACAAACAGATGATTTCACTTGACTTAAGTGAAATCAGTCGATTGAAAAACAATTTAACTGATTGAATACATTCATACCAGAAACTATATACAACAAGCCTCTTAACCTATTAAAACCCATTTTAACAAATTAAAACGAACACATTAAGACTAACAAGACATCTAACCTATGTCATATAGCTTACCAACATGATAAAACATGTAATCATTTCATTTAACACATTAATTACTGATTTAATACAATTGAAACATAATCTTCAAGTGGATTGTAAGACCTGTGAAATTGGAATAAAGAATAATAAATAAATTACAAACAATTGTGGGTTGGAAGTACCCTAAGAAAATTTATTGACAAGTCTTTGGTAAGGAATAAAGTCAGCTTAAGTGGTTGAAAGGACTTGGGTTCGAGTCTGGTGTGTGCCATTAGTGTAATTTTAATTGTGTTTTATTTTACCAAAATATTATAAATGTGGAAGCATGGTTTAAGCCTGTATGAATGTGTGAATTGACAAGAATAATGTGATGGTTTGTTGGTGTGTATGTGTAGGATGTGTTGGAAGGTTATGGGTTTGAATCTTGGCTAGAGTAAGTAGGCCCTTTATATTTTTATATTTTTGCTAAGTGATGGAAAAATCTAGAAACTGTAGAAATCCCCTGAGAAACCAGAGAGGTAGCAGTTGGGGTGCATTAATCAAAAGTAATGGTCATAAAACTTGAATTTAAGTTAATTTCGTTTTTATTATTTGTATTATTTATTTTGGACTGAATGTGTGGGAGAGAGAAGAATGAGTGAGAAAACAAAGACTCATAGTGTGCGTGTCAAGTGAGGGTTGAGAATTGCAATCCAGAGAGGGAATTGGAGTGGAGGTAAGGAGGGGAGCTTTGAGAACAAGGAATAATTCATTAAAAATTGTTTGAAGCTAGGAAACCGGGTATATGTGGTGTGGTTATTGGTGTTATTGTTTTATAAAACTCGAAAAGATGTTAAAGTGTGAGATTTCTTGGTGATTATTGATGTGAAAGTGGATAAAAAATATGTAGGGTCTGCTGTCTATTGTTTTCCTTTTAGGGTTGGATGTGTTTTCATGGGTGAGTACGTCGGGAGAGTTGGAATAGAGGGAAGTTGCATGAACACAAGTTGAAAAATAAATAATTAGGCAATTGAAGTGTAAAAGATCATTAGGATTTGGAAAGTTATTTAGGTGAATTGATACAGTGGAAACCTTTATGAAAAGATAATAAAAAAAAAATGAATCCAGAGGTGAATTAAAATTCTGGATTTCAAGATGTAGATATATTACATGTATTCATATAAAAGTATAAAAATGCAAGTGTGATTTTCTATATTAATTATGCAGGAATATAGACAACGTGTGTATATATATATATATATATATATATATATATATATATATATATATATATATATATATATATATATATAATATTATATTAGGCATGGTATCAAATAAAGCTAATCTAATATGAATAATGGTAGGTTGATATTACGTTTTGGTATCAAAAGTTAGTGGCATCGTGTTTTGTGTATATATAATGTATTGCATAGTAATGTATATGATATGGTAAAGATATATTAAACGCTTTTGTAGTTGAATTATTATTATGTTTGCGTAGCGATTAAGCCAGGGGTTGAAATTGTAAGTATGAAGTTTTATTAGGTGTTGATCGTTGGAATAATAAAAGATTAATATGTATTGGCAGCAGTGTAAAATAATGATCTATTAAGTGTGAAATAAGTTTATAAAATGGGTGCAATCTTGTAATTGACGAAAAATTGGAGATCATCGTAGAGAAGAATGGTTGCAGGTGCAGAGGCTTTTTTATGAGTTATATTATAAAAAAATAAATAAATAAGAATAAAAAAAATAACGATGTGATTAATGAAGGTGCAGTAGAATTATGTAGTTGGTGCAGCGCTTTAAAAAAAATATGATTCTAATATATACATGTGTATATATTATAAAGAAACATGATGCAAAATATGGATTCTGGTTTTGGATTGTATAATGTGAGATTATATGACTATGTGTTGATGTTAATTTTGGGTTGACATGAGGTTTTGGTTGGAAGGGACTTTTGTAGGTACTATTTGAGATGAATCTTGGATTTGGTATTAAAATATGCATTATTGTGTTGTTGTTTTAGAGCTCCTAAGAGTATGATTAATTCTTGGATAAACTCAAGTTTCAATCCAGTCTCAATTGTGAGTGTATATATATATATATATATATATATATATATATATATATATATGAATAATTGATGTATGGGATATGTGTTATTGTTTTTGGGAGTGCCTAGTGCCTAGCGGCGAGAGGTTTTTCCAAGCGGTCTGCAACGCAATTTCGTCTAGCGGTGCTTAGGCAACGCCAAGCAATAGAGTGCGGACAATGTATTGTTTTGTAGCATTTTACATCGATGGTCTTGAGGGTTTGGTCAGGGATATGCTGGACTAGTTATGAGCGGGGAGGTTCGTAACGGAGGTTGGAAATGCGTGATTGATGCGGGCGGGAAGGTCCGTATTTGTTGTACTCTTGTGTGGGGATACGAGAGGGGAGGTTCGTATGTTCTGTGCTCACACTTGAGACTGCTATAAGCAGGGAAGTTCATAGTAGGTGTTCACGCATGTTGGACTACGAGCGGGCAGGTTCGTAGAGTTGGACTACGGGCGGGGAGGTCCGTAGAGTTGGACCACGAACGGGTAGGTTCGTGGGAGCATGATAATCCTAAGAACCAAGGTTGTGAATGGATCTTTCTCATATAGGTTATGAGATTGAGGTGGAACGTTATAAAGTCAATAAACTAAAATTGTCTAAGATAGATTGGGTGAGGGTTAATTATTATTATTTTATTGTTTGTATTATTTTTCTTTCTCAGCTCACCCTTTCTGTTTGTGTTTGGCGATGATGATGTGACTTGTCACGTGGGAGCAAATGTGAATCCATGTGAGCGTACTGATGTGTAGGGATTGAGCGGGGCAGACTAGGGGATGATTTACTTTATATTTTAATTTCAGACATTGTAATAAACTTTATGAAGCTTTTCTCCACTATGAGCTTGTAATAATGATGTCACAGCGTAATATAACTATAGCGATAAATTTTTAAATTTTCCGCATTTGGGAATCTTATTTATTATCTTGAATTACAATAAAGTTTTATTTTATCAAGTAATATCCATCTAGGGTGTTACATGGATCTTCATCAATCTTCATCAACCACATATGATCTTCATGCACTTGGCTTTATCAAATCTTTGCTTCAAGCTTTCTTATGCCAACAACTTCAAGCAACTAAAACCCATTGATTAAGCATGTTGTGAACAACCCATACCTATTAAGCATGAATATAAGTCGATTTAGGTGCAGAAACACGAAATTGAGATTAAGCATACATCAATTTCGTGTTTTACCATGAAAATTCAACTTGAAGAAGGGCAAACTAGAATAGAATTCGAAAATGAACAACAACCTCATGGTTTCATTTCAATTTCTTCAAGAAATCAATACAAAAATCTTAGCTGGAGTCTAAAACCCTCCTTAAAGCCTAAGAAAACATGGTCCTCTCAAATCTACCACTCATATTTAGAAAAATGCCATTAAAGGCTTTAGAATTACAAAAATGCCACTATGGACCTTAAATGTTGGCGCAATGATGTGGACAAGCTAATTGACAAGGTGCAAATGTGGCAATGATGTGGGAATGACGTCGCAACTCTCTCTTCACCTTATGATTAGCATCCAAGCTCCAAAATTGCTTCACAAAATACCTAAAAATAATTAGAAATGAAAATTAGACCAATTAATGCCAAATTAATCAAAATTCGGTATAATGATCCAATGAAACCCAATGGACTAAAATGCAACAAAGATACACAATTAAGCACTAAACATCCATAAAGATGAGCATAAGAAGGCAATAAAATAGGGAAAATAATGGTTTATCAGTCCCCAATTTGGTGGGAGTGTCAATTTGGTCTCCACTTTTAAAAACATTTCCATTGTGTCCCAACTTTTGAAAAATTGTCTCAGTTAGGTCCATTTAAAAAAAATACTAATGACGTTAACAACATGCCACATGTCAATATGTGTTTTTTTAATTTTTAATTTTATTTTTGAAAAAAACATTTGTCATATATTAGGTCCTTGGTGTGACACGTGACACTATTAGTGCTATGTGACAATATTATGCCATGTGTCAATATCACTACCAAGTGTCATTGTCTTGATTTCAATTTAGTTCCTATATATGTCTCTTTGATTCAATTTAGTCCCCACATATGTCTTTTTGATTGAATTTAATCCTTTTATTTTTTCAAAATAGATGCAATATTTGTTTCTCTCCAATTTGATACCAAATTTATTATTTATATAAATGTTATGTTGATATTTTTTTTATTAAAATTAAATTACAAAATTAAGTATTGATATTTATATTAAAACTTAGTGGCAAAGTCATGATTAACAAGACATGGGTTAATAATTAAGAAAAATATAATACGTTAAAACGTCATTTTTAATAATAAAAAAAGTAGTAGTATAACATTGATACAAATAATAAATTTGGTATCGATTTGGAGAGAGACAATATTGCTCTATTTTGAAAAAAACTATTTTTGGACTAAATTGAATCAAAGAGACATATGTTGTGTCTAAATTAAATTAAAGAGACATATATGGGGACTATATTTAAATCAAGATAATGACACTTGACAATGACACTAACACGTGCCATTACCTTGCCACGTGGCACTTTTAGTGCAACGTGTCAATACAGGAACCTAACACGTGGCATTTTAAAAAAAATAGAGATTGATACAATTGAAATGTTTGAAAAGTAGGGACCAATTTGACAAATTTTCACCAAAGTGGGTACCATCTAACTAATTAAGCCTTAGTTTTATGTTGACTTTTCTTTAATTGACTTAAGTTGAGTTGACCTTGTTTACTTGACTTGAGAGTTGACTTGTTGACCTTTTTGTTAGGTTGTTTGTTTTCTAGGAAGAAGTTAGACGAAACTTGGAGGAGGATAATACTAATTGGAGTGAAGGAGAGGCTTGGGCTTAAGCCCACACCCCCTTGAGCGCACATTTGAAGAGTTAGAGGAGCTTGGAGTTGACCTTCATTCTAGAAGGTCAAAGGCGCCACATAAGAGCCACAAACCCCTTGGTCAAGACATTTCCTTTTTCTACCTAGCTTCTAGAACGTTTAATTGTGTTATTGCTAGTGCACCCTTTAGCTTTGTATTCTTACTAAGAGACCATTTCCTATAACTTATAAAAGGGGCTCTCCTAAACTTGTGAAATGGTTGAATATTTTGAGTCATAATACCTTATGTTTGACCATTTATGAGAGTGCTTTCCTTTGAAAGTGTTTCTTCTCTAGTCTTATCTTGAGCCTAAAGCTCAAGTGGCAACATCTCTACTTATCTTGAACTGGTGAGCCCTAGTACCCTTCAAGTGGCGTGATCCACCATTGAATCCCCATCCTCTTGTTCATCTTTTCTTCTCTTTTTCGTTCTGTGTATGCTTAATTTTATGTGCTTGTTATGCTTCATTTATATTTGTGTTCTTAGCTTCCATTAATTGAACTCCTCTTCTTCTCTAGAGCCTTGGAAGTGAACTTTCACATCTAGATAACCTTGGTTATCTAAATGTCAAGTGGGGATCTTCCTTGAGCTTGCTTGACCACCACCATGTATTGCTAATTCTAAAATGGGTCTTTATCAAAATCTCTATGTGAAAATACTAGTCCCTTAACTATTTTAACACAAGTTTTGCATTAAAAAAAGATGTGTAAAATGACCAAGAGATCAAGTCTATATCTAGAACCAAACCTCTTGGCTATTTTATCCATGTCTAGGTTCCAAAACATTTTCCAATGATTAGATACACCAAAAAGCATAAATATTCCATCATGCACATGAAGAATAGGGATAGAACATAAGAGTAATGAAAGAGATTGTATTGCATAGGAAAAACTACAAAAAGTATAGTGTTCTTGCAGAAACAAATAAGAGATGTTAAGGACACAAATATCACCTTAACTCAATCCTCATTCTCTCGAGTTGGCTCCTCTTCGGCTTGCATAGGCCATATGTTGATGTACACGGTTTGGACCCTTGAGGGGTTACCTGTGGAGAGGGCTCCGATGAACAAGTCAACGAAAAAACTCTCAGAAAGTCAAATCTCTTGATTAAGGGATTAATGAAAGCGTACCTTTAATTGTTGAGGTCCACTGTATTTATAGAGTTATTAATTATGTATGCGCTTCTTGTGGGCTGAGCCATTGCTTGGGCCCTAGATGGGCCTGGGCCTAGCCTAGGCCCTAAGTTAATGTTTGTTGGTACTAGAGATAATATTCTAAGTCAGGAGTGGTCAACAGATATCGTTATGTTTTCTGAAGTAGGCGGCCTAGGCCGCTATGTGCTTTTGCTTGTCCGGTGACTCACCTCATAATTTCATTTGTGGGGTTATGTGTAGGCGGGATTGGCCGTACGGTTTTATTAGTCCGCCTAGGTGTAGTACACCAATCCTCCAACCTTTGTTGATGGATGTATAGCAGTAAAGGATTGGAAGTGTGTGAGTATCTTTCTTGGTCCGCCTAGGTGCAGTACACCAGTCCCCTAACCTTTAAGTGTGATGAACATTGTTAAGGCTATAGTTTTAAGAAGTGGTAGTAGGTGAAAAGGTGGCAGATGTCAAAGGTCTAATCAAGGGGTTTCGTGCTGCCGTTTGGGTTGTTGTGGCGTTTCGCATTTCGTTGTCACACTTCGTCTAATTGTTATTTCTGGCGGGAAAAGTTGAAGCGTTTAGGATGGTGGTTATAAATACAAAAATTTTACTTTAGTTCATTTGCAAGAAATTTGGGGGGATCTATTTATTTGCGTGAGATCTTGTCCGATACGTTCCTTGTCTCTACCATCTTCTTGTTGTCTAAAAAGAAAAGGTATGTCTAGTATTAGTGAAATTGTTTCTTTGTTGAGTCCGGGTAGTGGGAGTGTTTGGTCAAGGGAGGATGGAAGTAGTCAATCTACGAGTGGTGAAAAGGGTCAGTTGGATTGTGAGGGGAGAATTCCTATGGAGATGACAACCGAAGTTAGGGAAGACCCACTAGAAGAGTTGGCGGATAGTAATTGGCCGGTGAAGGCAGGATACGGGGGGGTGGCTGAGGATGTGCGGACACAGTACTCTTTGTTCCAGTGGTCGCGGTTGCTGAAGTCGTGGCTAAATTGCATTCCTATATTTGATAGAGGTGCACGAAAGGACATCGTGGCCTTGAAGAGGGTTAGTGCAGTTGATTGTGTATGCCACGGTCAAGAAGGGGCTACTGATGAATTTTTCTACATGTACATGTGTCACTTTTCGTAGCTGTAGATTAGGTTGCCTTTTGACGACTTCACTATAGGGGTGTTGTGATTGCTAAATGTTGCTCCTACTCAGCTGCATCCGAATAGTTGGGCATATCTGTAGGCGTTCCAGGTGCTGTGTAAAGCTTTGTATTTGCAGCCTTCTCCACACTCTTTCCTTTATTTCTTCGATGCTTGGCCGAGGAGTCTAACAACCTGGCTATCACTCATAAGTCGATTGGGGATAAATAGGTTGGACGCATTTACCCAGTCCTTTAAACACATTAAGGATGTGTTCTTAAAGGTGGTGGTGAAGCAGGCATGTCGTTCATATTTTCATACTGATGACAGGAATTGGACCGAAAATCCTTGGCGGTATAAGGAGATGAAAAGGGTGTCAGTGGCGAACAGGGAGGTGGTGGATACTGTGATGAAGTTTAATGATAAGATTCCCACTAAGGGCTTAGTTAGGATTTATAATTCGGTTCATCCAATTGTTGATATAAAAGGTATCTTTTTGTATTTTCAAGTGCTATACTGTGTTTGAGTTAACTGATCAGTATGTGTTGTTGTTTGTAGGACATATGGCACAAATGGGGAAGAAGAATTTGAATCTTTTTCAAACTCTCCATAAGGAGAAGGCGACAAAGGCGAAGGTTGTTGGGAGCACTGAAGTTCCCAATTTGTAAGAGCCTCTTATGGAAGTCCATGTGCATGGGGGCTCTAAGAAGAAAGCTGAGTTGCCGACTAGAGCTGGTAGGGGAAAAGACGTGAAGAAGGTTAGGGTCGCCTTGTTGGGGTCAGGATCGTCATCTGGTATGAAGGGACCGGAGGCTGGACTCATCGAGTTATTGGAGACTGTTGTTCGTCGCGACATTGAAATAAACTTGTTTGAGACTCTGGTTAACTCGATTGACAACATGGAACTGAACGCACTGGTGAAGGCTACACTAATACAAAAAAGGCTTTTAACGTTTGATATTTTCGGTTTTTGACGTCTGCCCAAACACCGACGTCGTATTGGGTGACATCAAAATTGACGTCGGAAAGGAGAGCAGACGTTAATTAACGTCGGGACCAGGAAAGTCAGACGTTAATTAAAGTCGGGGCCAGGAGAGTCAAACGTTAATTAACGTCGGGGCCAGGAGAGTTAGACGTTAATTAACGTTGGGGCCAGGAGAGTCAGATGTTAATTAACGTCGGGGCCAGGAGAGTCAGACGTTAAATAACGTCTGTGAAGGTTCTACCAGACGTCAAACAATGCTGTTTTTTTTAAGTTTTGTTGTTTTTACAACATTCTCACACCTGAAAATCAGAAAAAATCCATAATAGTTTCTAAACGCTTTTCTTAAGAGTATTAACTTCTATATTCCATAATTACTAGTTAATCAATAACTAGAAAAAGCCATTGAATCAAATGTCTTGTACTTTAAAAAAAATGAGTACAACAATATTGCATAGCTATGATAGTTTATACTACATAAATCTGTTAGGTATTTGTTATCCTCATGCCATCACCTTAATCTTATGTCGAGAGAAGAAAATAACTCTAGCAGATTACAAGAGATGTCTCATAACAAAATCAAACCAAAGAGAAACAAAAGACATGAAAAAGAACATTACCTCAGTTACTTGCTGGTTTTGAGGTCCTTGATTTAACCTTACCTCACTCACCCCTCTTAATGGAGAATTAAAGATCAAGGAGTGACCACCTAAATATTACTCCAAGGCAACTTAGAGGTCAGTTTAAAGAAATGTAAACACTTCAACATCATTCATAAAAAAGAAAAATACTAAGAACTCTCATGTAATGAAAACATAAACTTTATAGTTCATGGAATGAGTCATCCTTCATTATTCACTCCACCCTAAATTCATTATGACTCATTTTCGTATGGAGTTCACAACATTGATCACCACATCACGCTCATTTACCCTCCAAATTAGATACACGGGTTATTAATTCAATTTCAATTTCAATTTCAAACGGCATGCATAATTAAAAGTCTAAAAGGAGGCAATCCACATGAGAGTGTTTGGTACACTTCTTATAATCATACACATATGAAAAGAATTACCTACAATATGCATCATGCCATTGTAATCACAATTAACGCTCAATTTAGTAATAACCCTAAATTTAGAAATGAAAAACTAACCCCTTCTAGCAAATGAAAGACGAACTTGGAGAAGGTGGCTTTAAGGTCTCTACACGCTGTTAGCCAAATGGGGATGAAGAGCAAGTGGGACGAATCTCAAAACACTGCAAATGGAGATGAAAACGTAAAATATTCGGTTCAAAATGCCTAAAATCAATTCATAATCAAATCCTAACAAGTTTGGTGGTGAAAAACGTTCGAAACTCACCTAGATAAAGTCGAAATGGGGGTCGCCGGTGGAAAACGCTCACGGAAACAGTGAAACAGCGTAGGGTTTCTGCGTTTCGCGTAGAGATAAGTAAAACTTAACGTCGGTGGTGAAGGAGTTTGACGTTAAGTGACGTCGGGGGAAAACCAGTCTGACGTCCTTTTTTAAATGACGTCGGGGTTTTTTGGGCAGACGTTAAATTACGTCTGATCTGGAACAGACAGACGTTAATTTACGTCTGACCTGGAATAGACAGACGTTAAAAAAGTCCGATAATTTACAAAAATGCCACCGGTCATTTTTAACATTGGACTTTTTTTGGGCAGACGTTATAGGAGTGACGTTATAACGCTTTTTTGTGTTAGTGCTATGATGGAGTTTAATAGCAAGGCATTGATATTGGGACGTAGGGTAGGATCTCTATACTAAAGGGAATTGAAGGAGGGTAGTCAGACTAGAGTGGAGGAGTTGAAGATCCAGGTAAATAACCATGTTGAGGAAAAAGCTGCTAGGAAGAAGGCAAGGGAGGAATGGATGGAGGAGAAGAAGAGGTTAGGGACATGGAAAGTGCGATGCCTGGATTCGGAGAACAAGTTAAAAGGAAGGATAGTGGAGCTTGAGCCCGACTACGACGAAGTGAAGGAGAAAATTGGTGGATTGGAGTTGGAACTGGAGGACCTCAAGAGTTGTATTATTCAAGAATATATCAATGAATTTCAGAAGTGTCTGCGACAAGCGGCCTTCCTTTACAAGGATATCGATGTATCAGATAGTAGATTTGACGTCAACAAAGATGTTGTTGATGGTGAGTTGGTAAGTGAGGCTGGAAGCAGTCGTGAAGAAGAGTCTGATAAGGTGGCGAAGGGGCCAGATGCAAATGTCGATGATGCTGTGGTGGTGGAGGATGTTGATGAGGAAACAACTTAGGACTTATGTTTTAGGATTCTTATTTGATTTTAAGCCTAAGTCTGTAATAATTCGTACATTGCTTTCGTTTCTTGTTTACATGTGTATACGTCGTACACTGTTCTATATTCCTGTTAATATGGATAACGTTTGTGGTATACTTGTTGTTTGCTTGATTCTGATAGTTTATATCATAGGAGCGCGTTTACTTGAATGATGAGGGTGTGAATATGGTGCAATATTATTAGTTGTTGAGATTGCTTAATTTGTTAAGTGGCGTTTTGTGATAAACATGCTGAGTGTGCGCATGAATCGTTGTAATAGGTGCAATATTCATTCTAGGTTGCTTACTTGTGGTAAGGGTAGGGAAGTTAAATGATTTAAAATTAGATAATGGATGTTCGACCTAGGCCGCTTACTTGTGGTAAGGATGGGGAACTTTAAACAGTCAAGATTAGAAAGGGTGTTCGACCTAGGCCGCTTATTTGGGGTAAGGATAGGGAACTTTAAATAGTCAAGATTAGAAAGGGTGTTCGACCTAGGCCGTTTACTTGTGGTAAGGGTGGGGAACTTTAAACAATCAAGATTAGAAAGGGTGTTTGACCCATGCCACTTACTTGTGGTAAGGGTGGGGAACTTAAACAATAAAAATTAGATAATGGGTGTTCGACCCAGGCCGCTTACTTGTGGTAAGGGTGGGGAACTTAAACCATTAAAATTAGAAAGGGTGCACGACCCAGGCCACTTACTTATGGTAAGGGTAGGAAACTTAAACAATTAAAATTAGATAATGGATGTTCGACCCAGGCCTCTTACTTGTGGTAAGGGTGGGGAACTTAAACAATTAAAATTAGAAAGGGTATTCGACCCAGGCTGCTTACTTGTGGGAAGGGTGGGGAACTTAAACCATTAAAATGAGTGGGCATATGGTAAAGAAACCCTATGTTTTATTCATGAATTTTGGGGTGCCTTGTTAAAAACTCCCTGGCCAAAACCCTCCTTAGGGAAAAATGCCAGATGAGAAAAAAGAGTACACCTAGGCTTACAAGTGTTCGATATATCGATTTAACTAAAATAGAATTTTAAATGAGATACATTCCACGTATTTGGTATCTCTTCTCCTGAAAGTTGGTCAAGCTTATAAGTACCTCCTCTTGCATCATCACGTATTCGGTATGGTCCATCCCAATTGGCGGAGAATTTGCCATCCATATTTCTTGCACTGTTGGTCATTCTCCAGACTAGGTCTCCTTTCACAAATGATCGTGTGCATAGGTTTGCGTTATATCTCCTAGACGCCCTTTGTTTGATTGCCATGTTACGGATTTGTGCTTTGTCTCTTAATTCAGGCAATAGATCGAGGTGGGTACACATATTCTACTGGTTCTGGTATAAATCGTATACTTGGCGGCATAGAGAAGGTTCATCAATCTCAACCGGTATCATTGATTTCGCGTCGTATACTAAGCTGAAGGGGGTTTCATTTGTAGCGGACTGGGGGGTGCATCTCTAGGCCCAAAGTACTTTCAAGAAATCTTCCGCCAACCGGCCCTTGGCGCCATCCAAGCGTTTTCGCAATTCTACTGGTATGACATTTTTGGCAGCTTCAACTTGGTCATTGGTTTGCGGATGCTCTACAAAGCTGGTGATATGTTTGATGCCAAGGCCCGTATAAAATTTGGCAAGGTTCTTGTCTATGAATTGTCGGCCATTATCAGTTATGATGGTATGTGGCACGCCATAGCGACATATAATATCTTTCCAAAACTACTGGATCTGTTGGGTTGTGATAGTGGCTAATGATTTGGCTTCTATCCATTTGGTGAAGTAGTCGATGCCTACTATGAGGAATTTCACTTGTCCTTTTCCTGGGGTGAAGGGGCCGAGGATGTCCATTCCCCATTTCGCAAAAGGCCATGGGGAGAGTATGGAATGGAGTTGTTCTAGTTTCTGATGGATGAGGTTACCATGCTTCTGACATGGTATGCATTTTTTGACAAAGGTGTGGCAATCTGCGTCCTTAGTTGGCTAGAAGTAGCTGGCTCTGAGTATTCTGGTGGTCATGGTTCGTGCACGAGAGTGGTATCCACATATGCCTTCATGGAGCTCCCTCATTACGTATTGGGCTTGTTCTGTTGTAATGCATTTGAGCATTGGTTGGTTGTACCCTCACTTGTATAGGTCGTCACCTATCATCGTATACCTTGCGACCTTATCCAGCCAGCCCTTGTCAGTATTGGGTGGGGGATTACCGGTTTTGAGGTATTAGATGTATGGAGTTGTCCAGTTTTCAGTGTGGTCCAGGTTGAGGCAGATGTTTGTTATAGATGGTGCGAATAATGTCTATTGTAGGAGGGATCTATGCCGCCTCTTTAACTTAGTACTTTCTAGTTTAGATAGGATATCGGCTCTAACATTTTCACTTCTTGGGATGTGTTGGACGCATACACGATAGAAAGCAGATTGGATAAAATTACGGACCAGATGATAGTATTGCATGAGAGTGGCCACCGTGAACTTGGAATCGGTCTTGCATATGAGTGTTTTGACGCCGACTTCGCGTGCGAGAGATAAGCCAGCTAGGATGGCTTCGTATTCGGCTTGATTATTGGAAGTTTTGAAGGCGAAGTGTAGGGATTTTTCAATGAGGATATCGTGGGGGCCTTCCAAGACGATGTCGATGCTTGCGCCCTTTGGATTTGAGGAACTGTCTACATAAAGTGTCCATTGGTCTTCCTCAGGGGTGTGTTGAAGGTCGTTGATGAAGTCGAGCAGGCACTAGGCTTTGATGGGGTCGTGCGATTCATAACGAATGTTGAATTAAGAGAGTTCCACAACCCATTACGACATCCGGCCAACAAGGTCAGGCTTTTGGAGTATTTTTTGGATGGGGTAGTCGGTCTTGATAATGATATTGTGGTTTTGGAAGTAAGGGCGTAGGCGTCTTGCTGCATGTACTAAGGATAGTGCTAGCTTTTCCACCATTTGGTATCTGGTCTCCGGATCTTGCAAAGTGCGGCTAACGAAGTAAACGGGGTGTTGGACACCAGAGATTTCTTGGACCAGCGCGACACTTACAATGTGATCTGTTGCGGTGATGTAGACGAGGAGTGGTTGGTGGATATCCGGCTTGTGGAGGATAGGTGGGGATGTGAGGGTGGTTTTGAGGTTTTGGAAGACTTGTTCGCATTTGTCATTCCAAGAGAAGTTCACGGATTTTTTGAGTAGTTGGATGATGGGTTGGGTTTGTTCAGCTAGTTTTGGTACGAATATGGAAATGGCGGTTAAGCGGCCTATCAGGTGCTGGATTTCTTTGATATTGTTGGGGCTTCACATTTCGATGATAATAGTGCACTTTTCAGGATTTACTTCAATGTCGCGTTGTGTTAGGATGAAGCCTAAGAATTTGCCACGATTGACGCCGAAGATACATTTTTCAGGGTTGAGTCTGAGGTTGTATTGTCATAAGGCGGAGAATATTATGGACAAGTCTTATGCATGCTGTTGGTGGCTTGGTGATTTGACAACCATGTCATCGATGTATACTTTGACACACTTGCCCATTAGGTGGCTGAATACTTTGTCCATCAATCTTTGGTAAGTCGCTCCTGCATTTTTTAGGCCGAAAGGCATGACCTTGTGAAAATAATTGGCATCGTCAGTGATGAAAGCGGTCTTGTTCATATCGATTGTGGCCATTGGAATATGGTTGTACCCGGAGTATGCGTCTAAGAAGCTGAGGACTTTGTTACCGACAACACTGTTAACTAGCCAGTCAATGTTGGGTAAGGGATATGCATCTTTGGGGCAGGCCTTATTGAAGTCCGTATAGTCAACGCACATTCGCCATTTTTCATTTGCCTTTTTGACCATAACTACGTTAGATAGCCAGATGATGTAGTGGGCTGCCTCGATAAAGCCAGCATTAAGTAACTTTTTGGCTTCTACTTTTGCTGCCAGCTGGCGTTCTTCTCTAAGCTTACGCTTCTTTTGGAAGACGTATTTGGCTTCTTTGTAGATGGAGAGCTTGTGGCATGCGACCTGAGGGTCAACACCGGTAAGTCTGCGACTGACCAGGCGAAGAGATTAGTGTTGGCGATAAGGATGGGTGTCAAGATATCGCGTTGTTCTTATTGGAGACTAGTACCCAATTTGAGAGTACGACCATTAGGGAGGTCCAAGCTTATAGTGTTGTCAACTAGCTCGATTCGTGCACCGCATCCTACTCTGGGGTCTAGCTCATCGCCAGATAAAGCTATGTTAGAGTCGGGTGGGCGTTCAATGTTGTTGGTTTGTAGGATTTGTAGTTGAGTGCGTAGGCTAGCCATATAGCACTCTCGTGCGAGCCGTTGGTCTCCGTGAATGGTAAGGATGTCACTTGATTGAGAGGGAAATTTCATGGCTAGGTGGAGTGTGGAGACGATGACGCCTAAAGTGTTGAGGGATGGTCAGCCAAGGAGGTCATTGTATGAGGTGGGTGCCTCTACGATAAGGAAACGGATAGGAATTTTTTTGGTTTGAGTATCCTCCCAAAAAATAGTGTGTAGGTCTATATATCCACAAGTGGAAACCTTCTCTCTAGAGAATCTGTAGATAGGTTCATCATAGGGGACCATGGCGGTAGGTGGAAGTTGGAGTTTCTGGTAGGTTGTCCAGTAGAGGATGTCAACTGGATTGCCTTGGTCGATAAGCACCTTTTTTACCGCACAGTTCTCGAGTTCTACAGTGATGACCATGAGGTCATCCTGTTGGTGGTCAACGTTGTGGAAGTCGTCGTCAGTAAATGTAATGGGTAGCATGCAGCGTTTGTGGTGAGAGTGGGTTTTGTGATTGATCGATTGGAGGTGACAAAGGTGTTTCTTTTTGGCTGAGGATGTGATTCCACCGATGGCAAAGCCCTTTGAGATGGTGTTGATTGTGCCGCGTAGGGGGGATCAACTAGGTTGACGTTAGTGCGAGTAGGTTGTGGATCTCGGTGGTTGGGTTGAGTGGTGCGATGATCGTAGCGAGTATTGCTTGGGGGATGTTAGTTATCGGTTCGTGGTGGATCCGGGGGTCCGTCTCTACGGACAAAACGGAGGAAGTGGTCGGCGTGAACCAATTCTTCAATTTTGTCTTGAAGTGCTTTGCATTTGTTTATAGTGTGGTCGTTATTCCTGTGGTATTGGCAGTATTTGCTCATGTCGAAATTGGGGGCTTGGATGTTTTGCGAGGTAGAGGGATAAGGTCGGCGTGAAGGGCTTCGTCTAGAAGCCGAGATCTGCGGACACTTAGCGGTGCGTATCTGGTGAAATGTGGTTGTCTAGGATCTTTGGGCCTAAAGTTAGGTCGTGGAGGTGGTCTATCGCAGCCGGTGGTCAAGGGATTGTAATGATTGCAGAACTTGGTGTGGAGGTTCTGCATTTCTTCCATGCGGATGTAATCTGCAACACAAAGCTTGAGTTCGTGCACGGAGGCGGGGGGTGGAGATAGACGTTGTTAGCGAATGGTCCTGGTTTAAGGGTGACAACCATACACTACAAAATCATTTCTTGATTGAGGTTGGGTGTGCGGAGGGCGGCTTTGCTGAAGCGGTCGATGAAAGCACGCAGCGTCTCGTCTTGTTCTTGTTTGACGCTAAGAAGGGATATGGTTGTGGTTTGATGTGGGCGGCTTCGAGTGAAGTGGGTGGTAAACATGCGGGAGAGGGTGTCAAAACATTCGATGGAGTATGGGGGAAGGGTAGTGAGCCATTCAAGGGAGGGACTTTTAAGGGTGGTAGGAAAAGCTTTACAAAAGACGACATCGTGGGATATATAGAGGGCAACGTGGGTTATGTATATTTTAAGGTGCTCGTTAGGGTCGGTTTTTCCCGTATAGCGGTCCAGTGTGAAGGGTTCCCACTGGACGGGGAAAGGTGTGTTGGTGATGGCGTCAATGAAAGGGTGGCGACGTTTGGGTGGTAACGGGTGCGGTGGAATGGGATGGTGGATGAGCGTAGGAAAGGTAGTGGTGAAGTGATGAGGTGGGATATGGGTGGTGGGGAGGGTGGCAGCAGGGGTGGGTGTTGCGGGGTGCCTGGGGATGGTGGGATAAATGTTTGTGTGGTGGGTAGAGATGATGGGTGTTTGTTGAGTGGTGGTGAAGGTGTGTGGGGTGGGGTTGTACTCGCTTTCTTCCTCATTGGGCTGGTAAGCCGAGGACTTGGGGGCTTTTGACGATTCCTTGGCCTTCCCTTTCTAGGTAGGCTCGGCCTCGATCTTTCTTCTCAGCCTCGAGTTTTCTTGCCTCAACGCTTCCATCTCGTCAACGTTGTGCTATCTCAGGTTAACGAGTTCGTGTTGTATCTTGGCTTGGCCTTCAAGGATGGCGGCCAAGTCTTAGGTGACGTTAGCAGGCGCAGTAGGGACCGTCTCAGGTTGCTTCATGACTCCAGCTCTGCTACGAGTAAAAAGAATTCTCGATAGTATGCGGATCACTTAGTAAGGTATTGCTTCGTACCCCACAGTAGGCGCCAATTGTTCCTGCAGAAACAAAAAGAGATGTTAAGGACACAAATATCACCTTACCTCAATCCTCAATCTCTCGAGTTGGCTCTTCCTCAGCTTGAATAGGCCATTTGTTGATGTACATGGTTTGGACCCTTGAGGGGTTACTTGCGAAGAGGGCTCCGACGATCAAGTCAGCGAGAAAGCTCTCAGAAAGTCAAATCTCTTGATTAAGGGATTAATGAAAGCATACCTTTAATTGTTGGGGTCCACGTGTATTTATAGAGTTATTAATTATGTATGTCCTTCTTGTGGTCTAGGCCATTGCTTGGGCCCTAGATGGGCATGGGCCTAGCCTAGGCCCTGAGTTAATATTTGTTGGTACCATGGGTAATATTCTAAGTTAGGAGTGGTCAACAGATGTCGTTATGTTTTCTGAAGTAGGCGCCTAGGCCGCTATGTGCTTTCGCTTGTCTTGTGACTCATCTGATAATTTCATTTGCGGGGTTATGTGTATGCGGGCTTGGCCGTGCGGTTTTATTAGTCCGTTTGGGTGTAGTACATATAGGTACATTACATCTAACCCTAATGAAATGGGAGTTTAGCTACTATTACATATATATAACACAAAAGGGGATCAAAATGGTGGAATGGATGAAGGAAGATGAAGCTTTAAAGCCCTAGAATTGACTCTACACGTTTTTTTGCCCGCTATTGTGTTCCCACAATCAAAAGCTTTTTATTTCATCTAACTCTCGACCCTTTAACCACTCAAAAAGTTTCTTCTTGTCGGGTGAGCATAGCCTCTCGCTCGACAAGGGATTGCTTCTGTAAAACGGCTAATTGCCCAAACTCGCTAGGCGAGCACTCTACTTGCTAGGCGAGTGTCTAACTTTCTCACTAGATGAGGGATTCAATGGTTGGTGCTGACACAAGCAGCTTGAAGCAAAGATTTGATAAATCCAAGTGCATGAAGATCTCATGTGATTGATGAAGATTGATGAAGATCCGCTTGAAGATTATGTTTCAATAGTATTAAATATGTAATTGATGTGTTACATGTTATATCATGTTGGTAGGCTATATGACAAAGTTTAGATATCTTGTTAGTCTTAGTGTGTCCTTTTTAATTTGTTAAAATGGGTTTTAAAAGGTTAAAAGGTTTATTGTATATAATTTCTGATATGAATGTGTTAACACTCAATTTCGTCCGGGTAACTAAATAATTTTTAGTAATAATAATCTTATTTTTTTCTTATTTCCTAGACAAATAATTTAAATATATAATATAACATAACTAAACATTTTTTTTAAATAAAAAAGTAAACGAAATAGAAAAAGATAAGAAAAATATTTTTATAGTGAAAATGAGTTTTTAAAAGATAAACACAAAAAAAAACATAAAAATAATGATTAAGAATAAGAATTAAAGAAAAAGAGTTTTATAATAAAATAATAGTAATGATAAATTTAAAATAGAAAAATAGTTTTTAAATAATAAAAATAGTTTTATAAAATATAATTGAATTTATAAAAAAATGAAAAAAAAGATAATGGTAAAAAAACTATAAAAATATTATTAAAAAAAAATATATTAGGCTAATAAGTATATAAAACAAAGTAATAAAAATAAAAATAAAATAAAAAGATATATATAGTTTTTACTAAAGAAAGAAGTAAAATTGAAATTAGAAAAAGTAAAGAAATCTCAAAATAAGTGGTTATATGTTACCGTTACTCAACTACATCCTACTGATACTCCCACAATCTAGATTATCTCCATGTTTCTCTCAACCTCCACACATAGTTAATATCTTAGACAATGCTAAAAGAGGGTCTCAGGATCTCATAGTCTCTAACGTTCGTCCCTCGAGTTTTTTTTTTTCTTTTCTCCACTTCATTAAAAATGGGGTTCACAAAACACATAAAGAGACATTTCTCCTTATTCATTGTCATCTTCTTCCCATGGTCAAAGAAGCTTCCAAGGGTTGTACTCTGCTTCACGAGATAGTCGACATTTTCCTCTTTGCTTCCAAAAAAAAAGTCAAAAAAACCACAGACTGACATGTGGCATGCTGTTAATAATGTTAGTCATCTTTGTCTGAATAGGACCTAATTGAAGCCATTTTTCAAAAGTTGGGATGCAATTGACACTTTTTTAAAAACGGGTACTAGAATGACACAACTCTACCAAAGTGGGTACCATCCAAGTAATTAAACCAAAATAAACTTTGTATTGTTATAAAATCAAGCTCATAATAGAGAGAAAATGAAAAGGAAGAATAGAGAATGTAGAACAATTATTTTGTGTGTCTTATTACTAATAGAAAGAGTCTTGTTTATAAATACAAAATGTAACCCATAAAGGATACAAATTAAATAATTAATACAAATTTTTAAACCTCATAAAGGGTAATTAATTATATGAGTAACTATAGCAAATCAATCAATCGTATCAATCATATGAGTAAGTGTATCAATCTTATCATTCTATATTTTCAATATAATATTGTTCATTACATATTCTATTTCTCACCCTTATGTAAAGTTACATCATTAAGATGAAGGAATTCAATCTTGTGAACCTATTGCTCAATAGTTCTCCTTGACAAAGACTTTGTGAATAAATCTGCTACATTTTCACATGAACATATCTTTTGGATCTCTATATCACCCTTTTAATTGAACAATGCACTATTATTTTCATATATGGTTGTTGATTCCATTTTTTTTCCAAGGATAGACAACAAATTTGTTGTACATGTTGAATTATAGACCTTAACCAAACACATTAACGATGTACCTCATGTAATGCTAAAATTTTACATGATCTGACGATGTTATTGTGATTATTTGTTTCACAGACAGATATGAAAGTATTGTGCTACCACATGTGAAAAAATATCTTGTTTGTGATCAACTACTATGACAATATGATGATCGAATAAATAACATGCATATGCAAAACCCATTAGATTTAATTTTGAATCATTTGGATAA
Source organism: Vigna unguiculata (assembly GCF_037176805.1). NCBI lineage: Eukaryota > Viridiplantae > Streptophyta > Magnoliopsida > Fabales > Fabaceae > Vigna > Vigna unguiculata. The sequence continues at coordinate 29,677,865 of NC_140802.1, forward strand.
AATAAGTCCAAAGTCATAATATCCTTAAGGTAACGAAGTATATGTACTCCAATCCAATGTCTTCTTGTAGGTGAAGAACTATAGTACTGCAAAAAAAGAAGAAGTTATTTTGTGGGAGTTATTTTGCGGTGGTTATAAAAAACCCCACAAATAAAAATGATTTAGGATGATTCTGGTGGATTATCATAATGCTCATAATAGTTGGGGTTTTGTATTTTTTCTGAAGAGGTTTATCACCTCTATAAATTATAATACATTTTTCCCTCATTTCTTTCACTCATTCCCACCCAAAACTTTACACTACTAAGACTTTTTCCACAAAATAGAAAACCTAAGCACGTTCTCCCTCAGCCACTCTGTAACTCCCATCTCTAGGCACTACTCTAGCTTCGTCACCCACTCCACACGCCACTTCCACTTTGTCACTCCATCACTTTGTCACTAATGAGTGCATATTTTTACCCTCATTTAAAGTTAAATTTTTGATTTTTAATTGAGTTTTGTTCTTAAAATATTGATTTAATTGAGATTTCTTATAATTGGGTTTATTGAGCATGAGATATAAGAACATGTTGAAAATACCTTTTTAGTTGCATAAATGTACTTTGAATATTTTGAGGTGTGTTAGTGTAGCTGCAACTAAGTTGAGCTCATGGAGGTATGGAAATAAATTGATAAAAGCTTCATGAAACCTTAAAGATAAATCCAAGAATTGAAAATTATCAAAATCACAAAACTCCAAGACAAATATTGCATGAAGAAGGCAACAAAAAATTGAAAAAGTGAAGAAGAGTTTGGCTAAGCCAAGAAGAGGGAACGAAAAACAAAAATTGGTCCTTGTGATTTTCTCTATCCTTTTCCAAAAGAAAAGGCTTTGATAATTCATAAATATTTATGATAAAATATAATATGGGGAAAATATATCTTTAGATATTTTATTTGATATTTTAAAATAATTATCTTCTCTAAAACATATGATCACTTCAACTATTTACTAGATTGTAAAGTAACCACTAAAATAATGTTTGATGTTGTTTCTTAGTTTGCATCTTTCTTCACAGGTACAATATTACAAATTGCTTTAATATATAGTTTGTTCAACTTCAATATCCACGATTTCATTAAAGAAAAAATGTAGATGGTTCAAGCATAATGTTCATTAATCATTTTTCAAGTTCTAGTAATCTGTTACTCCTTTTCACAATAAGGTGTAGGTCATCCGGAGTTTGTCAGTATTAGTATAGAAGTGGACTTTAGTATACTTTGTGTATATCATAAAAATTAAATAATAGAGTATAAAAAGTTAGTGAACATACCTACGCATCATTGTAGAAGTTATATCGAGCATATTCATATATGTTACTTTGAGAGAATCAACTATAAAAACTTTGAAAGGAAAATTAGATATTAGAGAGAGGTGTTAAGAAATATCTCAAATCTAACGCAATGTTGAATAAAAATTGGAAAAAGGTGATGGTCCAAGTGGAGGTAGAGGTAATCGCTGCTCTGTGAAACCAGCCTCACGCAGTGCCCTTTTGTCTAAGAGAGATGGGACCTATGCCTTCACACAAGTTCCATCACCCAACTCTCAACTTGGAATGGGCAAGCCAACTTTTGGCATCCATAACTCCAACCAGGGAGCCTCAAAGTTGTTCGATCACCTTCGTGCCCCCACTTGGGTTACAAGCTCTTGTTACTTAGCTCGGCGAGAACACAACCTTTTCATCCACTATATAAAGTTTTTTTTCTTTCACATTCCACACAATGTGGGACTTTTACATTACATTGCATAAATGGTAAATTATACCAACCCTTATGAAAAAATATGGTTCAAATGCACTAACACACATTCACAACCTTGTATCTCTTTACATTTCTTAACAAACCTATGTTACCGTCTTTGTTTCTCTCTTTCCCTCTCATTTCGTACTATCGCTTCTCTTACAAATTGCCATTTTTATTTCTTTTTCTCGTTTTATTTGTAGATGGACAGTTAGGTTGTCAATCAAATATTTTCCAATTATTTTTTTGTAAAAATAGAATTCTGGAAGATAAATTATAAAATGCAAATATGTGTTTATATCTTATTTTAAGATTAATGAAGGATACTCTTTGTTTACGAACTATTTTTACTTTCTTGTAGCTCATTTAAAAAAAAAAAAGAACAGGAAAAAAAGGTAGAAGTTAAACCCACCTTCTTGTCAATGAAGAACATAGAGATCACAAAAGAAAAAAAAAAATCAATCCATTGCTTTCTATCTTTCTAAGACATATGATCAATTCAACTATTTACTAGATTGTTAAGTAAAAACCAAAATAATGTTTGATGTTGTTTCTTAGTTTGCATCTTTCGGCACAGGTACAATACTACAAATTGCTTTAATATATAGTTTGTTCAACTTCAATATTCATGATTTCATAAAAGAAAGAATGTAGATGGTTCAAGCATAATGTTCATGAATCACTTTTCAAGTTCTAGTAGTCCGTTACTCCTTTTCACAATAAGGTGTAGGTCATCTGGAGTTTGAGCACTCGCTGCTCTTTTAAGATTGTGTGTAGACATCCACCTTATCCAATATTTTTAATGAAGAACCCACGTAGTTGTACACATCGTTCACAATATGAGCTTTCTTGAGAAACCACTATTGTCGGTCTCATAAGAGCTACCACACCGTGATGCAGTAATAATGTCATAAAAAGACAAGACAATCAACAATGAAGTTGGTATTCCGTCATCTTAATGACCCCACTTAGGTTACAAGGTAGTACTACTTATTTCGATAAATTACATGTGTTTTGATAGAAGTTTACGAAGACAAGGTTATTTCTTGACTTGTCTTATGTGTGTCTCATAAATGCGAAAACCAATAGATGTTAGAAAAGTTTTTATGATCTTTACTTATCTGCTTCTCTTTAATGTGATTCACTTTCCACATGAAATTGTTACATAATTTAATGAAACTTAATTGTGGATAGATGAAAAAAAATTGCTATAAATAAATTCACATGTCAGGCTCACTCAAATAACTTATCCAAATTGACGTGTTGGAAATTAATATTATTTTTTAAATGGAAAAATGGTATTCGATTTTCTATTAAGTTAGACTTTCACCTTTTTTTTTTCTAAATATACAATATACACTTCCTTTTAATTTTAAATAGTGTGATTCTTAAATATTTGTCGTGTCTAAGAAAAAATAGAAAATTTTCATACAGTGCTAAATATATAAAAATCCACTTTGTTCGTGATAAATTTATTTATTTTGTTTTATGTAAACTATTTATTTATTCTTTTATGTTATAATTTGTTTATTTAATGAAAAATAGATAGATTGTTGAAAATTTGCAACACTTATTTTTCAATTGCTAGGTTGCATAATTTTGTTGGTTATAGATGCAAGCCTTATTAAACATCACTACTAATTTATCTTCTTCTACTCTCATAAGTTTTTTTTTTCTTCCTATAGTAGTTTTCAAGTTTAAGTTGTTTGTTTTGTTACATTTGTCTAATTATTGTATGTCATTCGGTGTGTGAGGATTATTCAAAAACTTACCAATTCTCTAATTGGTTGTGGGATTGGTCTTCCAAGAAATAGATCTAGAATAGTGACAAATAACAGTACTGCAGAGTTCATAACTCTTAAACATTTTAATATCATGTCATTGTACAAAATCCAGTTTAATTTTTACTAGCATATGTAAAATAAAAAAGACTCATTCAAACATATCAAACCCTATTTCCTTACTTTTGTTTTAATTATTACATCTCAAATTTAAAAGGTTGTTAAATATATAAAAGTGATACATTCATACTCCAAAACAGTGTATATAATATATAAAAATATAGGTAACTACATCATATTGAAACAATTTGAAGAAAAATAATATTTTGGTTAGAAAAAGAAAGTTTGTCAGTATTAGTATAAAAGTGGACTTTAGTATACTTTATGTATATCATAAACAGGCAATAATTGAGAATAAAAAAATTAGTGGACATACCTAAGCATCATTGTAGAAGTTATATCGACCATATTCATATATGTTACTTTGAGAGAATCAACTATAAAAACTTTGAAAGGAAAATTAGATATTAGAGAGAGGTGTTAAGTAATATCTCAAATCTAAAGCAATGTTGAATAAAAATTGGAAAAAGGTGATGGTCCAAGCAAGTGAGGCTGCCTAAGTATTTGTTTTGAGGGTGGTTGCAACAACTTGTTATCCCTCCACTGTTGGGAGGTAGAGGTAATCGCTGCTCTGTGAAACCAGCCTCACGCAGTGCCCTCTTGTCTAAGAGAGATGGGACCTATGCCTTCACACAAGTTCCATCACCCAACTCTCAACTTGGAATGGGCAAGCCAACTTTTGGCATCCACAACTCCAACCAGGGAGCCTCAAAGTTGTTCCATCACCTTCGTGCCCCCACTTGGGTTACAAGCTCTTGTTACTTAGCTCGGCGAGAACACAACCTTTTCATCCACTATATAAAGTTTCTTTTCTTTCACATTCCACACAATGTGGGACTTTTAATTACATTGCATAAATGTTAAATTATACCAACCCTTATGAAAAAATATGGTTCAAATGCACTAACACACATTCACAACCTTGTATCTCTTTACATTTCTTAACAAACCTATGTTACCATCTTTGTTTCTCTCTTTCCCTCTCATTTCGTACTATCGCTTCTCTTACAAATTGCCATTTTTATTTCTTTTTCTCGTTTTATTTGTAGATGGACAGTTAGGTTGTCAATCAAATATTTTCCAATTATTTTTTTTGTAAAAATAGAATTCTGGAAGATAAATTATAAAATGCAAATATGTGTTTATATCTTATTTTAAGATTAATGAAGGATACTCTTTGTTTACGAACTATTTTTACTTTCTTGTAGCTCATTTAAAGAAAAAAAGAACAGGGAAAAAAGGTAGAAGTTAAACCCACCTTCTTGTCAATGAAGAACATAGAGATCACAAAAGAAAAAAAAAATCAATCCATTGCTTTCTATCTTTCTAAGACATATGATCAATTCAACTATTTACTAGATTGTTAAGTAAAAACCAAAATAATGTTTGATGTTGTTTCTTAGTTTGCATCTTTCTGCATAGGTACAATACTACAAATTGCTTTAATATATAGTTTGTTCAACTTCAATATTCATGATTTCATAAAAGAAAGAATGTAGATGGTTCAAGCATAATGTTCATGAATCACTTTTCAAGTTCTAGTAGTCCGTTACTCCTTTTCACAATATGGTGTAGGTCATCCGGAGTTTGAGCACTCGCTGCTCTTTTAAGATTGTGTGTAGACATCCACCTTATCCAATATTGTTAATGAAGAACCCACGTAGTTGTACACATCGTTCACAATATGAGCTTTCTTGAGAAACCACTATTGTCGGTCTCATAAGAGCTACCACACCGTGATGCAGTAATAATGTCATAAAAAGACAAGAAAATCAACAATGAAGTTGGTATTCCGTCATCTTAATGACCCCGCTTAGGTTACAAGGTAGTACTACTTATTTCGATAAATTACATGTGTTTTGATAGAAGTTTACGAAGACAAGGTTATTTCTTGACTTGTCTTATTTGTGTCTCATAAATGCGAAAACCAATAGATGTAAGAAAAGTTTTTATGATCTTTACTTATCTGCTTCTCTTTAATGTGATTCACTTTCCACATGAAATTGTTACATAATTTAATGAAACTTAATTGTGGATAGATGAAAAAAAATTGCTATAAATAAATTCACATGTCAGGCTCACTCAAATAACTTATCCAAATTGACGTGTTGGAAATTAATATTATTTTTTAAATGGAAAAATGGTATTCGATTTTCTATTAAGTTAGACTTTCACCTTTTTTTTTCTAAATATACAATATACACTTCCTTTTAATTTTAAATAGTGTGATTCTTAAATATTTGTCGTGTCTAAGAAAAACTAGAAAATTTTCATACGGTGCTAAATATATAAAAATCCACTTTGTTCGTGATAAATTTATTTATTTAGTTTTATGTAAACTATTTATTTATTCTTTTATGTTATAATTTGTTTATTTAATGAAAAATAGATAGATTGTTGAAAATTTGCAACACTTATTTTTCAATTGCTAGGTTGCATAATTTTGTTGGTTATAGATGCAAGCCTTATTCAACATCACTACTAATTTATCTTCTTCTACTCTCATAAGTTTTTTTTTTTTCTTCCTATAGTAGTTTTCAAGTTTAAGTTGTTTGTTTTGTTACATTTGTCTAAATATTGTATGTCATTCGGTGTGTGAGGATTATTCAAAAACTTACCAATTCTCTAATTGGTTATGGGATTGGTTATCCAAGAAATAGATCTAGAATAGTGACAAATAACAGTACTGCAGAATTCATAACTCTTAAACATTTTAATATCATGTCATTGTACAAAATTCAGTTTAATTTTTACTAGCATATGTAAACTGAAAAAAAATACTCATTCAAACATATGAAACCATATTTCCTTACTTTTATTTTAATTATTACATCTCAAATTTAAAAGGTTGTTAAATCTATTAAAGTGATACATTAATACTCCAAAACAGTGTATAGAATATATAAAAATATAAGTAACTACATCACATTGAAACAATTTGAAGAAAAATAATATTTTGGTTAGGAAAAGAAAGTTTGTCAGTATTAGTACAAAAGTGGACTTTAGTATACTTTGTGTATATCATAAACAGGCAATAATAGAGTATAAAAATTGGAAAAAGGTGATGGTCCAAGCAAGTGAGGCTGCCTAGGTATTTTATTCGGAGGGTGGTTGCAACAGCTTGTTATCCCTCCACTGTTGGGAGGTAGAGGTAATCGCTGCTCTGTGAAACCAGCCTCACGCAGTACCCTCTTGTTTAAGAGAGATGGGACCTATGCCTTCACACAAGTCCCATCACCCAACTCTCAACTTGGAATGGGCAAGCCAACTTTTGGCATCCACAACTCCAACCAGGGAGCCTCAAAGTTGTTCCATCACCTTCGTGCCCCCACTTGGGTTACAAACTCTTGTTACTTAGTTCGGCGAGAACACAACCTTTTCATCCACTATATAAAGTTTCTTTTCTTTCACATTCCACACAATGTGGGACTTTTACATTACATTGCATAAATGGGAAATTATACCAATCCTTATAAAAAAATATGGTTCAAATGCACTAACACACATTCACAACCTTGTATCTCTCTTTACATTTTTTAACATAGGCATGTTACCATCTTTATTTCTCTCTTTACATTTTTTAACAAAGGCATGTTACCATCTTTGTTTCTCTCTTTCCCTCTTGTTTCATATTGTCAATGCTCTTATAAATTGCTATTTTTTTGTCAAGTTTTAAATTAAATTGACATTTAGGTTGTCAATCAAATATTTTCGAAATATATTTTGTATTAATTGATTTCTTAAAGATGAATTATAAAATACAAATACGTGTTTCCAAATTCTTTTATATTAAACTTCCATCTTTTTGAATGATAAAATAGATAGTTCATTTAAATTTTAAGTAAAGTGATTTTAGATTTTTTATTTTATGTTAAATATTTGTTATCTATTATTATAGTCAATTATTCTGAAGAAAAACAACGTATCGTCTAATACTTTCACTAAAACAATCTATTAATAGTCGATTATTTTAAATAAAAATTGAACCAGTTCAATCAAATTTGATATTATATATAATCTTTTATTGATTCATTTTATCTTTCACATATAAACTCAAAAATACTCATTCAAACATATTAAATTTAAGAAGAAAATGTTGTTAAATCTATCGACCTTTATATTTCAAAATAATTTACATGTGTATAAAAATATAGGTAAAGATAACATATTAAAAAAAAAATTAAGATAATAACATTGTAGTTAGAATTGACTTATAAAATTGGACTTTAGTATAGTTTATGTATATCAGACTATTTACTTTATATAAAATCTACAGAAAAAACATTATTTACACTACATAAAAGGTAACTTTTTGGTGATTAAATAAACGGTTAAAAATATGTTAATTTTTTTAACCGTTACATTTGTTTTATATTAGTTTTAAATTGGTATGCATGTAGTTAAAATTGTGATTTGGATGAGATTTTTCTCAAAATTTGTTTCTATTCTTGTGCAACTAAAATATCTTCTGCTTGATTTTCTGTAGGATGGGACAGAAGGCACATGGTTATATACATAGATCTACATAAGTTTGAATTCTCAAAAGATTATTGTCCAAGAGTGGTGATTAATTGACATCACAAATGACAAAAAAACACTGATTTAACACTATAAATTAATTGTATTTTATTTTTTAATTTAAAATTTATAATATGTATTATTATAATATTGAAGAGAGTGTGAAATGAATGTAGTTTTTAGATGAGTTTGAAAGTAGTGTTTTTCGTTATCGAAAGTGGTATTTAGTTGAAGAATAGATTGTGCTTGTTCTGAAATATTATGATGGTGAATATTCATAGTTTATACGCTAAGGCAATTTGACAGGAGTATTAAATTTAAAAATTTTAACTTTATATATGGATTAGTATTAACATGTCCTTGTAAGTTGTTGAAATAAAAAGCATGGATCATATCCCCGGCCTCGTCAACCACCGAACTCCGTACACCAGTGCAGTAAAGACTTTCTGTTCCGGTTATTTTCCACATTTTGTCTCGGATCTGGAACCGAGGCATATTGGGGCGAGGCCAAAAGGTACACCTTTTTGACCTCGGTTATCACCCAAAACTATAGACCAAATTTTATGCCTCAGGTCACTTAGGATCGAAGCCATAGGTGATAATTTTTTTTTTAATTCAAATTTTCGCAGGCCACCATGGCAGACTGAACCTCACCCTTTTGCTCACTCATGGCTGCTGCAGAGTTATCACAGCCACCACTGAACTTTTCGATGATCCGATGAATCCAAACATGCAATTAAGGTGGACACTAACTAGTGAATGATAAATTCTCAAATCATGATCACGAACCCAAACTCCCTCTAGAGTACCAAAACAAACCTGTTGAAAACAACGGCAAGGGTATCAAAAAAAATTGAAAGGATCCTCCAAGAAGAACTTCAACTGTGCAGCCCTTTTAGCAGTGGAGAACCTCGCAACAGGTGCCCTTGACATGCAATCCCTCAAAACAACACTGCTGGCCCCACCAGATGCATATATGGCTTTGCACCCTCGATTGGTGCTAGCAACAAGGCACCCCTCCGTGGTGGCCATCGGCACTGTGTACTCGAACCCGTCCAGCAGCAACGGCCCCGCCACCCCCACATGAATCTGCACGTATCCCACCGGCAAATCCGCCAGCACGCTGTCCAACACCCTCCCCGCCTCCATCACCACCATTAAAGCCTCGTTCTTTCCCTCACTATTGTGTTCCTCGTCACCACTGCCGCCACCATGACCCGTGTCCATGACCACCACAATGCCCACCATTGTGTCCTCCGAAGGATCCGCCGACAGAAGCTCCTATTGTGGAGCACAGAGGGAAAAAGTGATCCGCGCGGGAGCGCGGGATGCGGACGATGAAGGAGGAAGAAAGGGAAAGTGAAGGAAGGGCTCGTGCTCGCGGAGAGAGAGAGAGAGAGAGAGAGAGTGGAATTAGAGAGGCGCTGGCGCGGGGAGGAAGAAGGGTTCGCGAATTTCGAACCCTAAATAAACCCTATGGCTTCGGTTGTTAGAGGAACTGAAGCCATTGACCCCCTTTTGGCACCGGGTCTCCTTGGACCGAGGCCTATACCCCTGACTTCCAGGCACTTTTTGGCTTTGGGTCCTACTAGACCGAGGCCTATACCCCTCTTTGGCACCGGTTTTGAGCGAACCGGGGCCTATACCCCTTTTTGGCTTTGGGTATTTGGAGAACCGAGGTCTAAAACTTGGCTCTAATTGCAAAAATACCACCGCACCATTATATGCTTCGATTTTTTGCCAACCGAGACATATAAGGCGAGGTAAAATGGGAATTCTGCACTAGTGGTACCGGAGGAGATACCACTTTTCTTCAAGTGAGAAGCAGGCTACCACCATAGGCACCACTCTGAGTCTAATATTACAAGTGCCACCACCTTTTACACTCCTGTTTGTATTACAAGCTATCACGACCTAGCTTGGCAATCCCTCTTGTAAGTCAAAGGCTTATAAGCCCTCTATCTTCCGTTAACTCTTCAATGTGGGACTTCAAAAAGAAAGAAGAGGTATGCAGTGGCGGATCTTGACCAAGAGTTTTGGAGGGGTCAGAATAATATAATTTTTTCATCATTTGATTGGACCATTAGTATAACACTTTAAAAAATGACTCTTCTATAAACAATTGGATCGTTAGATTGGATTATTAGTATAATGCTTTAAATACTTTAGAAGATGTGAAGAAATATAATTTAACTTGTTTTCATTTTCACGTGTAGCTTCCCTTTTACTACTTCTACAAAATAAATTCATTATTTTATTCTTCATCTATATGCTTTTTTTTAAATATATTAAAAAATAATTTATCATAATCTAATAAAATGTTGAGCGACATAAGTATTAGAAGAAAAATATATTATAATCAAGTCACAATTAAAAATCGGTTATAAAAAAACACATAATACATGATTTTTTTCTTCTATAATCATAAAAGGCTCATGAGATAAAAAATAATTTTAATAACTATTAAAGTAATATTTCATCATTAAGTAAGACAAGAGGGAGTTACATTTTGTTTCTTCGAGAAATGAAGGAAACAGATGAGAAATGAGAGCAAACATAATGAGTATGTGTCTAACTTCATTTTTCTTAAAAAAAAACATATGATAGTGAGAGATGAGTACAATTTTGTTAAAATTTTAAAAGGCAATGACAGAAGAAAATAAAAAATATTTTAATAAATGTTTGATTTAATTACTCTTTTGGTTACGGTTTTCAAAAATGTAAGTTGATCTTCCAATTCTTTTAGTTTCAATTTAGTGACAATTTGATATTTTTAGACGAAAATAGATACTAGAAGACTAATTAAACCTAAATATATTTTTTTTATTTTTTATTATTTATTAACATTAACTATTGTATTTTATAAAATAAATAAAGAGACACAATTTAATTATCATCAATTTCTAAAATATACTATTTATAATTTTAAAAATTTCAAAATTTTTAAAAATTAAAAAAATGGATATATAATTTTGAAAAAAATCAAAAATATTTGGGGGGGCCTAGGCCCATCCCTGCTTCTACGAGGCTCCACCTATGGAGGTATGGTACTTGGCTACGTTTTCGATTTGAGTGTTTTGAGATGTTGGAGAAACAACCATTAAAGCAGAGACAAATCATTCATAGGGCAGGGAGGGGCCATGCCACCCCCCCCCCCCCCCCAAATATTTTTTATTTTTTTTAAATTATATGTATGTTTTTGAAATTTTTTAAAATTATATTTATATTTTTGAAATTATTTTAAATTCTATATATTTTTAAAAATTATATGTAGTATATTTTAGAAATTAATGGAAATTAAATTGTGTGACTTTTTATTTTTTTTATAAAACACAACCTTTAATCTTAACAAAGTTGGTCATGTAGTGTTTTTTAGTTTCAATTTGGTTTCGATTTTTGAAAAAGTTGATGCAATTTGGTTATTTTCATTAAATTTTTTGAAGCGAATCAAAAGATTTTTGATACACTTGGGTTATGTTAATTGCACCAACAAAACAAAACATCCTTATTAATCGTTTCAATTTTCAACAAATTGAGACTAAAAAAACATTAGACAACCAACTAGACATTTTTGGACAATAAAGAAACAAAAAATATCATTAAACCAAATATTTATTAAGATATTTTTTATTTCTTTCTCATTGTCTTTCTAATTTTTCACAAATTGTATCATCTCTCATTCTCATATGTTTTCTTTTTTCTTTTTGAAGAAAAAAAAATTAGACACACTCATTTTTTTTTTTGATTTCTCATTTGTTTCTTTCTTTCTTAAAAAAAGAAGGTAACTCTCTATCGTCTTCCCTGATAATAAAATATTAGTTGAAGAGTTATTAACATGATTTTTTTTATCTTACAAGCCTTTTGCAAATTCATTTTTTTATGAATATATAAGATAAGATTTGTATTCTAATATTATTTTGAAAAAAAAAATATTTATATAGATGGAAAATAAAATAATAGATTTATTTATTTTTAAATGATTAAAGGAAAGCTATTCATGAAGATAAAAACAGATACATTCCACTTCTTCATATATTTTAAAATATTATACTAATAATTTAATCTAATGATCCAATTGTTTAGTTTAAAGAATTATTTTTTGAAACATTATACTAATAATCTAGTTTAATTATAAAAAAAATTATATTATTTTGGGCCTTTCAAAACTTTTAGTCAAGATCCGTCACGTCAATGCATTAAAGAATATGTCCTGTCCATAAAACAAATACTTTCAAAATCAAGTTTCTGTTCTGCAGAGGATGGTGAGATGAGATATATTTGAGGGAGTTTCAACACTTTTTCTTTCTTCACTATGTCTCATCGATTACATGCACTTCGTTTGACATTTCATTGAATGAGAAGGACATGAACCTACGTACTCCCTAATAACTTCAAACAATGAGACACAGATCCTTCAGAGGTGCTCTCTTCGTCGTTTCGGAAATCATCAGATTGCTGTCATTCATTTCCATAAGCACTTTGAAATGTTTAGTTTTACTATATTATGTTCATATTCTCTGTGTTTTTAGTTTTGATTGACTATTCTCTTACCTTTTGAATTCTTATCCTCCAGTTATACAGATTTTAGTGAAATTAACTTGGAAATAAATTATTTGCTGTTTGAGAAAGATATTTTTAAAATGAGTTTAGAAGATCTTCCAAGCATCATATTTTGAAATGTATTTAATGATTTGATCTTAACGTTAACTTCTTGTTTATATGATGTATAGCTTTTTATGTGTATATATGATCAATTATTTACGAAAACAACAAGTTGAACTCATGAGTTTGAGTGTTTAGATATTTAGGAGAAACAACCACTATAGAATTAGTCCTGTCTAAAAACAAAAGTTTTGACAAGTTTCTGTTCTCTGTTATGGAGGATCGTGAGATTAGATATATTTGAAGGAAATTCAAGATATGGAAAACTAAATATAAGTACGATTCTAACCTTTTGTTAGTTTTGATTCACTATTGTCTTTCCTTTTGATTTCTTATCCTCTACTTATACAGATTTTAGTAAAATTAACTTGGAAAGAAATCATTTCTTGTTTGAGAAAGATATTTTTAAAAGAATGCTTCCTGTTTTCATTTGTCAAATAGGTTCATTGGCCAAATGACAAAACTTATCAAAAGATTTATCTAACAAAGTGTTAAAGTTCTTCACAAATGTTTTTAATAAAAACACTGTCAACAAGTTCTTTTGGATAAAAGAAATTCTCTATGAAAAAGGGGCTTGTGCTTCTCAACTAAGGTGAATCATTGTAAAATGTTTTCCTGTAATTTATTCTCATATGTTAAATTAAAATTAAAATATTATTCTAAATAGTTTAAAATTGAATAAGTGCAAATATTATAAAAAATATATACACCAAAAACATATTATTAAATATATCTTCATGATAATGCTAAATGTAAAGGATATTTCTTCACGTTGGACATGAGGAATGTAATCTTCACACTGTGGTGAAGTAAAAAACCTTTATTAATTAAGTTCCTAAATTTCCAAAAAACAAATTAAGTTCCTAAGCTCGATCAATTGTGGTCATTCATTCTCTTATCTTTCTGCACTAATAATATCAATGTAAATTAAAAAAATATAAAACGGTAAAGAAAATATTGTTAAAATGTCAGAAGTGGGATTTGAACCCACGCCCTCTTTCAAAGACCAAAACTTGAGTCTAGCGCCTTAGACCACTCGGCCATCCTGACACAAATGCAAGTCTCAAGCCTAGCTTGTATATACTATATTTATATATTTAATAAAGCTATATAAAAAAGTATGTGTAATTAACCCTTAACCCTAAAAGGAATATGCTTTCAAATAGAAAAATTCCTCTCATGCTTTAACTGTTCGTATGATGTGTTTTCTTCACATATCGGACATGCTCTATGACATCTCGCACTATAACCTGACAATTTTCCATATGTAGGAAAATTATTGATTGTACAAAATAATATGGCATGCATTTGGAAAGGTACATTAGCAAACCCATCAAAAAATTCAACCCCATTATCCCATAACTTCATGTCCTTAATCAATGGACTCGATATCATCATAAATAACATCGTGTACTTGATCTTCATACATAAACTTGGAGGCAAGTTATAAATCACTAACAAAACGGGTCATGAACTATGATTGGTACTTAAATTCCCATAAGGATTCGTTCCATCTGAAGCTAGTCCAAGTCTCAAATTTCTTGATTCATTTTTGAATGTAGGAAATTCTTTATCAATGTTCTTCCATTGCACATAATCTGCAGGATGACAAACTAGTCCATCACATTTCCGCTCATCAGCATGTCATCTAAGGTTTCTAGCATCATTTGGATTCGTAAACATACATTTAAACCTTGGAATTATTGGTAGATACCAAACTGCCTTCGAAGGAGGGTCGTGCTTTGTGACCTCATCACTATTCTCTTTGTCACTATCTTTGTATTTTCTATATAAAATACAACCATTAAGACATGCATGAATCTTTTCATATTCCATATCCATTGGACAAAGTATCTTTTTTGCCTCATACATTAGATCAGGTAGTGTATTACTTTCAGGAAGCATTTCTTTCAACAACTGAAGCAATTCTGTGAAGCTTTTATCATTCCATCCATTTAATACCTTCAAATTTATCAACCTTAACACTGATGATAACCGTGTGAAGTTAGGTGAACCAGCGTACAACGGGGTCTCTGCATTTGTAGTCATATTTTCATACACAGCTTTAGCAAATGTTTGTACTCCAACATCATGAATCATTTCCTTTAATCTATTCTCCATTGTCGAGTCCACAAATTCATGTGTTTCAGCCACAGTTGGTGTAAGATTCCCTAAATTTAATTAAATAAATAAATAATTAATTAATAAATGTGGGTAGGAGGAGCCTTTATAACATTAAATGTTAATTAATGTGATGTAGAAAAGTATTAGCTAAAATGGTTGAAAGTACTTGGTTATGTGAGAGGACTTGGGTTCAAGTCCTATGTGTGCCATATATGTGATATTTACTTGATTATTATTTTAATAATATGATGGATCATGATGAGTGATAATATAATCCTAGAATCTTAAGAGTGAAACTTTGGTAGTGATTGAGGCAAAGGAACTGAATTGGGAGAGAGCAAAAAGGGAGGCCATTGGCGATAAAAGAAACTCTCAAAAGTCCAATTTTAAGCAATGGAAAAAAGGTTAGGGGAGCTGAACCACATTCTATTTATGTTTTATGTGTAACTGTATGAATTATAGCATGTATATGTATGATCATTCCTCTTTTGCATTGAAATTCGTGTTTCTAAAATTTTTCCAAAAATCGCCTGGCGGGCGATGAACTACCGTCAGGCGACTCATATGTTTTGTGTGGTTTTTTGGGTTCCTGCTAAGGAACCGCCTGACGGTAAGCAACGTGCCGCCAAGCGACACAAGCCTAATCCACCCAGTTTATAGGTTTTTTCATGAACTACCTGGCGATGATGAATACCCGCCAAGCGATCTGAGGATAGTGACTCAATTTTGTAGTTTTACTGGTTATGGAATGATTTTGATGGGGAAAAAGGGATATTCTAACTATTGGTGAATGATTAGATGCCAGGTATCGTCGAATTTCATGTGATTGGGGGTTAAATTGAAAGGAAATTGTAGGAACATCGGTTTAGGGTTTAAGAAATTGGGGGTTTTCAAGTTGATAAGGATTAAGGTGCGAATTGAAGTTGGGTACCTGTAGGCACTCTTCCGAATTGATATTTCCTAGCGTGGGATGTACAATTGACTGTTAAATTATGAAAATCATTAGAGGAACGCGTTTTGGAAATGTTGGGGAGTGAAAAATTGTCGCCAGGCGACATGCGTGGACCAGCAAAGGGATGGTTGACTTGACAGGGGCAGATTGGCTAGCAGTGTGGAATGGTATTGGGTAGTGAACCTGATCAGGAGGAAAAATATATATAGTGGAGTTAGTTGGAATTTGGAAAGGGACTCATGACTTGTGAGGTTAAGAGTGGGAAGCCATAGGTAAGATCTAAGTGATTGAAATGAATTGGACAATAAAATGACTGAACTACCGCAAGAGTGAATTTACTTGAGCGAGACATTGTGTTCCTAATGGTTATAGAAAGTTTATTATTAACCTAAGGTTGAATGTTGTTAAGGATTACTAATAGCATGAATTAAATGGGGATTCTTTGATGTGATAATTATGTTGATGGGCAGGCACAATAGACACTCATAATAGGCAAAGAAATGACAATTAAACTAGTTAAGTGTCAATTAATTTGTGTTCAGCTTAGAGGGAGGTTGCATTCTTAAAGGGAATTGAAGGATATTGTAAGACCCGTGGGATTTAATTAATTAAATAGATAATTAATTAATAAATGCGGGTGGGAAAATAATTATGAAAAGTATGACGTGGAAAAGTACTAGCTCAAGTGGTTGAGAGTACTTTGATTGTGTGAAAGGACTTGGGTTCGAATCCTATGTATGCCATTTTTGAGTTATTATTCGTTAATATTTTTAATATATGTTAATCATGCTGTAAAATAATATGTTAATTGGATGATGATTGTTAGCATGAAATATGAATTGGCATGATGGCTTGATGTTGATTGGGCAATTGCATGGTTATGGGTTCAAGTCTTGGGAAACCCAAAGTAAACCTTACTTTTCTTTTGCTAATGTTAACTTTGGATAGAATTGGAAGGGGTATGCATAGCCACCAGGCGGCGACTCAAAGTCTGGGAATGTTATGGGTTTTTCTGCATGAAGCGCCTGGCGGATTTGGCTGAGACCGCCAGGCAATGCGGGTCTGTGGACCGATTTGTGTTGTTTCGCGTGGTTTGACATGAATTGCTTGAAGGAAAAGCGAGGAGTGGCTCTTAGGAGATGATCGAGATTAGTAAATCTCTGACTTTGGGCGTAGTTGATAGAGTAATTCGATGGAACAGCGAGTATGGAACGTAGGGTTGGCAAAGTGATGTTTTAACGAATTTTTGGATAATGGGTGGTGATTTGCACTGGAATTGTGTTAGATGTGGTCGACGCTGAAAATTTGTACCCTTGCTAGCATGTGTACGATCGGAAAGATGAACCTAGCATAGAACAAAATGGAGGAGTGTCCAAGGTGGGCTTTATAGCGCTGGAATTTCTGGAGTTTCCCAGAATCCTAAGCACCGCCTGGCGGTAATGGTTTAGTCGCCAGGTGCAAGCACAGAGAAGGGGAAATTGTGTGGCTGTGAGGTGTACTGGAGGGGTTTTGTTGCTGAGTCGTGATTTTGGGGGAGGAGTAGATTTGTGAGGAGGACAAAGTTGGGTGCGGTAGAGGGATGTGAAAACTTGGTGGTGATATGTGGAAATTGGAGTATGATATTTGGAGAGTTGAAGTGGAGAGGACATATATCTTAGGTACAACAAGGGCTACAGCTGGAGCGACAGTGGGGTGTTGTACAACTCGCGTGGAGACAGTAATGGGGATAGGAGAAAACACAGAATAGTATGATTAATTGAGATAAGCCAAAGTGGATAAATTGTAATATATTAGTACTAAACAAAGATTGGTAAATAAAGGAAATCTGATATAAGCTTAGCTATATGACGGGATGATGAAGTTAGAATAGGTGCGTAAGACTATCAATGATTTATTGGATTAGTAAGATTGTACTTAAGACATTATAATTAGTTGAAATTTCGGTTTGGAGATCTTATATGGTATTGAGACTTTTGGTTAGATGACTTGTTGTAAGTGAAGTTGATTAGTTGGGAAGGTTCACTATTAGTTGTACTAACTTAGAATGCAAACTGTTAGAGAGCCAAACT
The DNA here is from genome assembly GCF_037176805.1 of Vigna unguiculata. NCBI lineage: Eukaryota > Viridiplantae > Streptophyta > Magnoliopsida > Fabales > Fabaceae > Vigna > Vigna unguiculata. Next base: position 29,695,873 of record NC_140802.1, read on the forward strand.
AGAAAGGGGAAAAATCATTTAAGTGAGATTGTTGATATATCGCCCGGCGGCGAGCTGGAGACCGCCAGGCGGAAGTGACAAAACAGAAGGGCACCTTATTCGTGGGCGCCTGGCGGTGAGGGACTTTCAGCTAGGCGGTACCTGCAGCGAGGGAAGTTTTTTAGGCGTTGTGTGCCTGGCGGTACGCGACACCCGCCAGGCGGTCTAGGAGCTGGCAGTGCGTGGCGGCACATGTCCCCCGCCAGGCGATTTGTACTGCTGCAGCTTGGAATTTTGGTTGTGTAATTGTGATCTACAAGGCATCTAGTGGTTCTTTAAAGGTGGGTTTGCTGGTGTTCCTTGAGTTGTGGCTCAGAACGTATCCCTTGAGTTGTGGCTCGGGATAGGGGTTAAGCACGTGGTATTCCTTGAGTTATGGCTCGGAATAGCATCTCTTGAGTTGTGGCTTGGGATGGCGGATGAACACGAGGAACCCTTGAGTTGTGGCTTGGGTTGGCGAGTGTTGCCGGTGTGAGTGTGCTGGTTGTGACCAGTACGGATGGGTCCAAATAGATTGCCCTCCTCAGTTGTTGGCTGACGAGTTTGGTAGTCTTGGGACGATACAGACTATGTTCGTATATGGGAACTCTACCTAGCGTTACGGTGTATGATCCGTAGCATTGTTTCCTGCACGTGCTCTATCGGTTGTGGCCGATAGGTATGGCAGCAAGTCACCTTGAAGTAATCATTAGACGATGTAGAACACGAATAATCTGATTGGGGGTAAGATGGTAGGAATTAAAGTATAGAATAATGTGGGATGTTAAGTTATGAATAGTGATATGTGTGTATGTAGATATATATATATATATATATATATATATATATATATATATATATATATATAACTGTAATATTATATATGTTTTATTTGTTAAGCTCACGCCATCTGCGTGTGTTTGGCGATGATCGTGTATGCAGTACACGAGAGCAGATGTTGTTGATGCAGATGGCTCAGGTGAAGCTTAGTCGCGGAGAGGGGGATAGACTAGGGGAATCCTTATATTTTCTTTTATTGCTTTTGGAATCTGTTGTAAACCCTGATGGGTGATTTTATAACATTGTTCTTTTGGTTTTCATAACGGATGGTTGTGAACATTATTTGCTCATTTAATAAATTTTAAATTTTCCTGTGTTTTGAGAAAATGAGGTATTATTAAATGCGCTGTTATTTAATTATTTCTTTTATTTTATTTATGAATCCGTAATATCTTGACGGGATGTTACAGATCATAATTTGTAAGATGTGAATGATGATGGTCAATGTATAGGGGTATATATAATTAATTAGACATATATATATATATATATATATATATATATATATATATATATATATATATATATATATATATATATATATAAAAGAGGTTTTAGCAAACTAGATGCATAATATCACAGGATTAAAGTGGTAGAACTTGGCTAAAAGTGTGCAAAAGCAGTAAGATGCGTGTTACTGGTTTGTCATCTGGCGGTGGTGTTTGAACTGCTAGGTGATAGCCACGAAATAGTGCGGTGAAGGTGGTCCCGCCAGGCGATGTCTGTAGAACAATAGGCTCTGAGGCGCTTGGTGCTTGGCGATATGTGTCCCTCGCCAGGCAGTCTAGAAGCCTCTTGCGCCTGGCGACTTGTGAGTAGTGCCATGCGATATTGGTGAGGCAAAAGTGGTTTGCTTGTTTGATTGTGCGTGGTTTACAAGGCTTTAGTGATATCTCGAAGGTCGGCTTGCTAGTGTTCTTTGAGTTGTGGCTCGGAATGTATCCCTTGAGTTGTTGCTCGGGATAGGGGTTAAGCACGTGGCATTCCTTGAGTTGTGGCTCGGAATGACATCTCTTGAGTTGTGACTCGGGATGGTGGATGAACAAGAGGAACTCTTGAGTTGTGGCTCGGGTCGGCAAGTGTTGCCGGTGTGAGTGTACACATTGTGGTGTGTATGGTTGGTCCAATTAGATTGCCTTCTTCAATTTTAAGCTGACGAGTTTGGTAGTCTTGGGACGTTACGAATTTAAGGATGTGTGCATTGCTTAATTGCATAATGAAGTTGGATTGTAACTTTCGCTTAATGGGTTATTATCTATTGGATTGAGAGAAGGCAGAGGTGTTGATTTGGTGGCCTATGATAAGTGAAATTGTGTTTGAATCAAGGATGTCAATACGTTTTTAATCACTCTCGCATTTAATTTAATTTGTTGATTAGCATATTGAATCTGCCAACCCCCCTATGTTATAGTGTTGTGTTCATCTAGAAATTGAAGCTTTGGACGAAAATATTGGTCATTGGAAGACGACTTGGTTCAACTTTCACATACTGCATTTCACTGTTTTAATTTGGTGGGGTACGACCTCTATTAGCAACAAATGGGCATATATCTTGAATTTCCATTATAATCAACCTTAGGAAAGCTTTCTACATTTCCATGTATTGGAACTCAATAATAGAAGGAATACAATTTGGAAGGGAGTATAGGTGGCTGTCATGTGGAGTTTATGGAATCATAGAAACAATGTTGTGTTTAGCAACGTCATATCTAATGGAGAAGAAATATTTTGTATGGCTCAACTAAGAGTGTGAGCATGGATGAAACATAAAAGCACTAATGTAAGATTCTCTTTTTCGGATTGGTGCATATGTCATGTACACTACATCAGATCTATAACATAGCAAACCACTGAAATATTAGACTACAAAGGTAAGAACAATTGGGAGGTGGGTGATTAGATGGAAGGCAAGAGGGGGGTGAATTTTAACAAATATATTCTAGGTTTGTTTTGGATACAAGTGTGGATATAAAGGGCAAGAGGGACTGGAAGAATGGGAAATGGAACTACCAAATACTAGTAGAAGGCATGCTACTACAATGTCAAAGGGTGATTGCTAAACCACTCACAACTAGGATGAACATAGGTTGAAAACAAAATCATGAAAACAACAATCAATGAACGTGGGATATTGATGTGAAAGATGAAATTTGCAATGTGTTTTCAAGAGCACCATGAACAACCTTTATATGGAAACAAAGGCAAGTTGAATAATTTGATCTAAGTCTTGGAATCATAGGTAAAAGAAAGTAATGAATGGTAAACCAACCAAAGAAATTATAAGCGTGGAAAGATGTATTGAGTATCACAACACAATTCTTGTATGCTTTAATGAATATTTTTTCCTTGCAAATGCACACATAAATCTATGTTTTTTTTAGTGGTATAGATGTGATAAACCCACCTTTTTTTGTTTGGTTGGTCGGGATTTTTTATATTATATGTACAGGTTATTAACCATGACATATAAGGGTTGAATGATTGGGAATAATATATATATTTTTGTATACGGGCTGGGATATCCAAATGTTCTTATATATATATACTCGTCATGAATGTAACGGTAATAAGCAGAAGGAAGAAGTATGAAGAAGTATACATCGTTATAAAGTCGACATAGGGGTGAAGAAGTATATATCGTCATAAAGTCGACATAGGGGTGAAGAAGTATGAAGAAGTATATATCGTCATAAAGCTGGCATAGGGGTGAAAAAGTATGAAGAAGCATATATCGTCATAAAGACGACATAGGAGTGAAGAAGTATGAAGAAGTATATATCGTCGTAAAGCCGATATGGTAATGAAGAGATTTAGAAGATATTGCATCGCCATAAAACTGACGTTCTGAAGAAGAGTGTGAGTCGTCATAAAACCGACATGGTGGTAAAAGAAGTCATAAGGCCACAAAGGAGAATTGATATTAGGCTGGGTCGATTTGTTAAAATAAGATTGTAAAGATAAGACATGTAATCATTTAGTTTTTATTCAGCATTGGTTGATGATATATTGTGGTTAAGATTTAGGAAGATAT